>NC_142165.1:25156488-25468095 GCF_029865625.1 Vigna umbellata | reverse complement strand
AGCTAGTTTCTAAGTCTAAAGGTTGCTTTTAGTATCACTTTTAAGCATGAAAATAACAGTTTTTCAACTGTTATCACACATGACATCCTAAATTAGGGTGTTACAAGTCATCTATTGAAAAGTTCCATGAGAAGAAGGCACATACCCTCTTACTATCGTAGGGAGTTAATGGACAAACTCCAAAAGCTCTAAGAAAGAGACATAAGTGTTGAAAAGTATAGGTAGAGAATAAGGATTTATATGATGACAACAGGAATTAGAGAGGAGGAAGAGACAACTATCTCTAGGTTTCTTAGTGGTCTCAATCTTAAGATTAAAGATAGAGTGAAATTGTTTCCCTACCAAGACTTAAATGACTTTGTACAAATTTGTATAAAGGTAGAGCAACAACTCTTAGAAAAGGTTTGAAAGTTCTCCACTCTAACTCTAGTACTAAAAATTACTATAAGAGGGAGAGCCAACAAGAGGTAGAAAAGGAACCCTTTAGGAATCTAGGGAGAGGGAAATAGAAGCGAGAAGAAAAAGAAAAAGAAAGACCAAGAGTGGGAACATCATCTTACACTCGCACTAGTGACATTAAATGTTTCAAGTGTCTTGGTAGATGTCACATTTCATCATAATACCTCACCAAAAGGACCATGATCTTAAGGGGTAATGATGTATATAGTAGCCAAGATGAGGATAGTGATAGTAAGAGTGAGGAGAGGGGCGCAATCAAGAAAGAAGATGTCCATTCTTGTGAAGGAGAACTTCTTATGATAAGAAGATTTATCCACAATCAACCTAGTTCTCAAGAACTAACACAAAAAGAGAACATCTTTTACACAAGATGTAAAGTTTTAGAAAATACATGTTCTCTTATTGTGGGTAGTAGATCGTGTTGCAATTGTTGTAGCACTAGGTTGGTTAAGAAATTAACATTAACTATCTTATCCCATCCTCAACCCTACCAACTTCAATGAGTTAATGATGATGAGGAAATGATAGTTAATCAACAAGTGATGGTTAAATTATCCATAGGTAATTATGAGGATGGTGTGTTATATGACATGGTACCTATGGATGCTTGCCATATTTTATTGGAAAGGCCTTGGTTATTTGACCAATAATCCATGCATAATGGTCATACCAATGAAATAATCATCACTCATAATAAAAGAAATTTTGTATTTCATTCTCTCACACCTTCTCAAGTGGAAGAGGATTAAAAACAAATGAAAAAGAAAATAGAAAAAGAAAAATAAAAAGATAAAAAGAAAAATAAAGACACTTCTAACAATCAATGTTCTAAGTGTCAAGGAAAACAACACAAGTCTAAAGAGTGCCCAACAAAAGAGTCATTATGTTAAGGGCCAAAGGCTTGGTGGAAAAACAAAAGAGGTCTTCTTACCATCTTCCTTAAAAAGCATGGAAAGACAAGACCAAATAAAACTTTGTGTTGGAATGAGAAGTCATTTCAAAAGCATATACATTCAACACAAGGTAAACAAGAGTTTCATAGAAAATGATTCCAAAAACCAAGAACTTGATCATTCATTTGATCAAAGGTGTATAATCCTTGGGAGCTACATTCTTCATGTAATTATTCTACTAACACTTGTACTATCCTGTGTTTTAAGTAGAAGATTATTTAACCATGAGGGAAGAAAAGATAAAATTTCTCCAAGAAGAAGAGGATGTTGTCATATGCCAATTTAAAGATTTAAGGGCAAATCCCTTTCAAGAGGGAGGGAATGATGGTATATCCCTTAGTCATGGCCAAACACTTTCAAGAAGAGTTGAAGTCATCTTTATAAGATGTGCCTAGACTTTCTCTTTTGTGCCATCTTGGGCTATCATGGAGCTTTTAGAGTAGGAATAATTTTTGGGCCTTGTATTTTGGGTCAAGTAGTCTAGGACTTATTTGGGCTTTGTATTATGGGCCTAGTAGTGTAGGATTTATTTTGGACCTTGTATTCTGGGTCAAGTAGAATAGGGTTTCAAACCACTTAAGTCAATAATGGACAAAAGGCCCAAAGTTTACCTAAGTGGGACGTCCAAGAAGGCTAAAGTAGGGCGCAGGTTAGGTTGTCCAAACCATGGAGAGAGTGGTCATGTGTCATTGTCACATTAGAGAGGATTTCCCATAGGTAGTGGCTACATGTCCTCCTCCTAATGGAGAAGATTTTCACCACATGTGCCCCTCCTAGTGGAAAGGATTTTCACCACATGTCCTCCTCCTAATGTAGAGGATTTTCACTTTGTTCTTCAAGCTAGTCAATGTTGAGTTTTCTAGGTCTAGCTTTTACAATTTGGAGACACCCTTAACATATAAATATAAGTGTCTCCCACTTTTGTAATCACCGTTGAATTTGAATAAAGTTATGCTGTCATTTTTAAGTCATACTACTCATCTTAGGTCACCCAAGGCTAGAGCATTCCAAGTGGTTTCCTTTAGCCATCTTCCTTAAAAGTTGGTCTAACCTCTCTTAAAGCAACATCAAACACCTTCCCCTTCCATCATAAATCACCTAGGCCGAGAGCCTTACTCCTTTCCCACCAAATTTCGCACCATATCATCCTTCCAACCATCTCCATGGCATCTCTTCTAGTTTTGACCCAACCTAGCTTGGAGGAGTGCTATCAATACCTAAAGAGCTTGAACTTATTGTAACCTAAAGAGGTTTATACTTGTGTTTCCTAAAGAAGGTTAAATTAATTGTAACCTAGAGAGATTGAAACTCATGCTAGTAAAGGTATTTGATTAGTGGAACGTCTTAAGTGGATTGCTTAAGAGACTCGATATAGCCTCAAGGTGTAAAGTGAACCAATATAAATCCTTGTATGCATTCTTCTTTATCTTACTCTTTTATTTAGTTAAATATTATGTATGTGCAAAATGTTTTAAAAATATTTACAAGCTTTATCATCTCCCTTCTAAAGTTACCTTACATGAACATTGTACACATATTGTTTAACAAACTTGTCTTGATTAATAAGTATATCAGTCTAACATTCTTAGCCTATCTTTCAATCATTTTCTCAAAATTTTTCCAAATAGTATAAAAATCTCCAAAACTTGGTTTTTATTAGGCTAAGTGATGCCAACTCATGCTCTTCTCATTACTCTAAACATTGTCACAAATCCATTGTTGACCACATCCATTGACTTCACTAATCGATGTTTGGTGCCCTTTTTCAGTTTCTAAGTTCACGACAAAAGAATGGTTATATTCAATTTCAAAACATCACTCAACATGACTCCATGAACTTAGTAGACATAGTTGAGAGCCTAACTCCCTCAGTTATGTTCCTAAACCCCAAAATGACATATTTTAGAAGACCACACCAACAAAATCCTTGTCACATCTCATTCACGCTAATAAAGCTAATTTCTTCACAGAAAACACACAACACATGCAAATATCTCAAACTTACTATGTTAGTTCTAACCATGTACATGTACCATCAAATGCAAACATACCACACATGCTAATGATCAACAACCAACATATTTTATTCATTCATAACAACAACACATCAACATTCAACGTGACAAAATCAGTTAGTTTTCTTAACCTAAGCTTTACAACATTCTTCTTCTATAATTCCTTATTCTAACTTATTGGTTTCATCGTTGCATTTTCGTATGCACAATTCTTATTGAATTTTCATACTTTTCAGCGAAACATTTTCATATTTTTTAAAGAAAAAAAAGAGAGAAAAAACTATTTCAAAGATATTTCATATATAAGAGAGACTCACTCAATCCGTGTAACCTTATTTGTTGATATTTCATATGAAAGGGATTCACTCTATTAGTGTAATCTTATTTCTCGCTTAAGTTGTTTGGTAATTGTTTAATTAAACAATTGTTAGATTAAGAAATTAAATGTTTGATTTTGACTTAAGTTCCACTAATCTACTCCTCTTAATTCACATGTAAACATCATGCACTCGTTCAGTAATTATAGTTACATAGGTCTACTGTATGTAACTGCACTCAACATCTACTATTCTTAACCTTTATTAAATATATCTATATTTATAATTTTCGTCCTTTCATCTAGATTCTTCATTAAATAATTTCTTACCATTCATCTAATCCAATACTTATTATATACAATGAAATAGTTTAAATACTTAGTGTCGAGAAATATAAACAAGACTATTTTCTCAGTATCTTACTTACTTTCATGTTTCTAATTTTTTGCTTTATCATTCTTAATTTATTGTTCTTACTTTCTACAAATTTATTAATTTAGTATTATAACTTTAAATATTATTAAAGATAAAATATAAAAGTAATTTTGTATTGTGATAATTCTTATTCTTAATAGTCATAAAATGAACTAAAAGATTATTGTATAGAAATATGTGTGTCTTTTTTTGTAATAATAAAAAATAATAAAAATATTATTATTATTAAATTAAATATAAATAATTTTTTAATTTTATCGTAAACAATTTTTATTTATTTTGTAAATAGTTATAATAAAAAATAGTTAAGTTTAAAAAAATATCAAATTAAAAAACTGACAGTTAAATTTTAAAAAAAATTCACTTAAAAGATAAAATTAATAAAACAATTATTTTAATTTTAAAGAAAATTATTTAAAAAATAGAATTAAAAAATATAAATACCAAAAAAAAAATCTCTATATATACAAATACAAATGAAAAGAACACCAACAGGATCGTCTCAAAGATTTAACTTCCACACAGTCCTCAATAAGATGCAAGTGGGAGGAAAAATGAGAAACCCAAAATTGGATAGAAAAAGAAATCATCTTTCCATATTGTATAAAAAGTACCAACAACATACTAAAAAGTGAGGACCCTTTTATTCTCAATGACGTGTAAAATTTAATTAAATGTTTGTATTATACAAGTTTTTCTCTTGTTTTGAAAATAAAATAAACTCGAGTGATTTTTAAAATATTCTCAAATACATTTTAGAAAACTAATCAAGTTCAGTAAGTTTAACAATTTGTTTAAAAAAATAAGTTATTTACGAGCTTTCTTTTATAAAGAAAAAAAATCTTTGTACTATTCTTTCCCAACCAAAAATTGCAATCCTCATACAAACAAATCAATGTAACAATTTTAGTGTATTAAATCAATATTATTAACACTAATTAACTGAGTATCATTAAATAACCCCGCATTAACACTGTAAGACTATTGATGTATTAATATTTCATTAATTTAATACATTCATAATTCATCATCTTCAATTGTTTATGTAAGAATCACATTTTATGTTTCTGTTTTTGATAATATCACCTGCGCGCACCAGCACGGGCACACTCATGGACCTTCCATCAATGAGTCTCGTGCTCCCCGCGCGATGCAGCCACCTCAAAAATCGATGCACGCGTTCATACGCACACGTACGGCGACGTCTTAGCGACTAATTTTCATTTCAAAATGGCTTTGAGAGGTACATGAAGATATCCTGCAGCGGCGACATCTGATTCGCGCTGTGGAACTGCGAGGCCAGATTCGCGTCCACGTAATTGTACTCAAACTTGGTGTTGCTCCTCTTCGGCTCGCTCTGCACCTCGCTCGCCGGCTCCGGCGAGACCACCTGCTCCGAGCAGCTCGAGTCCATCGTCAGCAGCCGTGGAACCGAGTCCGATCCCTCGAAGTTCACGCAGTCCGCCACCGTCAACTCCGAGTACGGCCGCGCAATTGCCGGCTTCTCGTCCGCCAGTTCGGAACACTCAATTTTGACCGGCGGTTGCTTCTCAACCGCCCTTTTCTTGTTGTATATGCGACACAGTACCCAGTCATCCAGCTGCAAAATTACAATCAGGTGCACACATTTTCATCAATTTATTTATTTATTAATTTTCAATATACCTAACTTTATCGAGATAAGAACGAATCATTTCCTTAAGTAGAAACTAATAATTGGTCCGCCACATTTTATTTTATTTTTCCTGTGCTTCCTCTTTATCAAGTTATCAAGTTATAGTAATCCGAAACTTCTTGATATGTGAACCAATGAACCAGCAGCATTTAATAAAGGGCAAAACAAAGTTTTTCTTTTCTTGGAAAGGTCTATTATACCCTTTTTGAAGAGAGAAAAAGGGTATATTAGTATATATAATACACCCACCCTCAAGCTGTTTTTTCTGCGAATGGAACGGTCCACCTCGGCAAGACGATACTCGTGCATGATCCAGTTTGTCTTCTCTCCCTTGGGCGCTTTTCCAGCGTAAAACACCAATGCTTTTTTTATACCAACCGGTTTCGGTTTACCAATCGGTTTATCTGCTCCGGTTGCTTTCCAGTACCCGGTTCCCGCGGACCGGTTCGGCCGCGAACCATTCGGGTACTTCCGGTTCCTCGGCGAGAAGAAATACCACTCTTTCTCTCCGTACAACGCCATTCCTGTAGAAAAGAATATTTATACATTTCACAGATAAAATAATAAAATAACAAAGCAATACAATATTTAAAAACAGTAATTTTAATTTGGAAATTACCAGGGAGGTCCCAAGGGTCGTATTTGTAGAGGTCGATTTCGGTGATTATGGGAACGCCGCTTTGTTGGTTGAGGCATTTGCGGCAGAGGTAATGAACGACGAGTTCTTCGTCTGTAGGGTGGAATCTGAATCCTGGGGGAAAGTGAAGTTGCGGTGCGGCCATCATTGTTGGTGAGATAGAATAATGGCAAAATTATGCGGTGGCGGCTTTTGAAAGTTGGAGCGTGAGGGAGAGAGGGGAATTTATAGGGTGAGAAAAGGGTAGGGTTTAGGCTTGGGATGGTGAAGAAGAAGGACACGTGTCGAATGTGGAAGTGTGGTGCGTGCGTGTCAAGAAGTCACAGGAAGAGGTTTAGTCACTGCTGACGACATTGGTTTGGAGTGGAGCGTCGTGTCTGTTGTCGGTTCGGACCTACCCCTTTGTTTTTCACAGAGATTCGCATCCTCTCTGCGCACTCACGGTATGTTTTTTCTCTATCATAAATAATATTATTGATAATGCTCACAGTGAAGAAATGAGTAGCAGTGGAATTTTGATCTGAACGAATATCTTGTAGAAGATTTACATATTTTTAAGAAAGTTGATGGAGATAGAAGTTTAGAGCAGAGAAATATTGTTCTTTTGTTGGTCGGAATTTTCTCAGTGAGGAAGAATTAAACATTTGCCTTTCGTGAGAGATATGTATATCAGTAGGGGTATTCAATTTGAAAACGTAGATTTATCAAACAAAATGGAATTTTGAGGAGGCATGATTTTTTGTCATCGAGATAGCGCCGCTTTGAAAATCATACACTAGCATCCAAATAACAATGGAAAGAGAGACAAGCATGAAAATGTGAATGCAAAGTTCATCTAGGATTAACTAGTTACAAATATTGATAACATGATGTTTTCTTATCTCAGTTAAAAGTATGTCTCTTACCAGCCAATTATAAAATTTGTTAGGTATATATAAATTTTCATGAATCGTAAGTATATGAAACTTTGGCCACATACATCCTTGACTTTAATAATTACATCACTAAGAGAAACGACAACGGTTATTTTCGTTTATAGGTATCGGTTCCGCAATCGAGACATACACAGACGAGGTAAAAAGGAGTAGACTTTTTGCCTCGGTTCAGAACCGAGGCAAAAGGTTTCGGATTCTGCCTCGGTTCACAGACAACTGAGGCAGTAGAGTGTTTTTAATTTTTTTAGATCCAAATCGGATATCCATTTTTCCAGAAACCCTAGCCGCGTTTTCTTCCTTCTCCACGCCTCCACCAAATCATCTTCGAACCTCCAAGCACGCAAGCTCGTCACGATCTCCTCCATACGCGAAACTAATTGCAACAACCACCGCAAGAACTCAACTTCATCACGTGAAGCCATCGTGCCACCATGGAAATTGCGAGACAGCGCCTTGAAAGCTTCGTCTTCACAGAAACTCCATTCGCGACCTACAAACAAAAATCACCAAACTAAAAATCAAGCCCTAAATCGCGAGATCCAGCGCCTAACCGCCACCACGCCGTCGCGTCCTCGTCATGCCATGAGAAAAGAGTTTCCTTCCGATCTCGCGAAACCCAGCCAAGTCCAACAAGACACTTTGGAGTAGCGGCGAGAGAACCGGAGGCACCAAAGCGTGAAGAAAGCGAGCAACGAGGATGGCGCCAGAGCAATGGAGGCTTGCACGAGGAAGAAGAAGACTTCTCGGGTGCGCGAGGAAGAAGAGCTCTTGGGGAGGAAGAAGAAGATTAAACAGTAGGTTAAAATTTTTAACGCGTTCTGAAGTATAAAAAGCTATACTACCTCGGTTCTTCACTTACCCGAGGCAATAAATGCCTATATGTCTCGGTTAACAAAGCAACCGATGCCTATACACCTCAGAAATAAATAAAAGAAAAATATAAAATGACATTTTTGAAATTACATTCAACTTATACGCCTCGGTTCGCCATAGAACCAAGGCAGTAGGCAGGATCTGAAATGCTGTCAGGCGTGGGAAGTCAATTCTACAGGGGGTGGTTGAATTTTTCAGGGTATTAGACATCAGTTAAAATTCCAACTGAGGTAATACAACTTATATGCCTCGGTTCCCTTTGAACCAAGACATATAAGTTTGACAGAATTACAAAAATGTCACCGCATTCTGATAGGCTTCGATTTCTCCTAAACCGAGGCTTATTATGCGAGTTTAAATGTTGTTTTTTTTACTGGTGCATATTATATATATGGGTCTAATAATGTCATTTAGTGTTATAAATTAGAGTAGGATAATACTAAAGGACTGGACAAAGTATAAGAAAGCGATACATGCACGTTTAAGGAGTTTAAATAAAGTCTTCAAGAGAACAGAAGATCTATTCTATTAAAAAGGGTAGACATAATCTATATAAAGTATCCGATGTATATTAAAAATGTTGGATGCATATCAAGATTAAACACAATTTATATAAATTGTCGAACAGTTTATATAAATTCAAAGTGTAGACAAAGTCAAGAGAAGTGTTAATTGAAGATAAGTAAAAGTATCACACAAAGTCCGAATGCAAGCGGAAGAGAACAAACACCACTCGAAAAGTAGAAAAAGTCTTATATAATAAGCAAGTACATATGAAAAGATGAAGTTAACATGTTGAAATTACAAGAAACATTCTTGAATGTTTGCAATTCATGCAAGTTGACTCATATTCTCAAGACTTTTGAAACAATGAACCTAATTTCTAAGTTTGAATGCTTAATTTGGTATTGTAAAAAAGAAAAATACAATGATAAAGGTATCCCACGTTAAGCACATTGAGTGTAGCAACAAAACACTATCAATGAAAAGTCAAGGTTTTATAAAGTATTAACACAAAGAAAGGACAAGAAAAGTACACAAGCTTCAACGATTCTTTTGTGTTCATAAGTAGAAGTGAATCCAAGTGGAAATAGTTAATGTTCTATACATGATCAATATGAAACATTGCATTACAAAAATTCACGAGCTTTTACTGTTAAATCTAAAAGATTATTTACTAGACAACTTAAAAGAGAGGACTATGTTTGTAACTTCTCTATTGAAGGAGTGTTTGGATTTCATATTCTACAATTGAGAGATTCCTTCCTTGTAAACACTTTAATTTATATTGTGTTGTAAAGAGTGACGTTATGTACTTAGATCAAAAGTGTCAAATTGTATTCATTGTGAGTCAAGTGATGGTGAATATTACTTGTAATTTTTTTTAATTAGTGAAACTTTGCATAACATGAACGCAACCTATTTTGAGGCGAATCCACATATAAATCAAAGTTTTCACTGTTATTCATTACTCGTGTTTATCATATGAGACCATTGTGAAAAAAAAATTGTAAATGTACCTCAAAATTATTAGATGATAATCATTATCCAACACAGATAACAAAAAAAAACGAAACTCTATTTAAATTCCTTTTCTAAAAAGCTAACAATTTATTTTACAATTGTTATGTAGTAAGGATATTTATGTAATAACATAAATATCTTAGATATTTGTCAAAGCCACTAACCACATTTTTAGGTAAGGTGGTTATTCTTATTTTGCTTATAAATACAGTGACAGGACCAAAGTCCGGGTACGTTCTCTTTATGCTCTAGAGACCCTAAATATTATTTCAGAGTAATATCCAATTACTCTCTTGAGAGCTTCAGCTCCATAACTCACATCTGACTTGAGCGTCGGAGTATCTTTGCAGGTACCTCCCCCTCCTTTGGCGAGTATGAAGAACAACAATGATTGGAGAAAAGCACGCGTCCCAGACAACCAGCAAGCAACCCAGACAATCAAGAGCAACCCAGACACACAGGAAAATGTATACTGAAACATTTTGGCGCCCACCGTGGGGCCGAGGGCCAACCCAAAGAAGCCACAAGAGGAGCCTCGGCCTCAATGAATCACTCCTTCGAATAGAGCTACTCCATCAAATCGCTGCATCGCCACCAAGATTCCCCTCCTCGAGCCATTGACATCACTGTCACTGCCAGATCAAATGACGCCTCCATCGGGTTTCCATCCTTCTTCCCCCGTGAGCCTTTGATGTCAGTAGACATCAACGAAATCACTCCCCTTTGTGGGTCAGATCCAGTGCAAAAACATGCTTAAATTCATCATTCACCTCCCTCAACGATGGTGGACAAATGAGAGAAAACTTCTTCCACTGCCTCTTTGAATCTCGACGTCGTCATCCCAGTCTTTCCTTCCATTTGGAAGATACAACAATGTCGTGAAAGGGCTGCCGCCTTCATCGTCGCTACTGCAAAGATCAAAGCCACAAAACCAAAACTGCAATAACCCAGAATCTAGGAAACCATTATCAAACCACCATCCATCTCCACCTGAACCACTGAAACGCAATAATCCAGGACACAAAACTCAAACCCAACCTCTGAAAACTCGATTCGCACATCCTAGTTCAATCTTCGAACAACGCCGTCGTGAAATCGTACCTTCTTCATGGCAATCTGCACCCAAATCGTGATTAGGGACAACCATTTTCTCAATGCAACAGAACTCCAAATCGTGCAGCCATGGATCCCTCAGACGCGAGTTCTCCATCGCGCATCTTCACAGCACATCACCATCGTCAATCTTCCTTCGCATGCAATCCAAAAACATGCAACCATCTTCTCCAGGGAACCCCTGTGTATTCTCCTTCTACAAACAAAAGCCACACAATTCCTAATTTCCCAAATTCCCAATCACACCAGAAATCGCAGAACGAAAGAACCCCAAAATCCCCAACGAGAAAAACTCTGACCAGGATTGCACAATCCGCAAATCAAAAACCCTAAATCCCCAAATTGAACTCAGTTACAGCCACATCAGGGCCATCGCCATCAAAGTGCCACCGCAAAGGCAAAGCCGCCAGTTCATCCCAAGCCTGGGAACTCCATTGTCTTCGATCACCTTGGATCGCGACTTCCGTCGACAACAACAGCATCCGGATCAGCCGTTCCGCAGTATGGCTGATTCTAGGGTTTTTTGGGGCAGAAAGGATTCTAGGGAGACCCATTCTCCACGTCTTCCGCAACCCTCGCGTAACCCACGCGTCATTCAGTTTTGCCTCCACGTCATCCAACCCAATTTCTATTCCTCAAATACTCCAGCGTTCGTCCTCGACTTTCGGCTTCGAGGACGCTCGACAATCACTATGTACGAGCGTCCAAACAGTCGGCCTCACATCCCACTTGAACGCTCGAAAAATAACTGTGTACGAGCGTCTGTCGGTCGTTCGGCCTCGTAACGAGCGCTCTGACCTTCGAGCGTCACGATCGTTCGACCCAACTGATGATCAGCCATCCTTGGACAAAGACGTTCGTCCTCAAACGTCCAACAATGACTGTGAACGAGCGTTCAAAAAACAGACCGTTCGTCCTCGCCTTCGGATTCGTATACGCTCGACAATCAATGTGGACGAGCGTTCAAGCTATCAGACGTTCGTCCTCGACTTGGATTCGCACGCTCGACACTCAAGGTGGACGAGCGTTCAAACCGTAGACCGTTCGTCCTCAACCTTCGGATGCGAACGCTCGACAATCAATATGGACGAGCGTTCAAGCTATCAGACGTTCGTCCTCGCCCGTGGATTCGACCGCTCGACACTTAAGGTGGACGAGCGTTCAACCAAAAGACCGTTCGTCCATGACCGATTGCCATATTGTCGACCACTCATGATAGACGGCCTCAATCGGCCTCAACGTTCGGCAACTCGCCCTTAACCGTTCGTCCATTCGGTCCTCAACGTTCGGCTATCCGTGGCCTCAACAATTCGGTCACCAGTCTCAATAATGTTCGTCCACTCGAATCTGCAAGCGTTCGCCCATTCGACTACAGCTGATGGTCGCTCTGATCCCCATTGACGTTCGGTCTTTACGTTCCACACTTCGCTCGTCATTAACGTTCGGCCTCTCGACAATCAATGTGGACGAGCGTTCAAACAGTCGCCCGTTCAGCCTCGACCCTCGGATTCAAACGCTCGTCAATCCATTACAACGACCGCTCGTCAAACACATGTCAACAAGCGATCAAACACTGCTCGACAACCATTTGGTACGAGCGTCCAAGCTATCAGCCGTTCGGCCTCAAAGGTTTTCGCCCTTTCGGTTTCGAGGACGCTCGACATTCAACAGCTACATACACTCCTTGACGCCAATGACGTTCGTTCTATTGGCATCAACGTTCGGCCATTACATTTCTCGGACGTTCGTCACTTCGCTCATCATCGACGTTCGGTCTCTACCGCAGGAAGCGTTCGGTCATTCTGCCTCAAGCGTCCAGCATTCGGCCTAATGAACGTTCGGTCACCAGGTTTGCAACTCGACCAAACGGTCTCACCTATATGTTTAATATTATTTTACAGTGCAGATAATCATATCTCGTACGTAAAAGCGGACACCTGAGCGCCGTTCGTCCTGAAGCGCCAAAAGACCGCCTAGCGTACGCCAATGACGTTCGTCCTGGAACGTCCCTAACTTTGCCTCGCGTACGCAATAATGTTCGTCCTGGGAGTTCAATTGTCAACGAGCGTCCACTCAGTCAGTCGTTCGGCCTCAACGCTCGACATTCAATTGTCAACGAGCGTCCACTCAGTCAGTCATTCGGCCTCAACGCTCGACATTCAGTTGTCAACGAGCGTCCACTCAGTCAGTCGTTCGGCTTCAACGCTCGACATTCAATTGTCAACGAGCGTCCACTCAGTCAGTCGTTCGGCTCCAACGCTCGACATTCAATTGTCAACGAGCGTCCACTCAGTCAGTGGTTCGGCCTCAACGCTCCACATTCAATTGTCAACGAGCGTCCTCATGATCGGCCTCGCATGCCACTCGGCCTCTACCGCTCGGTCATACATATCCTCACGTTCGGCCTCACTTGCTCCAGCTTTTTGCCGTTTGACTTTGCCTCCTTTTGGTCCATCAAATTCAACCACTCGGTCACGTTCAATCCACACATGAGCAATAACCAGGAACACGCTCTCTAAATTACAGCAAAGACAGCCTCCCTCAAACTCATAAGTCCTATAGTTATCACGTCCATAAAACGGAACGGTTAACTCGGACTTGGGGGGCATGTTATGTAGTAAGGATATTTATGTAATAACATAAATATCTTAGATATTTGTCAAAGCCACTAACCACATTTTTAGGTAAGGTGGTTATTCTTATTTTGCTTATAAATACAGTGACAGGACCAAAGTCCGGGTACGTTCTCTTTATGCTCTAGAGACCCTAAATATTATTTCAGAGTAATATCCAATTACTCTCTTGAGAGCTTCAGCTCCATAACTCACATCTGACTTGAGCGTCGGAGTATCTTTGCAGGTACCTCCCCCTCCTTTGGCGAGTATGAAGAACAACAATGATTGGAGAAAAGCACGCGTCCCAGACAACCAGCAAGCAACCCAGACAGTCAAGAGCAACCCAGACACACAGGAAAATGTATACTGAAACAACAATTAAACCCGTATCGCTGAACTTATAGAAAAATATAAAACATGGTATCTTCGATTTCTTGGAAAAGGTATTAAATTTTTTTTTTACAAAAGCAAGAACTTTTTTTTTTGTTTTAAAAGATGACAATGTATCTTCTTAAATACTTTGAGGAAAAATAGTTGTTTTAAATTTCAAGATGCATATTTAAATGAGAAACTAAGACACATTCTTTGGTCTCCAACTTCTTGTTTTGAATGGTAGAAAATCATGATGATATAGTTTTGTTTTATCTTAAAAGAATGTCAATTCCTATAAATTGCAATTTGGAATTTTATGGTTATGAATAATCATTTAAAAACTATACGTTTTTTAATCTACACACTTATAAAATGAAACAACATTTGCAATTTATTGGTTATCTTGATGTGACTATTTTTTTATCTACATATTCTCATTATTATTTAAAAAAAACATGTTCATCATACTGGAACAAGCATAAAGCTAAACCATTAATTTTATTTATCAATCTTATTGAAATGGAGAAGAGTTATATGAATTAAACAACTATGTCAACTTCTAACAACAAATAATACTTTCTAGATCTAATGGGCAATATGGTATTTCTACTACTATTTAGTAATATTATGATGATTTGGTTGCACGTTTATAACCCTAACTTTATTACATTTAGCTTGCATTTATTTTATCTTATAACTCTTTTAGAATGTGTTTCTAAGTTTTTATCTATATATATATATATATATATATATATATATATATATATATATATATATATATATATATATATTATTGAGACTCAGTATTGATATTCAAGAGCAGGAGAATGTAAGGCTTCGAGCATCACATAATTTTATTGTCTTCCAATTTCTTAAACAAAAGGTGAGCCTAGATTAAGACGTATAGTTGGTAAAGAATTATAAGAGAATAAAAATACATGTGATTTTTACAAAGTGTTGGACATAATATTACATATATATATATATATATATATATATATATATATATATATATATATATATATATATATATTCAATTTTAGTTAAAAAAATTTATCAAAAAATATAAACAAGTTGTGAAGGTGAATATTTAAATCTTACGTCTCACCTACAACTTTACATAATGATTAATTTATTATTTTCTATATTAAAGATTTTATATGATTAATTTGAATACTCTTTGAATGACTTTTATATTAACTTGTTTCATTTTTTTTCTCTTCCTTTAAAACAGAGTCGTTGAACATGATAAAGGAAATTACGGTTGTATGAGAAGTGATCGAAGTTTAGTTAAAGGAACTAAGTCAGCTTCTTCTTTTTCTTGTCGTTTTTAAGTATTAAAAGGTTTTTTCTCTTCTGCAGATGGTGTATTTGTTTTCAGCATGCAATTTAATTTTTTAAATTATGTTGTTATTACTTTTAGAGTTTAATTAGTTTTTTCATTGTGTTAGCGAAGTATAAAATGCTAAAAAAACTTCTTCTTTTCGTGTATTACATGGACTTTGTAGAGATGACTTTTTCTTTATACATTTTTAATAGCTATCCACAAATTATATATATATATATATATATATATATATATATATATATATATATATATATATATATATATATATATATATATATGTGTGTGTGTGTGTGTGTGTGTAATTATCATTTATTGGTACTAGTGATCTTAACTGAGTATCTTTTCAAACTTTAATGAACAAATATAAAATTATTAATAAAATAAAAATTAATAATTGAGAAGTTGATTAAAATTTAATTTATTATTTAAATATATCAACTTAAAATTATTTTTAAAATGTTCAGTTTTTTTAAAAAAAAACAATGCTTTGTCGTATAATTTATGCGAATTTATGCGAAATGTGGTGAAGATTTTGTTACTTGAAATGGTTGATGGAAATCAACGATGGATAAGGTATACACGCCAGTCTAACGAGTTGTACTTGCTTTGGATCATCATTCTCGCGTGATTTCTAGTTTGTTCCACTCCTTACTTAAACACTGTTCTACACCGTTCTTTATAACTATGGTTTCTTTATTTAAAAATTATAGTGGTGAAGAGCCACATGAAAGCACATGCTTTCTAACACTTTTGGATACTGTACGGTCATAATTTTGGAAGAACACCTCGTCTCCTATTAGAGACGGAGATTTAACGTGATTAAAGATATGAGTAGTCTTTTCGGGTATAGGTTCAGATCTCTTATTTAAAATATATTTAAATGCTTCCTTGATTTTTATGTTCAGTGGTAATTTTCAGTTTAATACTTCTCTATAGTATGATATTTAAACTGAGCGGTTGTTGTCAATCACAATTGATCGACTGATCGTTCTACCGACTATGGAAACGATTCGCTAACTACCTGTCATACTAAACGCTCGTCATCTATTCTTTAATTAGTAGCGATCGTTAATTCTCTATAAGCAGATCAAAGCGTTCGTCACAAATCAAGCGACATTACGACACTAGCGTTCGTCACAAGTCAAGCAACATTATGACACTCAATCAATTCAATTGAGCCAGGATCAGCGAACGCTCAATTACATCAATGAAGTTGGACCAATTAGCCCAACACTTAAATAATTGGACCAATAGTCCAGATAGTCCAATTAAAGAAGAAGTAGTCAAAAATATCTAACCATAAGGATGCAGATTACAAGGCCAACTAACCGAATATCAAGGCTACGTGGATCACGAGCAAGTAACCGAATTTACCAACTAACCAAATTTTAAGGTATTTAGTTTATTTTACTTTTAGGTTAAATATAGGAAGAACTAAGGGAAAAAGGTACGTTTTGCTTTAAGAGAAAATAGTTCACTTTGTGAGAACATCACTGATTGAGAGAACAAAAGTTCCAATACTCATATCTGACTTTAGCATCGGAGTATCTTCGCAAGTACCCCCCACTCTCATTGAAGGAAAGACAACAGTCCCAAACGTACAAGAGTAGTAAAGCATCATCAACCAGGTTCGTATCTCGGTCCCAAACAATCGCACAGAAATAGTACCCGATTTTAAAAGTGTAGATATTGGGTTCTTATGTTATCAAAATTTTTTAACTTCAGTCCTATCCATTTAACGGTGTTAAAATTTATAACGTTGAAGTTATTGTGGAGCTTATCTGTGCAAAAAATGTTGACGTGACATTTAGTTGATATAAAATCAGTTAATGTGGCAGCCAAAGTTTGGGTTACGTGTATGTAAATTGGGAAAATTTTTGCTACCACCGTGACCCCATGGCGGCATCCGCCAGCCCTCCATTGACGCCACATGCCAGCCACCAAAAACCACCATGAAACCCCGGATCCACGAATGAAAGGAACCCAAAACGCAAAAATACAAATTCATGAAGAACAATCAAGAAACCAAAAATCCTTCCTTTCAAACTAAATTATTCAAGGAAAAAAACTACAATTGTAGGAATAATATTCCAATACACCAAAATCCCCACAGTGCTCAAATTCCCAATTCCAAAACCCTAATCACAAAATCAAGGATCCCAAATATCTACGCCACCACTTGTAGAGAAAAACAGAGAAAACTCAATCCCAAAACGCGATGTCATCGCTGCCCTCACCAACTTCATGCATTTAGAATCACAAGCTCTTCACGCAGAAACAGAAAACCCCAAAATCAGAATCGAAAACAAGAACAAAAATCCCCAAAATCTCCAAACAGAACCCTAAATAGCGAGACGCACCAACAACGAGCACAAACCCCTATGCTGCGAAGTCACTAGAGTCGAAACCTTGCGGTGATGCCACTGCTGCCACCCGCACGAATAGGGACCATCACACCACGGAGACGAAGTCGCGCCGACCTCCCTTCCCTATGCGAAACGAACCTGAACCGAGAAGAAAGGAGAAGAGGAAGAACGGCTAACGCGCCGCCGCGAGCCACCTAGAGAATACGAAGACGCTATCAGAGTCGCGCCCTCTCCACGTCGTCGTCGTCACCTCCAAAGGTCCCATCATGAAACACAGTAAAAGAAAAGGAAGAAAGTTTGGGTCTATCTCCGAGAAGAAGAAGTCACGCTTAGGAAAAGTTTATGATATTACATTAAATGCCACATCAACATTTTTTCATAGATAAGCTCCATAGTAACTTCAATGTTATCAATTTTAACATCGTTAAACGAATAGGACTGAAGTCAAACAATTTTGATAACATAGGGACCCAATGTCTACACTTTTAAAATCGGGAACTAAACTGAAAATTACCACTGAAGATAGGGACCAAGTAAGCATTTAAGCCTTAAAAATACTATAAATTATCTTGAAGATGGAATGAGTTTCTTGATGGTCCTCCACCATGATGGTCCTCCACCATCTAAGTTACGTTGTTTGCCTTCTCTTTTTCTTATCCAAGCTGTGTGGGAGAATATCTGTCAAAAGTACTATGACGCTCAAGTAAGTGACTTTACGTAATAATATTGTAATAAATTGTCAAACATATATTTTATAAATCTTATAATGGACTTACAATTAAGTCTAACCCATTAATTATTAATAAATAATTTTTATTATTCCTATTAATTTCCAATTAATGACTATTATTCTCATTAACTACCCATTAATAGTTATTATTGCTCAGATTAATTATCAATTATTGACTGTTCCAGACCAGTTAGTCATTTTCTTGCTGGATGGTCGACCGCCCAGTCCTTGGCTGACTGGGTGGTCATACAGTACACAAGCCCCCCAAGCCTAAGCAAACTCTTCATTGGAAGAGGTGCGTTGGGATTATTGTAAACTTGAGAGAGGTCGTTCGCGTTGTATTAAGGGGTATGTTTTCTATGCACTTTAAGTCTTCGTTCCTCATTTTCTCTGTTTTGCCCGATTGATGAGCTGTAGGAGTTCACTAGAAATGTTCCATAGGCCGCATAAATGACGATGCAATAAGAGTTCACTTTGGGATGTTCCTCACAGATCAGTGAGTCGAGGAGTTCACTGGGAACGTTCCCTAAGTCGTATAAATGACGATGCAATGTGAGTTCACTTTGAAATGTTTCTCATCGATCGGTGAGCTCTAGGAGTTCATTGGGAATGTTCCCTAGGCCGCATAAATGACAATGCAATGAAAGTTCAATTTAAAACGTTCCTCACCGGCTGATTAGTCAAAGTTGGTCAAGTGGTTTGTATGTAGGGTCCTGTCATCTACACAGAAGAAAAATAACAATTCGAATTTTGAAGGTCAGAAAAGATGTAGCCAATCAGGCTAACACATTTAAGATGTTAAACAGTTAATATCAAGGTAGCTTAGGTTACAAGGTCGGATAACCAACTAAGTGAGACCGTTTATCTTCGATTGAACGTTTGAAGGCCAAAAATGAGGAATCCATATTAGGACAACCACAACCGAGATGTTAATGCTTAGCGTCTTGTGACTTGCAGAAGAGCTGAGGATGTCGGCCGTGACTATATGGATAACTACCACTCAGGATACGCTAAACAGGGGATGAGGTGCCCAATTGACAACAAATAGCCAAAATCGTGTGGCAAGAAAGCTAACACGTGTTGGCCGAGCAGTTAACATTGGAGCCAATCCATGTTGAGATAGTCACATTAGGATGCATTGAGGCCGAATGGTCACAACCATTTGTAGACTCCATTCATGGAGGGTGCTTCTAGTTAGGGACTCCATTCACGTAGGTATTTTATGTATATAATATAACTCTTGTAAATAAAATATAGTTGCACGACTGTATTTAAGGTCTACCATGAGCTTTTCTGTTTTATTTGAGCAAAAGACAAATAAGTGAGTTTATAAGTTTATTCCTAAATTGCAACCTTCATGAAACCATTTTCAGTGGTACAAGCCCTGAACTTACCATTGCAATTGAACCTACAAGCCACCTTTGATTGAGCCACGAATTTAGGATTGTATAAACAGCGAAGCAAATCCTCCTAAGAACAAGAGGCTCGAACCTCAGGCTAGAGGAGGCTGCTCAGTTGTAGCATTCGACAAAGGCTGGACGTTTGGTCTGGGAGTTTGCTTTCTGAAGCATTTTTATCCAAGCTTATTGAATCACCCTTATTTATTTCATTATAATTCCTATCAAAATGACCATAATTTGACTGTCCAAGATAACTTTGGTCCAATGTTAGTGACATTTTGTAAGGGCTCCTTGAAATGATTGAAAATTGACCATCACCCATCATAAAATTGTTAGAAGTCTGGAACTCTAAATCAACTCACTTTTTTTCACGATGACACGGTAACAACCCCCAGCCTTTGAAGAGAGATGAAAGTAAGATAGTTCGATCCTGGATTTGGTAAGAGCTGAAGGTACCAGGTTGGTTGCTCTTCACTGGCTTGAGGATTAACTAATGATAACCCACTACCAGTGTACTCTTGAGTCACTAAAGAACCATAATATGAATGTGGCATTTCATCTCCATGTCAAACATCACCACTTGAAGTGAAAGGCGTTCCTTCATCATCAGTAACATCCCGAGAGTTCATATTCCTTGAATACCCATCTTTATTCGGTGTAGTATTATTTGAGTTTGATAAAAGACGATTCTTTTATGTATCCACACTAATGGGGTTGAACTCGTCATCACCACCAACATAAGCATTGTGCAGGGATTGATGCTCGGGAAACGAAGTTGTGTTAGATCATCAGGCCAAGGTTGAGCACATTACATAGTGATAGTGTTGGGGTCAGGCGACTAGGTGATTGTTTTCCTTTGTACCACTCGTTTGGTTCCTTGTGGCTATAAAGGAATGTCACTTGACCCCACGGTGGGCGTTAAAATGTTTCGGGTATGGGTTGAGATCCCTTATTCAAAGCACTCAAAGTTGTCTTGAAGACCAGATATGCTTCCTGATGATCTTCCATCATCTAAGTTACGTTGTTCGCTCTCTCTTCTTCTTGTCCAAGTTATGTGGGAGGATACCTGTCAAAGGCACTTCAACGCTGAAGTTAGTGACTTTGCATAATAATATTGTAATAAAGATAAGTAATCAGAATTAATTACCCGACCTCCCTTGTTAAACCTATATTTATAAATCTTATAATGGGCTTACAATTAGGAGTTAGGTTTAATATCTATTTTGGTCCCTAGTAGGTTTGTTCAAATTGGTTATACCTTTTTTCAGATGTTCACAATTGTCCCATATTTTTTAAAAACGGTTCAAGTTGGTCATATTTGCCGACGACGTTAAAAATGCTAACATTGTAAATGTCCCCTAGCCAAATAATAGAACCAAAGTTCAACCCAGTCAATCACATTCATTCCTTAACCAGAAAAAGGAGAAGACGATCCCTAACCAAGACAAAGGAGAAGAAGAAAACCCTACGAAACCCGTAGGGACACCCCAAGGTCGGGTGTATCCGAGAACCAAAAAACAGAGAGAGAAAACCTGAAAACAGAGAGAAGAACCTGAAAACAGAGAGGGAAAGAAGTTTCTAATTAGGATTTCTTGATAGTGAATTGGGGTTTAATTATGGTAAAGTAAATTTAATTGTAATAGAGAGGGTTTAATTAAGGCAAAAGACTTTTAACATTGCCACATCAATTGGGATGATCTTGCCATGTATTTCTGCAGTTAGCATTTTTAACGTCGTCACAAAAAATAACCAACTTGAACCGTTTGTACAAAATATGGGACAACTGTGAACATCTAAAAAAAGGTAGGACTGTTTTGAACAAACCTACCAAACCTAGGGACCAAAATAGGTATTAAACCTAAGAGTTCTTATTGCTCAGATTAATTATTAATTAGTGTTTGTTCCGAACCAGTCGATCATTTCCTCGCTGGATGGTTAACCACTCGGTGCTTGGCTGACCGAGTGGTCATACAATATAGGTAGAGTTAAGACTTCTTAAAATTTGTATTGGATTAATTTATTGTAAATTAAATAATATTTTCTATAAGTTTAATGATATTGCAAAAATAACATATGTTTCCAATATTTTATATCTCATCATATTTTAAGATATATAAGTTGATTATTTAATATGTAACTATATTAACTATAGCTAAAAGATAATTCAAATGCATGAACAACTTCATCCTTATTTTAGTCGTATTTAATTTAGTTCTACCAATGACAAATATTAAATTTAGTTTAATCATGTATAAAGTTATTAGACAAGTTATTTTTATAGAATCTATAGCTGAATTATGAGTTGAATTTTAATTTCAATTAGACAAAAACATAGTAAAATGGTTAAGAAATATCTTTAACTATTGAATTTAAATTCAATTATACGTTAAGATAATTAAGATTAAGTATTTTAAAAGTGTATTTCATCAAATGCTTTAGTTTGAGGTTATCTAAGCTTTGAACCAAAACAATGACATTCACTATGAAGCAATAAACCTTTGTCTTGCTTCAAGAAAAACAGTTAGAAGAAATAACCAACATGTGGTAGAACCAAGAGAAATTCGCAATACATCAACCATACAACCAATTCTAATTGTGGAAATTTGAATACACCAACCATACACCCAATTCCAATTGTGGAAATTTGAAAGGTAGGAGTAAAGATGGGGAAGAAGCTTAAAACAGGAAGGAGTTCGAGAGAAGAGAGTTCAAATAAGGAGGGCTGGCTTTGAATTAATAAAAAATAACTAATTTTTTTAATAAATGAATTTCCAGATTCGTATGTAACATTGGTAGATAACACTTGTTTCTAGTTACATACTAATTCGAGACATTACATATAGATTCTATCCTTTAGAAATTTTTCCACCACCATACGCCTAAATTACATACGGATTTTCGATAGATAAAAAATTGTATATAATATCTACATGTAACTCCTTTATCAAAATCTATATGTAAAATCTGTATGTAATACATTACATACAAAATCCGTACATACAAAATCCGTACATACGTAACTGCAATATTTCTTATAGAAAGAAGAAAATCAAATACAAAAGAAATAGATACTCTTAAGCTTCATAGAATCATAAATTTACACTTGTAAGAAGAGAAAAAATTATAGAAAGTCTATTAGTTCTTAAGCCTAACTCAACCCCACAAAACCGGCTCATAAGGTGAGATTTGCACTCACTTATATATTATAAATTGGCCTTATCTCTAGTCGATGTGGGACTTTCAATACAACCCATTCACGCTAAGGTATAGATATCTCGAGTGTGAGAGTTAAATTAATGGGCGGTCCGATAGAGGCCCGATAACGAGTGGAATAGAATGCCCACATAGATCTCGCTAGGATAGGCTCCAACCATGACTCAAATCATATTATGAAGTGAGCTTCAAGCCTAACTCAACCCTACAAAATCGGCTTGTAAGGTAAGATTTGCATTCACTTATATATTATAAATTGACCTTATCTCTAATTGATGTGGGACTTCCAACATTAGATTGATACCGAAATTATCTAATGGAAACCAGGAATAGATGAAACTCAACTAGACAATATATCCGGAAGATCCGGAAGATTTGGGACTATCATTTTCTAAGGTTGAGTGTCTCTGTTCTAAAGTCTGTAAGTTTAGTTTTATAATATACTTCCTACTATTTGTTTGTATAAAAATATTTTGTGGTTACAACTTGAAAATTTTGCAAGAAATGCATAGAAAAATTATAGGCAGATTGAATGGTGGGATGAAAGAGGCCAACCCTTCAGAAATTAATAAAGTAGGTTTCTATGATTTTTACCCAGATAGTTTCAAACCTTTCTTTTTACACAACTTCATAGTGTTGTTTATATTTTTCTTTTAACGGGACTACATTTCAATAATGTTTCCATTTTCATATCATTCATTATAAAATTTATGTTGTTGTGTACAAATGTTAGAATCCTATAAAGAAGCAGGGATTGGATTTGGAGCCGCTACTAACATAAAAGCTTCAATTTTGTAGTCTACATTTTATAATCCTTTTCTGGGTCCTCGTTTGAAGGTATATCAATCATTTTTTTTTCACACTTATGCATGGTAGGTATTTTTTATTTGTTTAGGGATCACAAATTTTCAAAATATATTTATTTAAAGACGATTGTTGCTAAATCCTTTCTTAGAATGACTTACCCTTCCCTGCCTGTTATTCTAATGCCTTTTTTAAATTTATTTTGGACATTTTTAGCTATCACTCTTTTCGTTGAGTTTTCTTATTCCTATGCCGTATAAGCTTATTATGATTACTATTTTGTTCAGGATCCAAATAGCACAGTTATTTAAGCTCCATTCACTGAATTATCATTCCATCCTCTTTTTGGTTGCAGAATCTATATTGTCATATGAGTTCAGATATGAGTTTAATTCATAATTACAAATTCAATTGGTTGTATACAAAAGTGTTGAATTTTGAAAGAACTCTGTGGAAGGAGATAATTAACTCTTATTTGTAGGATTTCCTTCTAGGAAAGACCGGTGGGAATGCTTAAGCTTTTCTTTATCTCTTTTATTGTTTACGAGATATTAAATACATTGTGCTATTTAATTGTGTATTATGAAATATTACTTTGAAACATAAATTGTTTTTAATGTAAAATTTAACTCTCTCTGTTTCTATAACTCCCTATTTAAAATTCACGATCTTAACTTTATTGCCACACCAACATTGATTTAATTAAATTTATTTAATTAGCTACAACTTGATATGTCAAATCCTTAAAAATGTAAGTTAGATTTTGTGTATATTACAAAATTTAAGTTATACATTTTATTGTTTTTTTTCTAATTTTGAAACTCTTTATTATGTATTTCATTGAACAATTTGAAATATATATTTTATCATCAAAATTTGTTGTATTTTAGATTTTAGTTTTGTGATTCAATAAATAATTTTTTTTTAAAAAGCAGCAAATTTAAGTTTGTTATACAACATACTTAAATTAGTTGTCATTCTTTTTTATAAATTTAGGAACATTTAAGTGTGTTGGATAACAACATACTTAAATTTTTTAAGTCTTGTCAAACAATAACAGACTTAAATAAATCTAAATCTGTCGTAAGACAGACTTAAAAAACCCAAAATAACAGACTCAAAATATGTTTCATATTAGTGAACCAAACACATTGAAATGATATGATCTTATCTTGATAAGATTCTTGAAGGCCTTATTATCCATTTCATGTTCTTTCTAAACGTGCACTTGTTTATGTGTTTACTAAGTTGGATTTAATTAATGATCACAACCTTCCATCATGAGAGAATATTAATGATAATTTATATAGTAAAATTGTTGTTTTTTTGTTAAAATTTTTACTTTTGTTAAAGTACAGGGTAGTTATCTCTTATTCTTTATTACTTAGCTCTATGTAGAGTTAATTCTTTGATTGGTTAAAACGCAGTAAATTGAAACAATTAAATGTTTTTAGCATTTTTTATCTTTAAAATACTAATATAGCACATTAAATCATTAATCATTAGTTCAAAAGAAAACTAGAAAGTCCCAACTACAAGAAAAATTGATAGTATCGGCGACTAAAATTTGTTGGTAATGCATAAAATCGGTTGACAAATTAAAATTACCGATGGTCAAAAATCTGTTAGTAAAATTGTTGTCGGTAAATTTTACAGACAAATTTTTTTCAACCGATATTTTTAAGATGAAAAATTCGTCAGTAATTATTGATGGACAAATCCGTCGATATTTATCGATAAAAAATTTGTCAGTAATTACCGACGAAAATATCCATAGATAAATATTTGTTTATTTTTTTCTCTGCTCTCCTTCTTCTTACGTTTTCTTTCTTTTATCAATAAATTTTTCGTTGGTAAGTGAAATATATATTATCAATAAATTTTTTTGACGATAAGTGTAATATATATTACTAACGAGTTTTATCAATTTTTTCTCAATAAGTTAAATATGTATTATCGACGGATTCTGTTAGAAAAATTTTGTCAGTAATTTAAAATTTTTTTGTAGCATAAAGAACGAACCTCAAACCATATGATACTATTTCATACAGTCAATTGATAATCATTTCAAATAAAACATTCACTTTTAAAGCAATGCTCATAGAACTTTGACCTTTGTGCTAAAACATTTTCACCAACCATGACACCAACTAATTCCAAACAAAAAGAGCATATAAAAACACAAAAAGATCAACAATTTTAGAACGTACGGAAACATACTACTCACTTTTATGCATATACTACAAGAAAAACTTTAAATAATAACTAATTTTAAAAATAAAAAATAATTAGTCACTTTAATAACTAATTTAAATATATAACTTGTAAATTAAAAATTGTTGATATATAAAAAATGTCTCTATTATGAATAAATAAAATTACAATTGACTTGTCAATTATATTCCAAATTAATCTTTAATATTAATTATCAAGCTGCCAAAAATTAGTGTCTAAATTGATTATAATGGTGGGTGCGGCACAAAGTGGGGACAACACTTTTGTTCAACTGAGCCCAACCATATAAGGATGGACATCACTCTCTATCCAAAATCGTAAGGCAATGAGTTAATGAATATTTCATCTTTATATAATGCTCTATTTTCTCATTTTTATTCAATGTAGGACTTAGACTCACACTTGGATTCCAGACAATATAGGATTGAAGCTTGAAAATATACTTTATGCAATTACAACTGTTCACCTAATTGGGAAGACATTCCTGTTGCAACCATCTAACATGAGCTTTCATACTACTAACCCAAGGTAAACTTAGACGGGTGACTCGTATGTTTGATTGGGAATGAACGTTCCATAAATTTCGCTTTACGATCAAAACTTCATCATTTCTATTGGAAGAACTCTTGGATCATACTATTCTGCAAAGACAGCCTACTAAGAATGAATATGTTGTGTCTTGGAGTTGAAATAATAGATTTATGGTTTTTCGTTACTTTCATCTTTACATAAATGTTGTGGGTAGTATTGGATTTTGATCAATAATATTAAAAGGTCAAAGTAATGCATTTAAACAAAGTATGGTTTTAATGTCTAATTTACTTGTAAATAAAATCCATTTTCTATCCGTCACAAGATAACATTAATGAGTTTCTCGTATTGTATTACTTTTACCTTACTCAAATAAATTATATGCAATAATTGTACCTTGTTTGATCACAAACAATACCAATTCCTAATTCCATTTTTGGAGAAAAAAACTTCAAAACCAGTAGATATGACGACAGATTGGAATAGCCGCTTCATATAAGCTCCACCGTTGATAGACATAATTTTATTCAGTATAGAATTTCTAGTCTCCATTTTTTATTTCATCAATAACATGTGGTTTACTCATGATTTGTACTCTTTTTCTTTTTCTATGAAACATCAAAGTTCTGTTATTTTCAATGTTACAAAGCAGCTTTTATTTCCTCAACTATTTTCATTCAGATTTAGATTGAACAAATTGAGGAATCATAAATATTAGACTATCTAAAATCCAAGTATACTTAATTAACTACCTTGGGAGCAGAAATTTCAGTGTTACATATAGGGCAAACCTTCTTAATTTGAAGCCACTTGCTTATGCAATCTGTATGATAAGGGTGCTCACACTGAATTGCTACAAGGGCTTCACCTTCTTTATATTCAACCTGGCAAATCACACAAAGATCAACTCCACTTTTGCTTTCTGCAGAATGAAAAGTGTGAGAATGCAAGCATGAACAAATTTCACTTGCCGATAACCCTCTCTTCTCTCGCCCTATAAAATCTCCCAACTCAATCAACTCCTCATAGGTCAACTCATCCACATCGATCTCATCTTCCTCCATTTCCTCATCATCATCATCATCATCATCATTGCTCCCTTCGCTCTCGAGAAACTGAAGTTCAGATTCAAACTCCTGGCTCAGAAAAAAGTCAGAATCTTCATCATGGTCATCGAAAGAGGACTCACTCTCAGTTCCACTTTCTAATGATGCAAACGTTGTGAATGTGCCACTTTGCTCCTGAAAACCATTTTCTGGAGCAATATTGTCAGAACTATCAACTGGGTCAAGCTGATTTTCTGATGCTGTTTTCTGGGATGGTTGTTGTTTGCCTTCTTCACGTTGATCCATTGAAGGACAAAACGGGTTAATAATTTGCTAAAAGATTTAGTTATGATTTGGGGTTTGGGAAGAGAAGAATGTGAGAGAGGTATTTGAGGAGATGAATGAAAGCATAAGATATTTGGAAAATTGTTTGAAGATGAACAAAACTTGCATGTCAAGTAATAGGAAACCGTTTTCATGTATGCTTATCGATATTCCAGATTCTTGACTGTTCTTAGTGATATCTCCATTAACTTTTCTCTTTCTGGATAAGGCAGCTTACGTGCAAAGCAATAGCAAAACATTATCCGTAAGTTGCAATATACCTTATTCCAAAATGGAAGGTATCATCATATTGTATATATAGTAAGTTATATTAGTGAAGTAATCTGGTTCAAGTTTATATTCGTATCTAAATTTAATTAAAATACATATCATGGTAATATTTTTATGATGTTATTTAATTATAGATTATTTATAATAGTTATTGAGCTAAAACATATATGTAAGTACATTAATTTAAGTAAAATGCAAAAAGATAGTGTAATTTTCTAGCATTATTATTCAGTTGTGGATTGCCATTATAATAAAGTTATTAGTTTTATGATAACTATATTAAGAACATATTTATCGTAATTCTTTTAAAAGTTGAATAACAAATTTTAATGGTTCTTATTTCTATTATTTTTTTAAAATACGTGTTATTTGAATTTGAATCTCCATAAATCCTAATCTTCATAAAATCATAAATACCATTGTATTAATCTATTTTTTTTTACATATATCGTGTAATAAACTCTTAAGAGTTGAACCCGTAATCATTAATATGAAGAAACATATGTTAGAAAATATTAACTATCTAAATAGGTTTCAATACTTTAAAAATCTTGGTTCCTATCAAAGGATATCTCACTAATGCATGATATCCTATTGACAACGAAATACGATTGTCAACCATCGTGGAACATTATCAGCGGCATCTTTATAAATTCATCAAGTTTTTTAATGTTGAAAATAAAAAACATTGTCATAGCATTAGGAATAACAACTATAATAGATTAGTCATCTATATGATGATGGTGTTCGAGAAAATCCTTGTCACTAGTTCTATATTAGTTTTGCCATGTGATGACAATTCTTGCTAAAAGAAAATATTATAGTAAAGAATATATGACGACAACCAATCTACAACCCTCTTCATGGTAGTCTTTTATTTTGGGTGTTTAAGGTACGTCACATTACTTTTTTATTATGTTTTTTATTATAAAAACAAGAGTGAGTTTTAATAATTAAAATATTGATTTTTAAATTGTTTGGTTCAACAATTTTAAAAAATTAATCTCTTTTTAATCATTTATTAAGACATAGATTTTAATTTATGTAAGGCCTCGTAAATTTAACGCTACTAATCATTTATCAAATCACAATAAATGCACTGATGAGTCACCATGCTGCTTTCATTAATGCACCCGACACACATTCAGTCTCATTAAAAACGCACTTTGCACCACATGCACACACGCCACCTGTCGCGGGAGAAGCTTCTAGTTCAGAATTTGGCGTGCAGGTGTCAGCTTGGGACACGTTCGTTCGAAAGAACGTGAGTTTAACAAAAACTGGATTTTTGAAAATCTCTCTCTCACCTACACGCACTCATCTTCTACCTCTGAACTCAACCCTTCATTTTCTCCATCTTCTCTCTAGAACTTCCAACTTCTCTCTACTGTAATTCTCACGATCCTTCTCCGATCAACTTGCAGCACCGTAGGAACGTTCGCCCAACTGCAAGCTACCAACTGAACCGAACAGTTTCAAAGACTGAAACTGGTAAGTCTCCTTCAGAAGCTTGTCCTTAGGTTTCTGGAAAACTAGGGTTGTAGTTGCATGCAAGTAGGTAGTCTGAGTGTTCTGTTTTCTGTGGTTAGATTTGTTTTGGAAGAGTCAAGAACATAAGCGTATTTGGACGAAGCCACTTTTGCATCTAGGACAAGTTTGGTTGTCAATCCGGGTAAGGGAAGCTTATATATTTAATTTATACTTGTATGATTGCATGAAGGCATGATATGGGTTGTTTGTATGAAATATATGTATATGTGTTGTTCTGGATCTGCATGAACGAA
The DNA here is from genome assembly GCF_029865625.1 of Vigna umbellata. Classification (NCBI taxonomy): domain Eukaryota; kingdom Viridiplantae; phylum Streptophyta; class Magnoliopsida; order Fabales; family Fabaceae; genus Vigna; species Vigna umbellata. The sequence continues at coordinate 25,438,100 of NC_142165.1, read as the reverse complement.
CCCTGTTGTGCTGTATGAATATATTTTCTGTTGGTTGAAATGCATGTTGAATCGGATTCGTATGAAAGATGTATGACTATAGTATGGTTGAATTTATTAATTTGATGAAATCTGTATAGTATGAGAATTAATCTTGGATATGAAAATTACGAAGTAAGAATCACATGAGAAATAGTGAGTTAACTTAGTTGAAAATCTGGATCTGATAAATTCCCTATGATAAATTACGATCGTCATCGAATGGTCTTACACCGTTCGGTTTCCCTGAAAAAGACTTAGAGTTGAATTCTTTCATTTGGGAAGGGTTCGGTTTGAGAACGAGCGTCTTTATTTGAATTACTATGTTTGAGCGTTCGGCTCCACATAGAGTTGTCGTACGCCTTAAATTTAATAATATTGCATTAAGTAGCGTTCGGTCTTATACTGAACGTTCGTCCTAAATATCGTTCGGTCTTATACTGAACGTTCGTCCTAAATATCGTTCGGTCTTATACTGAACGTTCGTCCTAAATATCGTTCGGTCTTATACTGAACGTTCGTCCTAAATATCGTTCGGTCTTATACCGAAGCGTTCGTCCTAAATAGCGCTCGGTCTTATACCAAGCGTTCGTCATGATTGGGGCTCGGTCATCTACCTAGCGTTCGCATTAATGAAGCGTTCGGTCTTAGATTGAACGCTCGTCCTTATAATTGATTTCTTAACGAACGTAAATAGCGTTCGTCCTAAATGGCTAGTAATTGTATATTGGCGCGTTCGGTCATTGACTGGCAGTCGTCCCATTTTAAACAAAAAGTTCCCAATGTAATTAAGTATTCCTCTTGATGTATCTTCGTCCAAGTTGAGTCAATCTTACCTCTTGGTACTTAAAATATTCTGAAATTGTTTTATTATTTTGGAGTCTTTCTGATTGTTAAAGGGTTCTGCTAAATCTGGTTTTAACGTTCGTCCTATTCCTTCAAAAAGTTAAACGTTCGTCTTTTTAAGAGAGTGGAACATAGAATGAAAATGTTATAAATATGAAAGGTTAAGATGTTTGAACACTATATTAAATGGTTATACGATTATGGAATTTGAACGAGCATTCCAAGGAGGAACGTCTCAGATATGTTAAATATTAAATTTGGTAAAGTATGACTGTGGATAAGTTAAGACTTGCTGTCCATCCTGATATTCAGTGATTACTCTTCTCACGTAGAGAGGGTAAGTCATGCGTGTGAATGGCAGGAGGTCCTTAGTCCATAAGTTAACATGGGTGACGTAAGAACGGACTAACCTCGAGTGGCAGCTGATTAGGTGTATCCCGGTTACTACATCACTCGAGTGCAAGGACGCTTGTAACTACACAGGTCATACAGTCCGGACGGTCGTCATTTATATATATATATATATATATTTATACAATGTTACATGATTGTTATATGTTAAAACTATGTGCTTGTGTGGAATGATATGTTTATTGTATGTGTTGATGTATAATTTAAATTATATAAGCTTACCCTTTCGTTTTTCCTTGTGTTGTCTACTGTCTATGTACGTTCGTCCTGTCTTGCAATGATCATTCGTGTGGATGTGAGCAGAAGGCGAGGCCACTCTGGAAGACATTATTGAAGAAGAGAATTTGGTCGAGGTGGAAGTAAAAGCCGAGCCTTAGAACACTCGTTATGTTAGGATTGTAAATGTTAGATTTCATTTTGACGTTCGGTTAAATATTTTGTAAAACCGTTCGTTCTAGACTTTCCTTATTTCCGTTTTGTAAACGGTATTTTCTGTATATAAGCCGAGTGGCTTTGGAACCTTGATCCTTTATTGTAAAGACTGCACTGTTTTACTGTTTTAATGTAATTAATTCTGATTATGGTAATTACTGTATTTTGGGATGTTACATTTTACATTTCACATATTTTATGAATTTTGGTTCATATATTTTATGTTGTTGTTCGTGTATATTTGGTTTTGGTCAATTAAAAGTTTCATTTTTTTTAACTTGAATGATGAAGACCTATTTTGGTTCTATAGAAATATGGTCACTAGTAAAAAAATTGTATTTTTAACTCGCACATTACGCTTCGAATTTTTTGGAACCGAAATGTATCAAAACGCGGTGGTAGTCTCGTAATTTTTAAAATAGTATATACCTCGGTTGTTAAGCAACCAGTGTCTAAAGAGAATACCACCTCGGTTGGCAGGGTGAATCAAGGCATAAACGTCACGTGGCAAAGATACTGCCTCGGTTGGCAGATGGACCGAGGCATATGGGCTTGGACTATAGGACCTTAAAACCAAGAAAACCTAGCCTCTAGGAGGAAACTTTTCCCCAAAAACCTAGCACCTCTACTCTTCTCTTTTTTCTCTACAATGTGTGATGGCGGTGAGAGCGCGCAACGGTGCGGCGAGAGAGCAACGACAGTGCTGCAATGGGGGAAACTCTTTTCTCATGGAGCGGCGAGGACACGGCAGCGGCGGCGTGGTGGCGGTTAGCCGCGTCTCTACCCACTCTCGCGAGCCAGTTTCTCTCTCGAGAACGCATCTCCTCATCGCCAACCTCCACCACATATCCACCTATCCTCCGTACTGTAAGTCTAGTTTCCTTCACAGATCCAACATTCTTCTTCCATAATTTTCCTTTCTTCAGTCTTAGCGTTGTTTCAAAACTCTTTTCTCTTCCTTGGGTTTTTTGTTCTGTTTCTCTGCAGGTGGATGGCGAAATGGATTTGGGGGTTCTGCTTCTTAGTTTTCTCTGCAGCTTCTGATTGCTCACTAGGAAAGAAGATAGAGAAAGAAAGGGATCATCATGATGGAGTGGTTGAAGCGTCCCCGGTAAACATTACTTTAATCTCCGCCAGACTTCAACCTCAGCTGCTCGGAGAAGTTGTCGGTGGCCAAGAGGATCTCCTCCACCGTATACTCGCGAAAGGTGCATCGCGTGTCGGCGAGCCTAGCTTCCATTCCAATTGCGCCCTTTTGCTTGCACAACTCAATCCTTCGGTTAAGCACGTCTCTCTAACGCCTGAGCTCCTCGATCTCCCTCACCATCTTCGTTCTCTCCCCTACCGCCCTCTTGAGCTGCGTCTCCGCCCACGTCTTGGTCAGCGTCCATTTTTGAAGCCTATTGGAGAGCTCTGATTGCACCTCCATCAGGGGCTTCTGATTGGGGTTGAAAATTTGGATTGTTAGTGCGGGTTGGAGTTTGGGTGCCACTGGTTCATGATAATCAAGGGATTTGGTAGTGAGAATGCGCTGATGGAGTTTGGGTGCCACTGGTTCGTGATAATCAAGCCACATATTGTTTTTTTTTTGTCTCAAAATTGTGTTTCTTTTTGTTTTCTTCCTTCTGTCATTCATATCTTCTTTCCTTCTTTTTTCCAGCACAATCATAGGTTCTGTTTATATGTACTTTATTTGTTAAGTTTGTGTCTTCATACTTTTCATTGAATAGTGAGAAATCAACAGCAAATTTCATATGTGGATGGTTTTCCTTTTTAGTATGTTATCATATTTTAGTTGCCAATGGTAAGGAGCTTCTTTCTTGCTATGTTTGGTCAAGAATTCTATACTCGGTTGAGATTAAAAGAGAAGGAAAAGAGAAAGCAAAAGAGCATAGAAAAACATAACATAACGAGGAAACGATCTCGGTTGAGATTAAAAAAATTAAAAACACTTTACTGCCTTGGTTGTCTAGGAACCGAGGCATAATCTGAATCATTTTGACTCGGTTCAAAACAGAGGCAAAAAGCCTACCCTTTTTGCCTCGCCTGTATATGCCTCGGTGTTGGAACCACTGTCTATAAGCGAAAACAACCGTTGTCGTTTCCCTTGACTACACTGGTGAGTGTTATAATGGTGAAGAAAACGTAAGGAAGATCCTTACTATACAATAAGATAACCAAAATATTATCCAGATGTGAAGATTTACTTCCAAGGATTCACAAGAGGAAGACAGGTTCTATTAAGCAAACTTAACAAGACAAATGAAAGTAAAGCAACATAGTCAAATAGTGTATAAGAAAAAATATGAATCAAAAGAGAAGAGAAAATGGACTAAAAGATGAACGACTAGAAATTAGAGGAGATTAAGGTGTTGGCACGACACTTGAGGGACCCAAGCCTAACCAAACTTAAGATAAGTGGGTGTTGCCTTACAATGTGCATTTAATAGAAATGACAAATCAAAACTGGCTATGACTAACATTCCTTCCTATTTAAACCAAGTCAATCCTTCTCCTCTCCAACACTTCTACCTTTCCGGATCATCTCTCTTTCTTTCTCTCTTGAATGCCTTCTCCAATACTCACTAACTTCTCAAGCTCTCAACCATCCAAACCAATGAAACCACATCCTGAACCTCCAGACCAACATCATCATCTTATCCTATCTTTGGATCAAGATGCATATGATAATCAAACATCCCTTCCTACCTGCATGCCTTAAGCGAGTAGTTCTCCCACCTAACCTACATTTTTTGAACACCGAACCCTACCTTACCTCATCATTGTTTTCCCTCTTGTATCCGTCTTCATAGTCCTTCTCTTCCTCCCACATCATCCTGAACCTCTTCTTCTTTTCTTCTTTTTCACCATCCTTCACTCACATCATCGTCTTGTTCTACCACGATCTATCAATGATGATGTCCAAGAGCAGTCCTCTCCTCGGTCGATCGATGATGCTCTCTCTTTCTCCTTTCACCTCTTTTGATGTTTATCAAATAAGAGGGAGAAGAATTGGATGCGTCAGAATCTAAGAGCATGTACTCAGGGGGAGTAACTAGACGATAAGATAGAATAGGATAACATAGAATCAGGGGGAGTCTCCTAATTCTTAGAAGTCCTCATGCATAACATTGTACACATTCATGTTAATGTACCTTGTTTATGTTTGTGTTTAAATATCCATCCTATACATATATTAATATATGCTCTAATTATTTATTATGCTCTGATTATTTATTCAATTGGTATGAAAACTAACCCGCATGCATATAAGACAACCTAATAATAAAAATGAACTAGCAAAACGTTTAAAATGACTAAGAACTCTAAAGTTTTATAAATGCAGTTTCATGCTGACTAAAAAAGCATATCATTTAGATATGTATTTGTTAAACATAAAAAGTGGGAGATTGTTAAGACAAGATCGTCTATACGACGGAACTATCTAAACTCTCTCATAGGTTTTAAAGTTTACCAAACAACAATAAACAAAATGAGCATATGATATTGTTATCACTAGCAAAACAGTACAACTAAAATATAAGTAGTTTGTGAAAATGCTTTGAAATATCTAAACACCTTAAGAAAAGCTTTAAACCACAAAGGTATGAACAGACACACCATTAAATTGTTTCCCTACTTAGTGCTTTAATGAGAGTCTTGTTGAATGCAACGATTGTTATACATCACTAGGTGATGATCAAACAAACTCTCAATATATCTTGTTAGATAAAAGTGTCAAATGACGTTTTTGGAAATCACACTAAAAGTCTCAAATGATATTATAAAAACTTGTGTTGAAAGACACCTTGCTACATGCATCTTTGAATGGAACAGAGAAAAACTTAAAGAAGCGTTTACATAGGCCAGACGATACCTTAGGATGAAGTCTTCATCAATTGTTTGGTATCTTAGTGAAAAACTTAAATGATCAAAAGTGGACATTAGAAACAAAGAAGACATTCATGGAATGTTCTCCTCATCAAAAGTCGTGCCAAAAAAATTTTGTTGTCTGCTTTTGTCAAAGTACTGAAAAAGCAATCATGCTCTAACAAGTTGACTTTAACCAACGATTGCTACATATGACAAAACTAAGAAGACTCAAAGATCAAAGTAAAGTTCTATCTAACAAATATATTTTTTAGAAGCCTTTAAATAGAAGTTCATTCAAAAAGACAATCAAGAGAATATAATATAAAGAAAAGGCTCTGGTGAACAAGGCTGAGAAAAAAGCTCAAAAGCTCACAAACTCAAAAGAGAATATATGAGAGAGAAAAGCTCAAGAAAAGAAACACTCTCAAGCTAACTGAAATATAAGGTTACTATTGTAAAAAGAGAGAAGAGAGAAAAATTTTGAGTTCGTTAGATTACATTGTATTGCATGCATATCCTCTTAGCGAGAGTTATCATCTAATGACTTGTAATCAATCTTTGGATTGTAAATTATATCCTCTTAGCGAGAGTTATCATCTAAGGACTTGTAATCTATCTTTGGATTGTAAATTCTGAAGAGAATTCAAACACTTTATGTTTAACTTGGTGAAGTTAAACGGTAGCTAGGGAGGTGTGTTTAGTGGAAACTAGGAGTAGTTGAAACTTAGTGACGTTTAACTCTGTAGAGTTAAATGGTAGCTAGACAGAATAGTCTAGTGAAAACCAGGAGTAGGTTAAACTCAACTAGACAGTGTATCGAGAAGATACTAGGAGTGTTTAGGGATACCAAGAATAGTGAAGAATACTGCACAACCAAGAGTGGGTGAAACTCGGAGTGACTATGTGATATTAGGAGTGTTATGAATACTCAGTTGTAATCTTGTTGAAGATTATAGTGGAACCCTGATGAATAAGTATTTTCTACTGTACACTTAGCTTATTGTACTACATTTAATTAGGGAATTATGGTTAATTGTCCAATATTTCCTCAGTTTTGATATTTGGGCTTAATTTGACTAGTAATTCTTATTTTAATTAATTTGAATTATCTAAGGCTAATTATTTCCATTATTAATTGCAGGGAATTGTTTGGAATATTACTTTTGGACTTCAAGAGGGCAAGAACGTCAACAATCATTCTTCACATAGGCATTTTAGATTTAATTCAATACTGCAATTTCATTTTCTCTCTTTATCTTGCAATTTAGTTTCTGCACTTTCAATTCCAAGTGATGCAATTTTGTTTTAAGCTTTTCCAATTCGTTTCTGTTAGAAATGAAGTGTCTTGTTTCTCAACACCAAGAGCGGGGTAAATTGGTGAACAATAAAAATAAATTCTTTTTAAACCTTTTCGCAAACTTAGAATGATCTTTAACCTTTCTTGCAATCTAAGTAATACGCGTATGGAGTGAAAGTAAAAGAGATAAGGAGAAAATATAAACAGAGGATTTATACTACTTCGGCCTGAATGCCTACATTCAGCTTCCCTTCCAATCAACTTTAGATTGAAGGATCTTTCACTATAATGATTTGAGTTTTACACCAAAGGTTTTACAGAGACTCTCTCAAATGTAAACACCTCTCTCACTCAACAATTAAATATAGAAAGATAACACCTGCACAAAGAACTACACGTCTTCACTACAGAACCCTTTGAGAACACCTCTCAAAGTACCAAGAGCTCCTCACTCTTCTTCCTGGCCGCACGCACAGGGAAACAACGCAATCCGAGATTGCAGAAAATGAAGTTTGATCAGGCAAGAATACACCTCACTCGTGCAGTAGTTGATCAATAATGTAAATCCATATTTGTTCTTCAAGAAACCTTCAAGATGTATCAAACTCTATGAATCTTGTTTCTTGGAGCGTCTCAACACAAGTAACACTTTTCTCAAATAAAAAACTATCATATATGAAATTTTAGAATGATCAATTTGTTACAGAGTTATGTGTAATGCGTCAATTTATAGTTTTTCTCATGACAGACGCAAAACAATCGATTACGTTAGAAATGTAATCGGTTCCATTAGTAGCAGATGTAACAGAATTACAACTAACACATTTCTAATTGAATACACAATTAATGTAATCGATTTGTAATAAATGATAGTCAAACATATTTAAAAATAATTTATAATTCAAATTATTTCAATTTCTCCCCTTTTTGCATGTGAACAATTATGTATTAGATAATAAAGCTCCCCCTTTCAATGTGCAGTATTTTTGAAAATATTTCAAACACACAGTTCAATATCATATCAACATGATAGAGATATATCGGAGCATATATCACTCAAATAGTCTCAAGCAATGTATCCAATGATATGACAGATATCAGAGTAATGCAGACATTGCTTGAAGCCAATACAATTAAGTGTTATCATTCATAAAACTCAAAAAGATTTGCAGCGGATAAGAAACAATGAGATTTATAATGAATAAACACATGTGAAAACAAAATAAATGGTTTAGAGTAAATGGTTTAATAGTTAAGAAGTTTCAAACCACATTCGCAAAAAGTAATCGATTATACTTCCTCTTCAATCGATTAACATCAACAGGGTACTGAAGCACCATCTCTAACAAGTAATCAAGCTCATTTTTAGTATCTCTCCTACATAAACTTTCTTCTCAACTTTGATAAGGATTAGTCCAGATATAAAGTATAATTGTGATATAAATAGAATCACAAACTGAGTATGAATATGCAAACGATAAATGTAACAATAAATGGTTCAGTTTGCACTCATACAACATATATACTCAGATTCAAACAAATATAATTCAACCAATCCACCAAATTGTTAATTCTCAGATTGTACACCAAAATATAATTTCATTTCATTTAACAAAACCGAGAGTACAATCAGAAACCAAAATATAATTGGCTAGGTGAAATAGAACAAAATCCAAAACAACTATGAATAAATATTACTAAGACTCTGAACACCTATTCTGAGTCAGATATTTCTATATAATCTTCATTTGTTTTGATTTCTTCATCTTGAGTGACATCCTCAGATGTTTTGCCAATGTTTTGTCAAAGCATTGGTTCTTAATGCATAATCCAATTTCCTATGCAGACCGGACAATGACCATTGTAGCTTGGACAATTTATCATCTTGTCTCTTGAACTGATCAACCACAAACTTTTCAAATTCTGATTGAGGCTTGAAGCAGTACGTGGACTTATCAACACCAATGGGCACAATTTCTTCCACTTCAGCAACACGTTCATCTTTTCGTAGCCCCATATGGTGTAAAGCCAACTTCTCAATTACATTCTTCTTTGAGCAACTCAAGGTAACTTCATTTGATACATCTACTCCATGATGCCTCAGAATTCTGTTGATGAAGACATCATAGGAAAGATGATACACCTACTGTTTGGTAATTTTTGTCATGTGATCGCTCATCACAGACATCCAATTTGTTGGAACCTTGGCACGTAAAGCATGTAGCATATACACATCCTCAATTGTAAGTTGAGCATGATTTCCACCTCTTGGCTGTAAAATCTAGGCTATGATAAATGCACACAATCACTCATTCTTTTTCAGTCCTCCAACCTTAAAGAGAGTGAAGTCTCTTGGCTCTTCAGGAAACCTTAAGTACTCTTTGTAGATGGCCATTATTAATTCCTCTCATACCCAAATGTGACTTAATCCCTTCAGGATCAAATCCTATGACTGTCTTCCAAACAGTTTCATCAATGCGAATGTCTACACCTTTTACTCAAGAAAAAATGCGGTTGTCTTCAACCCTCAAGTTTGCATAAAAAACCTTAACCGGTTCTGGATAGTAGTCCCCTTTTAGTTCAACGAATTTTGTTAAACCAGAGTAAACCAGCCATGCCTGGAAAATGAATCCTTCATTGCGAAAATACAGAATACTTAAAGACTTGTGCTTTATAACTTCCTTGAAATCCCAAAAACACACAAAAATCAGTTCGCTTTTCATTGTCACTAAACCAACCAGTATGATCAGCGTTCCTTTCGATCGAAGCAGAACGTTTTCCCTAGCGTGAAGATGAAGAAGCCATCACAGAATTTGGATTTACAGATACAATATTACTGAGATGGAGTTTACTGACTAAGCAATGTGACAATGTGATTCTTGAAAATGTGAAACAATTCTTGAAAAAGACCTAATTGATTAGGCTTAGGCTCATTTGAATTTTTGAATGTTTGAAAGCCCAGTATAACACTTTAATCGATTTGATTAGTTCTAAAATCGATTAAGCTTAAACCAGTCTCAGTTAAAAGTTGTGAAATAAATTTCATTACTAATGCAATCGGTTAAAAGTCGTGAAATCAATTTTTCAACCAATTTTGCAAAGCAGACAAGCAAACATCATACACACACATCAATACAAATCACAGATAAAAATAATGATGCATGAATACAAGATTTAACAATAGATGTTACCAAAGATGATACTCAAGAGATTTTTGATATGACCTTTGAAAATCCTCCTTGAGTGTTGTTTGTTGCTTGTCTAGTTCACTTTTCTACAAAACTTTCAAAAGGTTTGGATGTAGATACCCAAATGAACTTAGGGCCTTTCTTGTTAGTTACATGAGTTGATTCTTTAGGAATCCACTTGAATTTTCCTTTAGGAACACCAACTTTCTTATAATAGTAGTTTCTAACAGTATGATCAATGATGTTCCAATAGAAACAGGTAATAGTTGCAGGTTTACTCAAATCAATAAATTTTTTTGAGTTAACTCTTTCACTTTTAGCTTCAAATCCAATTCCATGCCTATTGATTGCTCTCCCTTATGATCTTAATACATCTTCTAAATTAGATCTACCAAGAGTAAATTTAGCCAGTGTACTAGTTAGATATTCAATTTTTTCAACATGAGCATGACATTCTTTACAATCCTTCTCATCAATCTTAATTCCTGTTTTAGCATTTTTAGTAGATTGTAAAGCTTGATCAAGTTCAATTTTCAACTTATCATTTTCATCAACAAGGTTATTTATTTCGTATTCAAAATCTCTTCTCTCAAAATTTAATCGATTAACCTTGTATTGTAGTTTCATTGCCTCAATATGTAGTTCCTGAAACGCATCTAGCAGTTGATCATATCTGACTTCAATAGGCTCATTTTCAAAGTTGTTGTTGCTGCTTTCTAACACACTGATCCAGCCATGTGACATAAGTTTGTCTTTTCTTCAAGACTTTGGTCATTATCACTAGACGAGTCTTCATCATTGTTTTCCCATGCAATGTATGCTTTCCTTTGCTTATTCCTCCTTCTGTCTTATTTGTATTTCACATATGCTTTCTGCTTCATCTTCATATCTGGACAGTCAGACTTGATGTGTCCTTCCTTTCCACACTCATAACATATGATAGTTGCAGCTTTTGCATTCCTTTTTCCTCCTGTAGAATTCCCTGCAAAACCAGATACAACATTTCTATTTTTCATGAATTTTGTAAATTTCTTTACCACCATGTTCATTACTTCTTTCTCTGGAATATCTGTATCAGAATCTACATCAGACTCATTTCTCCTGGAGGCTTTCTTGCTGGTTGCTTTGAGAGCAATTGACTTTTTTGTTCAGTCTCCTCTTCTTCTTTCAATATTCCCAGCTCCAATTCATGTTCCCTGAGCTTACCAAAAAGTGTAGCCATATTCATAATGGTTAGATCTCTTGATTTAGATATAGTTGTTACCTTTGGTTGCCAACTTCTATTGAGACTCTTTGGTTGACAATGTCGGTGAATCTTTTCTATACATCATAGATAGTCTCTCCAGCTTTCATCCTGAACATTTCGTATTCCGGTGAAGTGCCTTGTTTCTCAACACCAAGAGAGGGAGGGGGTGAATTGGTGAACAATAAAAATAAATGCTTTCTAAATATTTTCACAAACTTAGAATGATCTTTAACCTTTCTTGTAATCTAAGTAATACGCGTATGCAGTGAAAGTAAAAGAGATAAGGAGAGAAATACACACAGAGGATTTATACTAGTTCGGCCTTAATGCCTACATCCAGTTTCCCTTCTAATCAACCTTAAATTAAAAGATATTTCACTATAATGATTTGAGTTTTACACCAAAGGGTTTAGAAAGACTCTCTCAAAACACCTCTCCCACTTAACAATCAAATATAGAAAGATAACACCTACACAAAGAACCATATGTCTTCACTGCAGAACCCTTTGAGCACATCTCTCAAAGTACCAAGAGCTCCTCACTCTTCTTCCTAGCCGCACGCACAGGGAAACAACACAATCCGAGATTGCAGAAAACGAAGTCTAATCAGGCAAGAATACACCTCACTCATGCAGTAGTTGATAAGCAATATAAATTCAGATTTGTTCTTCAGGAAACCTTCAAGATGTATCAAGCTCTATGAATCTTGTTTCTTGGAGCGTCTCAACACTTGTAACACTTTTCTCAAATAAAAAATATCATATATGAAAGTTTAGAATCATCAATTTGTTACAAAGTTATGTGTAATGCGTCAATTTATAGTTTTCCTCATGACAGACGCAAAACAATCGATTACGTTAGTAATTTAATCAGTTACATTAGTAGCAGATGTAACAGAATTACAGTTAACACATTTCCAATTGAATACATGATTAATGTAATTGATTTGTAATAAATGTTAGTCAAACATATTTAAAAATATATATGACCATTATTTCAGATATGACTAAGCTTGAAGACGATTTTCAAATTATAACAAATTTAATTGATTACATAACCAGTGTAATCGATTAAGCTCTTCACTTAAACAAATTTTGAAAACCTTTTTTCTTCAAAAACTCATCATAGCACATTTCAGCAATATGTTTGCAAAGACACGAGTTTTAATCGGTTTTACACTTAATGTAACCCTTTTAAAACTTGTTGTTTTGCCACAATTTAAAAACATAAGTTATCTGATGAACTTAATTGATTACAACATCACTCTAATTGATTATTTCATACAGAGTTGCTTTATGCTTGTGGTTTTAACACAAACAAACATTTAGTATGCACACAGAGATATAAACACAATTATGATCACAAAAGTATGCAAACTAAACAACATATCAACATATGTATTCATCAAGAAACATTTTCATAGCAACATATGTGTTAGAAATAAAGAGGCTTGTTTCTCAACACCAAGATGGGGTGAATTGGTGATTTATAAAAATTAACGCTTTTCAAATCCTTTTGCAAAATTAGAATGATCTTGAAAACTTTCTTGCAATGTAAGTAAACGCGTATGCAGTTCAAAGTAAAAGAGATAAGGAAAGAAGAACAAACACAAGGTTTTTATCCTGGTTCGGCCTCAATGCCTACATCCAGTCACCCTTCCAATCAACCTTAGATTGAAGGATATTTCACTATAATGATTTGAGAATTACACCAAAGTTTTATAGTGAACACACTCTCACAATGTAAACACCTTTCCCTCTCATAATCAAATATAGAAAAGAAAACACCTACACACTGTTAAACCCTCGGCAAGTGTAACCGAATCGTATCAAGTAATAAACCTGGTAAGACCAAGTATCGTTCTCCCAAAGGACTCACGGCCTAGACAGTTATGTGATTTATTGATTATCCAGGACTTGTACAAACAATTACTTGATATTTCAATGCAAAATACTGAAAAGTAAAGATGTATGCATGTATTGATCAATGGGCAAGAAGAAACAAAACACGTGATTTGAATTATATGAATGAATATGTTGTTGGGGCTTATCAATTTCATCCTATCCACTCTAATGTATTCATGAATTCGTCTTTCTTTTCATTAATGTTAATGTCACTCTCTAAATTACCTTAAACTCGATGTCTCGGCGAAGAAGGCCTAATCATAATCACTAGTTTATAACGTCTTGTCTCCCTAGCAATTAATCATGCATTATAATGAACAAAAGCTTACAACCAACCAACCATCATATTCCTATGTCTAGGTTTATACTACTGTTGGGAGAGATTCCCCAAATCTAGATTTCCCTGTATGTGTCCATATCGACAAAACCAATAATCATGACATCGAATGAGTTAAACAATGCATGCTTTAAGCAAAGAGGAAAAATCCTAACAATTAATGAAAGAAAGCATGTATCTTATAAAAGATCTTGAAGAACAAATTCAATACATGAGAGTTTCAAAAGGATTACATTGATTCCCCAACAACAATAAAAGTTTAGTTCACCATATTCATGGTGAAACTAGATGAAATACAATGAAAGAGTGAAAAGATAGAACCCTAGAAAGTGAGTTTGCCTTTCATTTAACCATAATTAAATATACTCACAAGCAATTATCATCACAAGGGCTTTTCTATGGATTGTAATATGGCTGGGCTAAGAAGAAAAATTGGTTTTTCTGGATCACAAAATCCTTAAGTTAAGAGAGTCATTCATACTTTCCTCATTTAAACACAACCATTCTTACTTATTCCCAACTTTCTTTTGCATTGAGCTTTTCTTTTTCTTCTTTTCCTTTTTCTTTTGTTTTTCACATGCTTAACTTTTAGCTCAATGCTTTTTATTTTCCCTTTTTAAATTTCCCAACAACCCCAAACTTGAACATTTATCAATACCACAAAATGTTTTCAACTTAACTTAAGGTAAAAAAAAAATCAAAAAGGGTTTTCTATATTGTTCAAGGTTACGGGTTCAAAGGATAGAAGACATTGTGTTCTCTTTAATTGGCTAAAATCATGCATTTGGCTAACAAAAGGGTTACCAACAAATGACCTTGATCATATAATGCAAACAAGCAAATAATTCAATCATGGAAAACCTGGGGAAAGTCATTCATGCTTTCAAAGTAATAGCACTCAATCACAACAACTCTGGAGCTCAAAACCTCACATATAAGCTCATTCTCATTCCACATACACATCCTGCTTAGCATCATAATCACAATCACAACATCATGCATTTGTTCACAAAGCTCGTGAACCACCTATATAAGCATATATTGTGCACAATCTCAACATCAATCAATATCAAAGTATCATCAAGCATTACTTATCACACAACAATCACAAGCAAACCATCATAACAGACAAGTTTCAAATTGAGTACATCAACCATATTCTACTAACAGAAGCAAATAAGTTAACTAATTTAGAATATTGGGTTGCCTTCCCTATGATGCAAGGAGTGGTAAAACTTCCTGGATCTTTCACTTTTGGAGGAATTGGCTTCTTCTTAACAACTTTATACTCATTAATCTCCTCTTCTATATATCTTTTTCTTTTGGAGATTTGCTCCATATGCTTTACCTGAGCTGAAAATTGTTGCCATGCTTCATTCACAAGTAGATCAACATCTGCATGAGTAAAGATATCTTTAAATTGTCTCTTTTTTTTCTATTCTCTCACACTCTGTTGGATAAGGAAGAATTTTTTCAATTTTTTTCAAATTTTCCTCTCTTTTCTTCTCTTCTTTCTTTTTTCTCTCATCCTCTCTTTTTCTCTCTTCTTTTCTCTCTTCTTTTTCTTCTTTCCTTTCTAACTCAACTCTTTCAATATCCACACTCACTAAAACTTTACACTCTTCCTTAGGGTTAACCTCAGTATTAGCCCCAAAACTCTTATCAGGCATTTCTTCCAACTTCTTAGCTAATTGGCCAATTTTCACTCCAAGTTTCTCATGGTCGCTTGAGTGCTGTTATGATTGGATATGGTTACTTGCATAAATTGTTGAAGAGTTTCTTCCACCTGATGGTTGTTGTTGTGGTATGTTAAATTGCCCTGATTGCCCAGCTTGTCCAGCTTGTCCCTAACCTTGACCCATGCTTGGGTGAGGTTTCCACCCTTGGTTGTAATTACCTTGGCGGTATGGAAATTGATTAGCCATGAAATTTACATCTTCCAAAGCCTCTATTGGAAAAGCGCATTGACCATTAATATGGTCACCACCACATAGTTCACACATCTGTTGTTGAACCTGTGCAACTCCTTTTAGCTCCTTCGGCAATTGTGCAAGCGTCTTTGTTAAACTCTCCAACTGTTGAGTTATGATTTTATTCTAAGCAAGCAAGGCATCATTTGATTGCAATTGCAAAACCCTTTTCTATTGAATTGGAGTTCCTCTTTCACTGTGTAATTCGTTATCATTAGTAGCCATGTTCTCTATCAACTCTGTTGCTTCCTCTGGAGTCCTCCATTTGATATTACCTCTGGCTGAGGCATCTAGCATCAACTTGGTTTGTGAACCAAGACCTCCAAGGAAAAGTAGGACTACTATTGCTTCATCAAAAGCCATGCGTGGGAATCTTTCTCAACAAACTTTTATACCGATCCCATGCTTGACCTAATCTCTCCTCCATGCCTTGTTTGAAAGAATATCTCTTGCTTCCCTTTATTGACTTTATATTGTGGGAAGTACTTGTTTAAAAACTTTGCAACCACAGCTTCCCACTCTGTAAAGCTTCCTTCTGGAAAAGAGTTTAACCATAACTCAGCATTGCCTCCCAATGAGAAAGGAAACAAGTTAAGCTTGATTGCTTCATCCGGCACCCCATTTATCTTCACGGTGTTACAAATTTCATTAAAGGTAGTGAGATGCTCATATGGACTTTCATGTGATAGCCCATTGAATTAATTACTCTTTACTAGTTGTATCAATGCCGGTTTCACCTCCATGTTTGCAGCATTGACCCTCGGCCTTGCTATACTGTTAAATTGCATCTACCATTATTCTCTTCAACCATATCTTGAGTGCTTTGGTTAGACCTTTGTGGTGAAGGTTGTAAAAGGTTTTCTGGAGGAGGGAATAATTCTCTAGATGTACGGATTCTTCTCCTCCGTCTACTCTCGTCCAAGCCTTCAAGAAGAGGTTCTGAATTTTTCTTGCTTCTTATTCGAATTGCTTCCTGCATACACAAGAAGACAAGTTCCTAGAAACAATTGTTAGCAAAAAAAGATAGAGAAGATAAAAAAATAGAAAATAGAAAGATAAAACAAATAAAATTAGAAATACAAAAAAAACAACAAAAAAGATAAATCAAAAAGATAAAAATATACAAATCAAGTCAAAGTTAATAAAAAATCACAAAAAGTTAAATTGTCGGTAAGTGCGGGTCTTCAATTTTGCCCCTCAGCTATTGTTTTTGCCCCTCAGTGGTGATTTCGGCACCTGAAAATTGGCGCTCAGTGGTAATTATCGCTCAACACAACTTTTTCTGCACTCTGGTTGACTTTTCTGCATTCTGGTTAATTGGTTGACTTTTTATGGTTGACTAGTTGACTTTTCTGGTTGACTGGTTGACTTTTTTGGTTTCTAGTTGACTTTTCTGCATTTCAACCATTCGATACTTTAACTATTCTTTCAAATCATTCCAATAACTTACAAAATCAAAGGAATCTAGCATAAAACCATTAAATTCACCTTCAACTCTCTTATTCACAAAACTAAAGCAAAAACATGAGTTAAAGCAAGTTTCTAAGTCAAAAAGGGTTGATTGATTATCAAAATTAAGTATAAAAATAACAGTTTTTCAACCGTTATCACACACACAGAACCACATGTTCTTGTTGTAGAAACCTCTTGAGAAACCCCTCTCAAAGTTCAAGAGTTCCTCACTCTTCTTCCTGTCGCACACAACCAGGGACACAGCACAATCAACAAGTGCAGAAACCTTTTTTGATCACAGCAGATACACCTCAGTAATGTGAATCAGATCATCCAATCAAGTTCTCAACAATCCTCTCAAGAATCGTTCAAGTTTCTTCACAATCTTCATTTCTTGATTCTTGGAGCGTATGTGTAATTTGTAAAACTTTCTCAAATCAAAGATGTCAGATATGAAAGTGTACAATTGATCAAAAGTCTCAAAACACAAGTAATGCGTCAATTTATAGTTTTCATCATATGAGACGCAAAGTAATCGATTACGTTAGTAATGCAATCGGTTACATAAAAACCAGGTGTAACAGAATTACAACTAACAAGCACTTAAATAGATTTTGAAAACTTTTTCTCTTCAAAAACTCATCACAACACATTTGAAAAAGATCTATGCAAAGACACGAGTTTTAATCAATTTAACACTTAGTGTAATCGATTCAAACTTGTTATTTTGCCACAATTCAAAACATAAGTTGTCTGATGAACTTAATTGATTACAAAAATACTGTAATCGATTATATCATATAGATTTACTATTGTGCTTGTGGTTTTCCTCACACATAACATACAATATGCATACAAAGATATAAACACATTATAAGCAGTGGTATGCAGAACCAACAGTATGTCAACATATGCATTTATCAGCAATAAGCATTTCCATATTCACATATGTATTTCATCACACAGAAACATATTTTTGTAGTGTCATGACAACATCTGTGTTGCTACAATCAATGTGTTGTCATCATAAAAAACAAACACATCAGGGAGTGGGTTCCGCCCTCATATTGCTCCCCCTATCAACAATATGTATCTATCACAAATCACAAATACACATTTTTGGAGTGATTAGGTGATACTAGGAGTTGTGAGAATACTCAGTTGTAATCTTGTTGATGATTATAGTGGAACCTTGATGAATAAGTATTTTCTATTATACATTTAGCTTATTGTACAACATTTAATTAGGGAATTATGCTTAATTGTCCAATATTTCCTCAGTTTTGATATTTGGACTTAATTTGACCAGTAATTCTTATTTTAATTCATTTGAATTATCTAAGGCTAATTATTTTCATTATTAATTGCAGGAAATTGTTTGAAATATTATTTTGGGACTTCAAAAGGGCAAGAACGTCAACAACCACTCTTCACATAGGCGTTTTAGATTTAATTCAATTGTAAATTCATTTATAGTGTATGTTTGGACAGATTTGGACCATTGGGCCATTTTGGGTCAAAATACTAAAAGCCCAATTTGTGGGCTGACCTTGGACTAGGGTTTAGGACCCAAAGGGGGCAAAATGTCACTTACTCTCTCATTTTACATTTCTAGCACTTTTGGACAACAAGGAAGAGCTCTCCCATTTTGGGGTTTTACGTTTTCATTTACATTTCAATGCACTTTTAATTCCAGTAATATAATTTCAATTTTTCAATTTCGTTTTCTCTCTTTATCTTGCAATTTAGTTTCTGCACTTTTAATTCCATGCGCTGCAATTTCGTTTTAAGCTTTTCCAGTTCTTTTTGAGTTCGTTTCCATTGAGTTTATATTCTGTTTGATTTCGTTTTCCATTGGGTTTGCCTTTTTCTGGATTGGATTGTGTTTTTGGTGCATTGGATTTTCATTTCTGGGTGTCATTTCGTTCCAGCACTGTTTCAATTGCGTTTTGCTATTTCAATTCATGTTAATGGAAGTTTAATTTTCTAGGTAGGTGATTTCTGAGGTTGCAAAAGTTTCCTTGAGATTATTGGAGCCTAATTGTAATTCTATTTTGTGTGCCCTACATATATGTGTTTTGCTATGTGCAATTGGTCCTTGCTTAGTAGTCTAATATGAGCATGATAATCTTCGCTTAGTTGATTACTGTGTTTGTGCAGAATTGATGAATCTATGTGAGTGTGTTTGGTTAATTCGCATTTTATGAAGACCATTTTAGACTTCACTTAATTGTCTAGTTCGTGTTGGATTAAGGGTCATAGGATTGGATATCTGTTGTAAATTTGTGATTGGAAACAAGAGCAGTTGAGATAACATCAACCTGTCTTTAATTTGTGTTTAAATTTGTGTTCAAATTGCTCGTTAATTGGTTCATTTCATTCCACAAAACCACCTTCAAACCCCCTCCCCCCCCACCATGTGTTTGACCTATTGCTTGAACCACATTTGGTCCTTGAAAGACGACCTAGGGGTCATTCTCCTAGCTTATAATGCACTTAATTGCAAATTAATTTGATTCGGGTACGACCTCAATCAAACCCTCCAAGGTGTTAGAGGAGACTATAAGTAGCTCGGTAGAGCGAACCAGTATAAAATTAATTGTGTGATTATTAATTTATTCTTACTAAACACTTTTGTCACAAATCCTGTAGTTGCATATTTCTTAAACCGCTACAAAAGCTCTCATCACTGAACACCTTTTTATTAAGATCTAGTTTTATCAAAACATTGCAGCAAACTGATTTAAATTGTTGAAAAATATTTTCTTTAAGAACTTATAGTTTAAACTGAATACTCAAGTCAAGCATTTAACAACTTACATAAACTTTTCAATCCTCGACAAAGTTGTTAAACTATGTCCTTTGCAAAAAGTTTTCCTATAACAATATTTAACCCACCCCTCTTGCTCTCTCTCCCCTTCTAGTGTTTTTCCAGGTACTTGACAATCTACAAATTAAGTTGAATATATATTAGTTGCAGCAACTACGTACAAATCAAGCCATTTGGCTTAATTTATGATGTAAGACAACTACATGATGAACTTATTGTCATATAGGTTGATAATAAGTCATTCATTGCAATTGCAAAGAATAATAGCATGGTAGAACAAAGAGATATGATTAGAGAAGCAAAGGAATTAAATGAAATCATCCTGGAGCGTTGCAATCCAAAAAATCATATTACAATAAATATATCAATAAATATTAAAAGATAATATTTGTCAAATTTTTAATCTAGCAAATATCTTCTCAAATATTATTATATTTGTACAACAATCAAATATATCTTGAAGATATTGGATTATTTAGAAGATAATTGGAAGATTACAACATCGAAAAAACCTGAAACAAAGTCCAATCCAATTTCTATATAAAGAGACTTAAGGAAACACATTAGGGGGCTTAGGAATCATTTGGGGGTTCAAATTTCGTCCTCTCTCTTCTCTCATGTTTCCACCCTCTGTTATTCTATTCTCATGTTATTTCAACATTCTATGAAGTGTTAAGCCTCTAGGATTGATTTTGCTGTAATTTCTTAACTGGATTGTGAGGTTAGATGAATAAATTTGTTTGTTCCTTTGATTTTTTTTTGTGATTTATTTTTATCTATGTCTTTTGCTTCTTAAATCAAGTAAAAGTATTTATTTTTACATTATAGCAAGTAAGCATTGTGTTAAATCTACATAACATATCAATCATATGAGTCTAAGGGTTTTTAATTTTAATTGCAAATTTACTTTGATTAAATTTAGAAACTTTCATGTGATTGAATGGGTTTTTGCCAATGATTGAGAATGTACTTTGATTAGTGATAAAAACTTTAACAAGAATTAATCAAGAATCTACATAACATATCAATCATGAGTCTAAGGATTTTTAATTTTAATTGAGAATTTACTTCCATTAAATTTAGAAACTTTCATGTGATTGAATGAGTTTTTGCCAATAATTGAGAATGTATTTTGATTAGTGATAAAACTTTAACAAGAATTAATCAAGAATGTGCTTTAGTTAATTAGTTTTTTACTTGATATAAGGAGTAAAAGAATAGACATGATTAGAAATAATAGTATTTAATTGAGAATGTACTTTGATTAAATTTACTATTATTAATCTACAAAGTTCTTGCTTTTAGTTGAGAATGTATTTTGGTTAAAGTGAGAATGCCAACAAATTAATTGAGAATTTACATTGATTAATTTGAAAATCTAAGATAATAATTAATTGAACAATAATCTTTAGATAACCAATGATGAATCCTATTTCGAAAAAACAGTGAAATCAACCTATTTTCTTTATCATTGTTTTTAAATCTTTTTATAAATTATTTATTTCTATCTTTTGTAATTTTGTTCGTTAATCTTTTATTTTCTTTTATTACTTCTATTATTTTATTTGACTAACCCCTTTTGTATAGTTTTTATAAAAACTAATTTGTTAGAAACCAATTTTGTGTTTGTTAGGAGACAACTTAGGTTTGAGTTTATCCTTCCTATTTTGTTGGCTACTATCTTAGTCATATTGAAGTTGTTATAGTTTAGTAGTATTAATTTGATTACGTTAACAACAACGTTATCACCTCCTTTCTTCCATTGTGTATATTCAATAGAAAAAATCTATTCTATGTTTTTCTCTGGTTTTATAGTCTTTATATTATTTTATAACATACTTGATTAGGATGCCACAAAATGTTACTGGTTGGACAAATAGAGGGACTTGAAGGGAAAGACTTAAGCTTGGCTATAAATTTATTTTAGAATACAAGGTAGGCTAATAGTGATAAATTAGACGATTGAAGGAATATTTATGGGTGGCCCCAAGAATGATTGTAAACTAGCAAAGGGTAAGATGGATGATTAGGTCCTCTAAAATCTTGTTGATGAGTCCATCAAAAGAATTTACAACCATGACATGATTCAGATCTACTCCAACATCCTTGGACACCTTAGTTTATGCATATAGTTAAGGTTTTATCTCCCTATTTTCTTTTCATCTAACATCCATTATGATAATCCACTAATATAGTTTACCGATAGTTTGACTAACCACCAAGCTAAGATAGTCAAAAAAAAATTCTACTAGTCTGACAACAAGTGGCGCCAGGGTGGATGACAAAAGGTAGGTATTGTTCAACTTAGCTTGGAATATATTAAAAAAAAGTTTAAATCTCTTAATGATTCTCATATTTGTTAAAGAATCTCAAGTGAGTCCTCTTATTAAAAGCGGTCTCGATTGAGTCCTAAATTTTGTAAAATCGTAACAATTAAGTTCTTTCCGTTAAGTGGTTAGAAACAGCGTCAAAGTCTCTTGATGTAGTGATGTTGATCGGGATCATTTTATTACGTGAAAAAATTAAATTATGATTTGTAATTCCCCATCCAAATTAGGGTTCTGATGCAGGGGAACTCATCTTCTTCAACACGTGTAACTACAGAACCTTCCACTACTGTCATCTCCATTGGACCACCGCAACTTCACCATGTTTGTTTCAATCACCACCGCAAGCAGCATCTTTCACACATCACACACCCATCAACTTCAACATATAATAGCACCATCGTTTAGCCACCGTGACGAAACCCTAATCATATAAATCGCGAGTTCCACCACTGCACTATAATCGTGTCTTCATGAAGACCTAAAAACCAGAAAACTCAGATTGTGAAAAGCCACATATCGTAACCAAAACCCGAACCAGAGAAGCGCCACTACAGAAGTTTTCAAGTCTCTTACCCTTTTTTTTCCCCTCATTTCTCACTCATGGGAATTAAAGAAAAAAAGAGGAAAATCAAACGAAAAGAGAAAAAAGGAGTGAGAATAACATGAACAAACGCTCTGTCTCTTTATCCACTGTCGTCCCCGCCTCCATCGCCCCAACTTGTAGATCAAGGCAACAGCTTTCGAATGTGCCCAAAAACCAGAAGTTTCTCAAGAGTGAGAACAACAACAATTAAAGACATGGATCCTCCTTTGCCTGTGGTGAAAAGAGTTCCCGAGTTGGAGGAAGGAAAAAAATTGGATAGTCTCTGGAAAAGAAAATCGGGTCCTGCACTCAAAAGTTTACAGCTTCAACAGATTCACCATCCAAGGATTTGTCATCAACCTCCAACTATTTGATACCTCTGAAACACAATCGAATCCACAAATCCAATCCTAGATTACATTTTTTTATTGTATTTTGTTTTTGTGCTCTCATATTGTTACGTACATCACCGTATACAATGTAAAGGGTTTTCTTTTCTCTTCTAATTTTCTAGGCTTCCCAGATAAAGTTAGTACATCTCTAATTCTCTTTTCATTTTTCTCTCTCTCTAATCCTATTTGGTTCAAAAAGCCCTAACATAAAGAAAAATAAAATCTTTAATCTATTATTATTTTAACATATGACCAATTAAATTTTATCATGTCAAAATCTTTTAATTTAAATAATAATTCTACATAACAGAATAATTAACATCAGCATATTTACTATGCAACACGTCAACATTTGTTAACATTGTATGTCAACCTTTAATAAAAAAGATTTAATTATTACGATTTTTCAAAATTTAGAACTTAATTAAGATTGTTTTCAACAAGAGAACCCAATTAAGATTCTTCAACAAATATGAAAACCATAAGACGATTTAAACCTAAAATAAATAAGTGCACAGCAACTTTTACTTTCTGAAATACCAAACCGAAATGCATCCACATCTCACGCACCCATCTTGATCTCATCATCTTACCACTTTTTCTCAACCCATCTTCCAGGCATGTGACCACCAAGCTTGGGAAGGAGTGGCTAATGAAGGAGCTTTACAACGAGTTTAGTGGATAAGAAAGGAGGTGAAAGCTTGAGGGAGAAAGCTTGAGGGAGAAAGCTGCAATTTTGAATCTGCACCTCTTTGTAAAGGAAACGGCAGAAACGGAAGTGCGATGAAAGAGGTGCGGCACTAGGTACAAGGGCTGGGCACAAAGAAGAGAATAAAATGTTCATTTTATCAAAACCTGTAAGGGTGCAGTAAGAAAAATTAAAAAAAGGTTAAAGTGTAAACAGAGACTATCAAATTTCTCCCTCCACCCCGTAAAAAACTTCTGAAATAAAAATTCCGTAATAGGAGAGGGTGACTGTTTTCAGGAAAAAAATTTCCAATGCTGTTTATAGTGTTCCGGAAAATACAATCCAGAAGTGATAGGATACTGGAAGAAAAATGACAGAGTACATAAAGCAATAGCCTGAACGAGCAGCGGAAATTTTTCATATTTATTTTTGAGATATTAGACCACAGTTTAAGCAGCTTATTATAAGTGATTACCTTTTATTAACTTCTTGAGAGAATTTCTTAAAAATAAGTGTATTTTGAGAAAAATAATCACTTCATTCAACTAGCTTTACTAAGAAAATTTTTGAAAAAGAATTATCAATTTCTCGAAATTAATACTAGGACACTGATAGAATAAAACATAAACGGGAGAGATATAGATCAGGCAATTCTCGTATCATTCAACCCTGTCTGCCTGAAGCATAGAAACTCAAGAATCTCCTTTCCCTGGTAATCTAAATATAGAACAATTGAGACCGTCTATAAAAACAGTCAGGGTACATTTTAACTAAAAGCCACAATAACAAGGTACCACTCTACAACAATGGTAAATGCCATGCTATTCAGCTCCAAACCAAACAGAAACCCAGTTGTCTTACAAAGTTAATCCATCCTTCCCTTTAAAATCTTTTCCTTTACTTCAGTTGGTGTACTGCATAAGACAAATCAAAGATACCAATAAGCCCTTGGAATAAATTAAAAGGCATAAAACCAAACCTAAATAAATGGCATCTGGCAATAGGTTGGAGGGGGCAGATTTGACAAAAGAAAACAGAGATGTATTGCCATGAGGATATGCAGATGCTCTTCATTTATGTAAGGACATTCTTGGAAGAAATCTCACATTGACTAAAAATATTACCAAATTATATTACATGTGAGTTTTATAGGATTGAATTATGACTGTACTGATAAATTTCTCAAGTCATTGTAGCCAATTTAGTATTTCTTTTGCCTTGGCACCAACGATGCTGTGTTTTGAGTTTTGTCAAAATTCAAGTTCAACTCTATATTCTTTGTCAACTTTGTGCCTATTAAATTGGTATGGGCTCCTTCCACCATGTCTCTCGGCTGCAGACGAGATGCGTGGGTGGTGAGGCTGACTACTGCAGTGTTTGCCAGAGACAGAACTACTCAAATAACTAGTGCACAGCCAGCTGCATCCGTGCTGGGGCTTAAGTCCAACATTGGAAATATGATATTTTAGTAGGGGGTTTATCTCTGGATTCTCCAAATGAGACAACTAACTTCTGTAGTTTAATTCTCCCAAGGTTCTAATTACAATCCATAAAAATGAATCGTAACTAAATAGCATAAGGAAGTTTCCCTACTATGGATGTTTTATCATGGCTTCTTATCAAAATTATTTCATGCACATGCAAAAGTCACAACTTAGTGCCTCGTGGCTGGTTAGAAAGACAAGCGCATATAAAATAAATGTTCTAGTAATGGCACCGCAATTGACAATGACAGCATATACACCAAATTACTAAGAGAATCAGAATTTGTAAACTTACACAACGTAGACATGTCCTCCCCAACCACTTAAACAATCACGATCTACAGACGATAGCAGTGCTTGGGAGATGGTCTCAAACAACTCCTCTGGTTCCTGTGTCAAGATCAGAAGCCAAGCAGAAAAATCTTAAGCTGCATCTCTTTAACAAACACCGAAAAAATATGACTAAAAAACCTTTGTAGTTAAATCACTAGAATGACAGTGGAAAACTCTGATACTGAAACCAAACGGAAAATCAAGGCAATATCAAAGCATTACTTGTCTCTTATATTTGTATCCCAGACTAACACAACATAAAACATCTCGTGCCCATCCAACAACCCCATAGTTATTAGACATTTCACTAAAGTTTATGTTTGGTAACCCAATTTGTCTCTGCAGTTACTTCCTCCCATACCAAACAAGATATCTCATGAAATTACTTGCAGAATAATTAGTCAATCTTCTTAAGCTTTAAATAAAACCCATGATGATTTGATTAATTATGTAAAGATGAATGATGTTCATCTGTTTGGATCATCCTTATAATCCAAACCAAACCAACCAAATTGAGTTGGATTTTTAGAAAAACTGCATCTAACCCAAACCAGACCAATCAAATTCAATGGTGATTAGCTTGGGGTGTCGATTTAAGATTTACAAATCCAATGAACCAAACCTAACTAAGTACAAAGTTTTGGGCAAAATTAATGATAAAATTATGTACAAACTTTTTGGAAAAATTATGTTCTTTTTCTTTTTCTCAATAGAATTTGGTATATCTGCACATAATTAGATCCAATTGATCCAAATACAACCAACCAGTTCTTGATTGGGTTGGTTTTGTTCTGATTTTGATCTTTTTTTCTGTCGAAAAACCCAAACCAATGAAATTTATTGGTTTGAATTTTATTTTCTCTCCAACTCCATTAAAACTCACTACTCAGGAACAACCCTAACAATAATAAAGTATCCATGTTAAAGTAACGTAAAACATGACTACATTGATTTGCATAATAATCACATTAAAGAGTTATCTGAAAGACAAAACAAGATAATCTTAGTGACCAACCATGTCAGGCTTAAACATTGACTCACAAGCACCATACAGGGACTCGGATGCAGTGCCAGAAACAACAAAATCTTTTGCAAGCTCCCTGCATACAAGAAAATTGTAAGATAAACAATTACATACATGCAGTGCATATGACGATATGCAAACTTAAAAGTTTATTTAATTTAAGTGAAAAAATGCATAAAAGGCAACATCATTTCTGTTTGATAAGTACAAAATTTTAGCTTCTAGTCTCACAAATTCCGTCCATCTCTATCACTTCTTTTTTGAACCACGCTGTTTGTCAACTACAACTTGCTTTTATCTTTTATTAGAGCATGTTTACTTCCAGTTTCATTTCTTGTTTTCCTTTTTCAATTACAAAGCTACCACCTTGTCTTCAATTCAGTTCTGTCTTCCAATAAGAAACACTAAATATAACTTTCCATTGGTTTTATCTGTACCTATACTAATCTTTGAAAACGGATTGAAAAGCAAATGATACTAACATTTGCAAGTTTTTACACATACCAGCAAGATCCCTCTACAAGATTTAATATGGACAGTAGTGTAGAAAAATTTAACTTACTTTGCTCCAAGACAATCCATTGTGCAAATGAATGGTTTGTCATCGTCCCCTAATCCAGCAATTACAGGCTGGCAAAAATATGGACCAAACCTGAAAAGCAAAAGATGAAAACTTGTTTTCACTACTATAAATTGGAGTTTATTAACAATTTAACATAACAAGAAACTTATGAATCTTATAGTTTACTGTGCTTTGTTGTAACCCCGTCTACAAACATGCAGAGGGAGCCAAAAGTAAATACAGAAATTAAGTATGGTTCAACTTCAACTTACAATGAGCTATTGGTCACACATTAAAATAATGAATTCAACCAAATGACTCCCCCCACACCATATGCTGAGTCAAAAAGGAGATTTAATCAAACCATCTTTAAACTAAACCTTCACATAGCACTGATAACTCAGTCTCATTTCAAAACTCTACACATTAAATTTCAGTTGCCAAAACAATTTAATGAGGATTTTACATCTTACGCAATAATAAAGCTTATCTATTGTAGACTAATTATCAAAACCCTGATTTTTTTGACAACGCTAAGTTTGGCACAACTTTTTTGACAAGTATTCTTTTTTAAAAACAAAACCAACCGTTGTGAGAGTTTTAACTTATAAGACCAAGTTTGGAAATATTAGCTTAAAAGCTCCCCCAACCCGCTTTCTTTTAGAAGAAATATGATCCTGAAGTGTTTCTCTCCAAATTTAGAAGAAATATGATCCTGAAGTGTTTCTCTCCAAATTTGTTGCCCGGCTTTTTCTTAAAAGAAAAGCCAAAACAACTGGGCCAATCATTGACTTAGTATGCTCGTGTGTGTAAAACATGCTCAAGTACACAAGTAACAAACTAGATTCCACCCCGGTTAAGTCCTGGTTTGTTTTTTAGTTATTTATTTAAGACCAAAATCTAGCTCATTATCAAATCAAGTCATGATTAATAGATAAACTACTTGAGTGGTAAAAATGGGAAGGATGAAGGGAAAATGGAAAACTATCTTGTTTTTTTAAGGGAACGCAAAAAATAGAAAGGAGTGTGCAACAGGTATTTTGCAAACGGAACTTCAGTCTCAGCTAAGTCCAGAAAGGAATATTTATCAGAAATATACTAGCAATACGCCCTTACCACATTCTTTTAAGTATGTTTTATTATTAGTTAAATTAATTTCAGAAACAAAATTGTATGTGTTCCACTTCCTATTTGACAAAAGCCAATTACCAGGAGTGTTACTATGTGTCTTGTTGGGGCTTCAGGAAAAAGACATACAAACACAGTCACTACTTAATATACCTCAATGTAAAAAAAATAAAAATTTAAAACCACCTTGCCAACTTGAAGGCAAACCGTGAATCATATACAAAAAGAAAACTACTTTACACACAAGGGTATCAATCAACTCAGCTAAAACTCACCCATAACAACCTACAATACTTCACTAGGAAAACCCCATTTGTAACAGCACCAAAAAATAAAAACTTACAACAAATATTCCTTCAAAAGAAATCCAGAACCGTTTTTTTTTCCTTAGACCTAAGCGGCGTTACCTTTTCTCATAGAGCAAGGCAGAGACCAAGCTGGCAAAGGTCTCCGGTTTCATATCCCTCTCTTCACGAAGCTGATACAGTTTGTGCCGGAAAACGAGACGCTGATACCTTAAAGTAAGTAATGGAAAACAAATACAGTCAAAAATAAGATTTGTGTTGGCAGAAAAGTAATGAATTGGGAAATCGAGAAGGGAGAGTAAAGAGTACAGAGTCTGAGCATCGGTGGCGAGGCCAGAGAGAGCGATGAAGAGCTTATCGTGAATCTTGGAAATGCGTTGGAAATCGGTGGCTATGGTTTGGAGCTGAACGCCGAGCCTTCGGTCGCTGGCAATGGCGAAGCAGTTCTTGCCGACCATGGCCACGACGGCGCTTCCGTTGTACTCGAAGATCGACATGCTTTGAATTTGATCCCGGCGAGGATGATGCAGATTCTTGGTTTGGGTTTGGGGTTAAACCGTAAAATAATGTTGGTATTTGAAGACGAAGAGCATCCCAGATTTCTTTGGGGTTAAGCCACCAAATAAAAATAAATAAATAGAAATAGATTTTGTTTAATTGGACGTTTTATAACTTAAGTAGTGTTATTTACAAATTTTACCACCCATGTTTACACTTTCGTGTACTTAGTTAAAAGTTAATTGTTTGTAGTTTATTAATAACGTGACAATTTCATTTATAACACTACAACATAAATAGGTAATTTAAACTAATGTTGACTATTATGCAAAATTTCTAATGAAGATAGTAAAATGTGTGAAAATAATATTAATAATAATACAAATAACAAAAGTGTTAAAATCAAGATAAGAGCTAATAAAAATGACAATGTTGATAGTATAGTTATTACATCTGAGTCAAAAACAAAGTGTTGCAAATCTCAATATTGCATTAACTTTTCAAGCTTGTTTTGTGAAGAAAGTTAGAATGAATTATTTTTTTAATAGTGATAGAAATATAGTCTTTTTCATGCAATTATTAAAAGGTGTTTTAATGTTAACCCTATACATTGACTGGTTGAGATAGAGAATTCTGGTTGGAGAATGCTAAGCCTGTGTTTTGAACTTGTATAAAGATCTCTAATAACATTCAAATTCAATATGATGCATTTTTATTTCACCATTTAGGGATGTTTTAGTTATTAATTATTATTTTTTTATTCAAATTTAGTTTAGAATAGAGTAGTTCTAGCTTTAATTCATCTTTCTGTTTTTTCGAGCAAACCAACACTTGAATACAACTAAAATTAAATAAATCTTGTTTCTACTTCAATATTTTTTTCTATTGTAGATTCATTCTAGAAAATAGAGGACGCAATGTCATTAATTTAGGATCAAATGTTTACAATGTTAGCTTTGAATCTACAAGAGTTAATCAATTTTCCTCATATTTTTTAGTTCATAATTTACATGTTGAGTTGATATATTTTGATTCTCTATTTTAATTCATTTCCATTTATTGTGTTTGGCGATTTTACTTCATTTTAATCATTAGTAAAAAACGGGGCTACTAACGCGCCCATTATGCTTCGGTTGGTTAGAAACCGAAGCATAAAATAAGGCGATGGTATTTTTGAAATTATTAGAAAAGTATATGTCTCGGTTCTATCTTAACCGAAGTCATAAAACCCACAAAAGTTGCTAAGAAAAGACTTTTCAGATGACAAATATCTTTGTGCAGGGTTTTTTACCTCGGTTATCCTCATAACCGAGGCCAAAATCCCCTGCTCCAACTGAGAATCCTATCAGCAGTATGACAAATATCTCTGTGCAGGGTTTTTGGCCTCGATTACTCTTAGAACCGAGTCCAACCGAGGCCAAAACCCCTTTGCACCACTGATATTCTCACTCTGTACTCTGACGTTTGAATTGACAGACTTTTTGAAAGGGAGCTATGGTCTCGGTTCTCCTTGGAACCGAGGTAAAAAGCTTCATTAAAATTACAAAAATGTCATTTAATATAATTTTTTAATTTTTTTCTGGGCACTTTAATTTTGTGGAGGGGTTTTGGCCTCAATTCTCCTTGGAGCCGAGGTAAAAAGGTTCATTAAAATTACAAAAATGCCATTTAATATAATTTTTTAATTTTTTTCTAGGCACTTTAATTTTGTGCAGGGGTTTTGACCTCGGTTCTCCTTGGAACCGAGATAAAAATGTTCATTAAAATTACAAAAATGCCATTAAATATATTTTTTTTATTTTTTTCTAGGCACTTTAGGCCTCGGTTCTTTATAAAACCGAGACGGTAAAGGCTTACTGCCTCTGTTAAAAAATAACTGAGGTAATAACATGTGTTTAGGTTTAAATTTCGCGAACAGAGGCATTTTTAGACAGAAGACCTTCGGTTCGGTTTAAATTGCGTTGCTGCTTCTCTCGCTCTTAGGGTTCTCTCCGCCAATGTTTTGTTCTCTTCTTCACTCCTCTGTCGCGACTTCACAAGAAGGGGGAAGCACCCATCTTCATCTTTTTCTTTTCTTCTTGTTTTGTTTCACCTGGTAGTGAGGGAGGCACAAACTTCTTTTTCCTCTTCTTTTTCTTCTTTCTCGTGATGTGGTAGCAGCGGCGCCTCCGCGAGGATTCATGTTCCGGTGTCTTCGCAGTGAAGGGAAGTCGCATCTGACTCTAGCACAAAGTTTAGGGTTTCTGACCTCGTACCGATTTGGGATATTTTTTTTGAATCTGATTCCTGTGTTTTGAGGCTAGGGTTTTGGATTAAGATTTGGAAATTTGGGGTTTCTTTGCTTGCAAAATTTTCTTGTAATTAGGGTTTTAATTGTTCTGGTTTTGGGAATTTCTGTTCGAGTTGGGTTTTTTTTTTTAAATTTCATATAAGAGCACGTGATTTAAAAAAAAATAAAGAGCTTTGACATCGGTTCTAGCCTGAACCGCTGCCATAGAACCATGTTATTACCTCGGGTGCAGAAGAACCGAAGCAGAAAACTTGGGGACATTATCTCGGTTGGAACCGAGGCCAAAAGTCCCCATCTTTTTACCTCGCCAGTATATGCCTTGGTTCGAAAACCGAAGCGTATTGTCAAAAACAACCGTTGTCGTTTCCCTTTGTTGCATTAGTGAATCTTTTAAATTCATTTTTCATCTCATCTTTCATTAAAATTTGAAAAATCAAAGATATTATAGCATTAAAAGCTATGAAACTCATATACAACTTCTTCGAAAGCGTCTTTGACATGTACGCACACACTATACATATACGATATGTTGTCTAACAAAGTGCTCTAGTCAAATGTGAGGCATTGATGGACAATGATATTCTGACTTTTTTTTAACAACAACACATGTCAAGCGATAATTGGTCCAGTTGGAAAAAAAATGAGGTGGAAAGTCCAAAATTAGGGATTTAATGAGTTTCATGTTCATACTTTCTCTTTTTCCTGTTTGGATTCAAAATTTCATTTTGAAAGTTAAGAGAGAGAGAGAGAGTTGTGCGAGAGTGCGAAAGAGAACCATCATCGCTACAATCATCGTCGTTGCAATCGTTGTTCGTCATCCCTACAAGCGTCATTTGTTGTCGTTGCAACCATCATTGGTTTCAAAGCACCATTGAAGGATGAAACCACCATTGACGTGGGTTTTGGAGGTTCTCATCGTTCATTTGAAGCATTGAATCGTCGTTCGTCTTTGCTTTCTTCTTCTTGTTCAGTTATTTGTTTTATTTTTTCAATTTTTTTATTTATTTTATCATTTTGGGGTTGTTGTTGAGTCTAATTTTGGCTCTTTATCTAATTTTGAAGTCGTTGTTTTGTGTACTTTAAGTATTCTTGCAATGGAAGAATTGGTGAATAGAGTGAACTTTGTCATGACAGGATGAATATGAAAATATTAATTATAATATTAATGTGAAAACGTTAATTATAATGTTAACCTAAAAATATTTATTCTAATGTTAATCTACAATATTAGTAGACTCAGTTCTATAGGAATGTTTGAATGTAAATATATTAATTACAATGTTAATACACCCCTAAGTTATGATCACCAAAACATACATTAAAAAATCAATTATAAATTTGTAGTATTGGTTGGGGACCAATGGTCAAATAAGTGGGGACTTATGTTAGTTTTTTGCACATGAAGGTAGACTAACTTGTACATAAATGTTTCAAACTTTAAAAATTGATAATTGATAACGGTAAATTTTACCATTATTTGTGGTGCAATTTTGATACCAAATCAACTCTCTTTGAGCTTGAAGCTTGTTTAATCTTCTCTTTTCTCTAACTTTTGTGAATAAGTTAGTCTAGGTTATACTTAGTGGTTTTCATCACTAATTCCCAAAATTTTGTAGGCAATTTGTGTGCATTGGAAGAGCATCAAGCTATCAAGGAGTTGGAACCCGGGAAAAATAGCAAAAGCACCAAACTAGAAGGCTGATGAAGGCTCGCAAGCTTGCCTGGGCGCCCTCTCTAGGGGCGCTGAGCGCCACTGCCTCGCAGTCTCGCCTGGGCACCCTCTCGAGGGGTGCTGAGCGCCATTGCTTCGCAAGCTCGCCTGGGTGCCCTCCTGTCTAGGCGTTGAGCGCGACACTTGCTGATGTGGCACCCTGGACCTATTTAAGGCTACCATGCAACGATGGTGCCATCTTTTGATGGCTGAAGCACGAACCTTAGAGTATTGGATCTCTTGGAGAAAGTCTGGGTGTGTGGGAGCTCTTCCTTCTTCTTCCTTGGGTCTCCATTGCTTTCCATTTCTTCCACTGTAAGCTCAAACTCTCCATGACAATGGATAGCTAACTTCATTTCTTGTTAGGGAAAGGTGTAACCTCTGAACTTCATGTATATGAACATGTTTTGAATATATTAAGCTTCTTTCATTGAATGTTAGTGGTATTCTCCTACTCTTAATGCTTGTTATGTTTTGGCCATTCATAACTTGATGTTTGGGTTTGTTTGTTATTGGAAGATAGCTCATGAACCATGACTCGGAGTAAGCTACCTAAAGGAAATAGTATCTAGAAATGGAGTTAGGACCTTTAGTTGTCATGAACTTCTTTTCTTAAGCAGAGATGATTATTAGGGTTTTCAAGAGATTTAAGTCTAATAACAAAGTTTAGGCTTTTTACACCAAGGAATTGGGTTCTAAGTAATTTAGTAAGTTGACATTAGCATTTTAATGAAGATGAGTTCTAATATGCGTGAAAGTGAAGTAGGTGAAATCTAACCCCAACATTATCATTCCATTGTTTCAAATCTCATTCATTTCCAAGTGTCTTTGGCTACAAAAGATCATTTTATTATTCACACAAGTTGTTTACTTTAAGTGCATTTAAACCTTACTTAATGGAATCATTCTTTAGTCTTAATTAGTTAAACAATTATATGATCGTTTAGTGTTACACGAGTCTCTTGAGAAATGATATTCGGTCTTACCGGTTTTATTACTTGAACGATTTGATACACTTGTCGAGGTCCTAACAATAATCAGGTCCATATACCTTTAAGTTAAACAAACTTGTTATATCATGACTAAAACATACACCCTATTTCAAAAAATTACATTAAAAAAAAAGAAACCTACAATATTCGTTGGAAATTAGTGCTCAAATTAGGTTACTTGTTTTCCACAAGAAGATAGACTAACTTGTACCAAAAAAAAAATTAAACTTTAAAAATTGATTATCATGTCCATACATCCTTAAGTTAAATAAAGTTTGTATATCATGACCAAAACATACACATTGTCACAAAATTACATTAAAAAATAAATAATAAACCTACAGTATTCGTTGGGGGCTAGTGCTCAAATAAGTAGGGACTTAGGTTACTGGTTTTTCACATGAAGGTAGACTGACTTGTGCATAAATGTTTTAAAGTTTAAAAATTGATTATCATGTCCATACACCCTTAAGTTAAACAAGGTTAGTATATCCTGACAAAAACATACACCCTATGTCACAAAATAAAGTATGTTTTTAATGTAATTCTGTGACATATGGTGTATGGACATATTAACCAATTTTTAAAGTTTAAAACATTTATGCACAAGTTCGTCTACATTCCTGTAACCTAAGTCCCCACTTATTTGAGCATTGGTCCCCAACGAATATTGCAGGTTTATTTTTTATTTTTTAGTGTAATTTTGTGACATAAGGTGTATGTTTTGGTCACGATATACCAACCTTATTTAGCTTAAGCGTGTATGGAGATGGTAATCAATTTTTAAAGTTTAAAAAATTTCAGTACAAGTTAGTATACCTTTTTGTGCAACCAAGTAACTTAAGTTCTCACTTATTTGAGCACTGGTCTCCAACGGATATTGCAAGTTTCTTTCTTACTTTTTTATGTAATTTTGTGACATAAAGTATATGTTTTAATCATAGTATAACAAGTTTAACTTAAGGGTATATGGACCTAATAATCAATTTTTAAAGTTTGAAAGATTTATGTACAAGTCAGTCTACCTTCCTGTGCAAAACAACTAATATAAATCCCTACTTATTTGACCCCCTAACCAATACTGCAGATTTAATTTTTGATTTTTTAATGTATGTTTTGGTGATCATAACTTAGGAGTGTATTAACATTGTAATTAACATTTTTAGATTCAAACATTCTTGTAGAAGTGAGTCCATTAGTATTGTAGATTAACATTATAATAAACATTTTTAGATTAACATTTTTAGATTAACATTATAATTAACATTTTTAGATTAATATTATAACTAACACTTTCAGATTCGTCCTGTCATGACAAAGTTCACTTTGCTCACAACTTCCTTCATTCCTAGAATACCTAGGACAAATCCAAAATTAGAAAAAAAGACAAAATAAGAACCTGAAAATGATAAAATAAATGAAAAAATTGAAAAAAAACAAATAACTGAACAAGAAGAAGAAAGAAAAGACAAACGGCAGTTCAATGCTTCAAACGAACGACAACAACTACAAATGGTTGCGAAATCTGAAATGAACGGCGGGAACCTCCAAAACCCATGTCAATGGTGGTTTTGTTCTTCAATGGTGCTTCGAAACAGACAATGGTTGTGGTGACAGAGAACGGCGGTTGCAACGATGACGAACGACGATTACAACAATGGCGAACGACGATTGCAGTGATAGTGGTTCTCCCTTGCGCTCTCGCACAATCATCTCTCTCGTAACTTCCAAAATGAATTTTCGAATCCAATGAGGAGAAAGAGAAAGCGCAAACTTGAAACCTCTTAAACCCCTAATTTTGGACTTTTCACCTCATATTTCTTTTTTCTTTTTTACCATCTGGACCAATCATTGTGGCGAAGTCAAAATGTTATTAAAAAGATGAGTCGGAATATCATTGTCCTTATTTGATATGGCATGAGTAACAAATCAACTACTCTAAGAACACGTGTATCAAATAAAATTTAGGAGAAACTAGAGAACAAAAAATTCATAAAAATCCTACAAAAGATAATTTTGAGTTACAGAAAATAATCAAATCTACGGGAAAGTAAACGAACAAGAATGATTTTTGGTATGTTTCAACACTTCAACATCTTTATTTATAAACCTTTATGTTACAAGTATAAACTTTTTAAACACAATAATCAAATAAAAACCTTTTTATATTTTCCCTGAAAAATCTCTTTCAAATCATGAAATAGTTAATAAAATAAAATTCATAATTTAGGAGAAACTACAGAACCAAAAATTCATAAAAGTCCTACAAACGATAATTTTGATTTACAGAAAATAATCAAATCTACGAGAAAATAAACGCACAAGAATGATTTTTGCTATGTTTCAACACTTCAACATCTTTATTTATAAACCTTTCTGTTACAAGTTATAAATTTTTTAAACACAATAATCAAATAAAAACCTTTTTATATTTTCCCTGAAAAATCTCTTTCAAGTCATTAAATAGTTAATAAAATAAAAACATATTTGATATCAGTATCTTGTCATGTTATCCCAAGTGGTTATGGTTTGTCATTATTTCTCCTCAAATATATTGGGATTTAAATCTTGGTATAACTCCTTTGATCAACCAGGTAATTATAGTAAAGTGAGTTCAACCCATATTGAAGTCAATAATGATTTTGGCCAATTTCTAACCTACTCCAAGTGATCCAGCCTTTAACCATATGCACATTCCATCATTAAAAGATTGTCCAGAAAAATTTACTAAACCTTCATAGACTGAGGCCTCAACATACAGACCACATATGGAAAGTACAAAAATGATCCATAATCCACACTTCAAAATAATCCAATTTTTATCACTTATTGCAAGTACTAGGTGATCTTCAATAAGCTTTGAACCATCTTGAGCCATAGTTGCTAGAAAATCTTAGCTCTTTTTCTTGAGACACTCTTTTTTCTAGTGACCCAATTCTTTGCAATAATTACAAATGTCTTTGAGGTTGGTCTTGACTTTACCTTTCTTTTTGCTA
This sequence comes from Vigna umbellata, assembly GCF_029865625.1. Taxonomy (NCBI): domain Eukaryota; kingdom Viridiplantae; phylum Streptophyta; class Magnoliopsida; order Fabales; family Fabaceae; genus Vigna; species Vigna umbellata. Next base: position 25,400,980 of record NC_142165.1, on the reverse strand, counting down.
GTTTCCCCTCACCTAATATAGTTTTTTCCACCATTTGCCTTATGTCAAATAGTGCACTTGTATAGACAAGATTTCACCTCCTTTAGCATGATAAAATCTTTACTAATGCTTAAGGAATTGACAAAATTACCAAATGAGGGGGGGAAATAAACAAAGGAATCACCACTAAATCTTTATCTTCCATCTTCATGTTTAGGTCTCTCATCTCTATAAAAATGCATTAATCTCATCAAGATTTTCCTTCAATGACAATTTGACGTTCATGTGAAACACAAACACACGTTTATTGAGAAATAACTTATTGTAGATGGACTTCGTCAACAACTTTTCCAACTTTAACCATAACCTAGTTTCAACACTTGCTACCCTGTAAAGAACCTTATGTGAAAGAGACAAGAAAATAAGGGAATGAGCCTTCTCTTATTGAATTATAAAAATTGACTCCTCCAAATATGCAATATTGCTGGATAATGGCCCAAACTCTACTTTTTTGACAAAGGCACACATCTTAATGCACTAGAGATTGAAAATTTTAGTTTTTGTAAACTTCTAGATCTTGATGTGTTAGCCACATTCATGAATGCCTTCTTAAATATTTTAAACAAATACAAACAAAGGGATTGATCTTAATCATGGATAAAGTTGACATACCCCTTGTCATGGCCAAGCACATTCAAGAAGAGTTGGAATCATTTGTGGAAGATGATCCTAAGCTTCTGTCTTGGGCCATCATGAAGCTTGTAGTAGAGTAAGAATAATTTTGTACCTTGTATTGTGGGTCAAGTAGTCTATGATTTATTTGAGTTTTGTATTATGGGCCTAGTAGTGTAGGATTTATTTTGGGCCTTATATTTTGAGCCAAGTAGAATAGGCTTTTGACCACTCAAGTTAACAAAGGGCCAAAGAACAATGTTGACAAAAGTGGGATGCAAATTTGGCTTAATTGATCAAAGGGGTCAAAGTTTTCATCTAACTTGGTAGACAATTAAGATTAGGTTGTCCATGTCATTTGTCCTCCTCCCTTTGGAGAGTTTTTCCTTCTAGTTAGTACCACATGTCACTCTAGAAATGGAGAGGATTTTTCGTAGGTAGTGGCCACATGTCCTCCTCTACTTGGAGAGAACTTGTGCCACTTGTCCTTCTCCTAATGGAGAGGATTTTCTCCTTGCTCTCCAAGTTAGCCAAGGTGGATCTTTAGGTCTAGCTTTTACAAATTTGGAGATACTGTTAGCCTATAAATAGATGTGTCTCCCCCTCTTGTATTCACCTTTGAAAAAGAGTAAAGTTATGTTGTCATTTTTATGCCATAATACTCTTGTAAGGTCACTCTAGGCTAGAGCAACCCAAGTGACATCCTCTAGCCACCTTCCTCCAAGTGTTGGCCCACCCTCTCTTAGAGCATTACTAACCACACCAAGCATCACCATAGAACAACCTTTGACTGAGACACTTAACTCCCTTCACACATCATCATTTTCGCAAAACACCATCATGACCACCTTCCATGATTTTCCTTCTAGTTTTGGTTCAACCTAGCTAGGAGATTACCATCACAAACCATAAACGGATGATGAATGATTAAAAATAGGATTTGTGATAACAATTTGTTGTATCATATCAAGGACTTCATGTTCCTAAACATGTAAGAGAATTAGAGGATTTATCATTTCAATAACGAAATCACGTAAAGAAAAGACTTAAAGCACGTGACATGATGAGAAACAATTATATATTTATTAATTAGATCTTAATAAGAACATACAAAATAAATGTAGTGATTGTTATAAAAGACTTTATGGTTTAGTTAAACCAAAAGGGATGAATAGGTTTCAAAATCTTTTCAAGTGATTTTCCCTTTTTGTAAGTTCTTTTTGAAACATTTTTAGTTTGAAAAAATAATGTAATAAATTTATGAATCAAGATTGATAAAGATGGGATAAAAATATAAAAAAAAGGATAAAAGAATAAAAAGAATGATAAAGAAGATTTATATTAGTTCAATCTTAGCAATTATTATATATATTCAACCTTAAAATAACCAGTTCTACTATATTAAAAAAGTTTGTACAAAGCACTTACTTAACAAATACAAACTTAAGACAACAAGCAACAAATAATCAACTCTTGCAAAGAAAGAGGATATAAGCTTAAGCAACTCTTACTAAACAAGATGATATCAACACCAGTAAACTCTTAATAAGGTAAGAGGATACACATTCTAACATTTAACACCTTATATTTTTTATGCACATAATATAGAAAGTAGGGTTAAATATGTTTTTAGTCCCTTAAGTATCAGACGATTTTGTTTTTAGTCCCTACTCAGAACTTTGATGGTTTTTAGTCCTTGTTGTTTTGAAACTCTGACTATTAGTCCTTAAAATTGGACGGTGTTAAGTTTTAGTAGAGGTGGCAAACGGCGTTGCCACGTGAAATACCAGCTGCCCTCTTCTCTTTCTGCCACGTTCTTGATTGAAATCAAATTAACAATTAGAGTTCTTAATTGGGCAATTAGGGTTCTTAATTGGGGCAAAGTTAATTAGGGTTCTTAAGAAATGGTGGGTGTGATGAAACGGTGCACGCAAACAAACTAGCCTCCAAACACCAGCGTTTCTCTTTTCTTCGACCCAGACAACACCCTATCTGCAATGTTTGTCAGGTTAGTAACTAATTAAACGAACAAAACATAAATGAAAAAGGAAATTGTTTTTTCAGATGTTTGAAATTGTTGAAGATTGATTCTTTTCTGCGTTGTCGTAGGAGAGAAGAGCCTTCACGTTCTGTGCAGAGAGTGCGACGTGTCGATTTAATCTGCGAATGATAGGTTCCTTCTCGCTGGTGTTAAACTTTCTGCTTCTTCTTCATCGCAAGAAACCCCTTCTCCTTCAAACTCCGCCCCTGATTCCTGATTCTCTTTTTGACGTTTCTCATAAAAAAACATTACCTTTATCTTCCACCGTCAGTAAGGTTGGTGTTGAAGCGGCGGCTTCCACCGACGTTAGCAGCATATCGGAGTATTTGATAGAGACTCTTCCTGGGTGGCAGGTTGAAGACTTTCTCGATTCATATTCTGTTCCCTTTCGTTCCGGTGCTCGTGAAATTTTCTCCAATTGAAAAAAAATTTACTTTGCCCCAATTAAGAACCCTAATTGCCCAATTAAGAACCCTATTTGTTAATTTGATTTCAATCAAGAACGTGGCAGAAAGAGAAGAGGGCAGCTGGTATTTCACGTGGCAACGCCGTTTGCCACCTCTACTAAAACTTAACACCGTCCAATTTTAAGGACTAATAGTCAGAGTTTCAAAATAATAAGGACTAAAAACCATCAAAGTTCTGAGTAGGGACTAAAAACAAAATCGTCTGATACTTAAGGGACTAAAAACATATTTAACCCTATAAAGTAATATTAATTATTATTTCTATTTAACTTTATGATTGACTTCAAATGTAATTTATATCCTTTAAGAGAAAAATTGATTGCTTTTTTTAATCTCAAAATATTTTCTTAATTACATAAAAGTCTCTAAAATTTCTTAAAATTATAAATTGACCCCTATATTTTCTATTAATTGTAAATTAGTTCTTAAATATTTTTTATTTGCAACTCAGTCCTTGAATATTTTTAATAATTATAATTTAGTCCCTCGTTAATTTTTGATGATTACTATTATACCACTAATTATTAACTAATTATGTTGACTTTTGCAAATACTTAATTTCAATGAAAATTATTCATTCATTTACTATTGTTAAATGTACAATGATATTTGTTTCATATTTGATTTTTATTTAAACATAAATTATTACTAATTTTATATTCCCTTGGTAACTTCGCTGCCAAATTCATTATTAATAAAATCTATAGAAAATTTTCTAAAAGTTTATAAAAATGAGAATCAAGAAAAACTATCAATAATAAATAAAAATAGATGTTAGAATGTATTAAAAGTAATTTGGATTTTTTTATTTAAATACACAAGTTTAGGTTTAATAAGAAATTAAAATAGTAAAATTGTATATTACATACCCAAACTCAAGTCCATTGTTTTTCCAATTGAAAATAAAAGAAACAAGTGGATCAAATCTATTTCTCTCACATCTTTTGTGTCCTTGATATAAACAAAATAAGAAGATTTTTTTATTCTTATAGTATGACAAAATTAAAGTAAAGAATAAGTTTGATTAAATTTTTTATTCTTTTCTTCCATGAGAACATTCCAAATTGTAATTATTAGAATTAAAAACATATTTATTTTACAAATTATGTTTAATTTTTTTTTACAAAACTTTGGTTATAAATAAAATAATATGTTCTACATTTTTCTTAAATTTTTTACAAGAAAAAAGGCCTAAAACATTCTCAACATTTACATATGTGAAAAATATACCCTACACATATAACATAAAATACTAAATTAAAATGGTTAATTTGTTTAGAACTAAAATGAAAAGTATTTATTAGAAATTCAAAGCAAAAATTCATTATATTTTTTTGAATAAAAACTTATTGGAGACAAAATTGTAAAATATAAAACCAAGTGAAATAAATAAACCAAAAAGAATAGTTGCAGCATAAATTAAAATATTTCTTAAATTTGAGCTATGCACACGCTTTGATTCCCATGTCATTTAAATTTTTGGATTCTCCAGTCAAAATACAAAAAAAATCTCATTCTAGTTAACTATATTCTTTCAATTACAATATTTATTAATATTTAAATTCAACCGTTATCCAAGTTACATGCATTTTGCACAGAAAGGAACAACTAATTGCATATGAATTAACTCATTATCCAAATATGTTTCTAAAATAGAATAACATACACTAATTCTAAAGATTTAAAATATGTTAAAAGCTATTTTAATTTATGAAAATAAATTATTTTGAAAACATAATAAAATCACTGACACAAAACCACTTAAAAAAAATCAGATCACAGACAAGAGAACCTCAAATTAAAGGATTTTAACTGGTTGGTCTAGACTGGAAGACTAAACAAGACACTGATCCAGAAAGATCGCGTGTGAACCACTCCTCGGAAAACGGCGTTAAAATGACGTGTCGATGAACCCAGCCAGAAGCAAAAGCACATCAACACACATACAATTTTGGAATTTTTCCTCAGTGCCCCATCCCAACGCAACATCCTAAATCATAGCATAGCCTCTCTCACTTCTTCTCTTCACTCTCTCTCTATCATACCACACAAACCTGACACAAACACAACACAACCATTTTTCAAATCCAAATTCCGCACCACCCTTTGCGCGAATCAGCGACCCCACACTAATTTTCATCCCCACACCCACTCACTCTCTCCTTAACTTCCCATGCCACCTTCCCCTTCCTTCCCTTCAGGTATCCACAGTAACCTAAAATTTCTCCTTAATTCCTTTTTTTCTTTTATCTTTTCTCCTTCTCAACTCAAGTCAAACTCATTTCAATTCCAATTTTCTTTCTTTTTTTTTTTCACTTTATAAATATCTTCTCTTCTATTATTATTATTATTTTATTTTTCACAGAGAACCGAAACAAATGGCGGAGGAAGAGGAAGCGAGAATCCCACAAACGCCACTCCAAGCGTCATGACGAAGATGACGAAGACAACGATTCCGATGACGACGACAACGACTCCGACGACCAGTTCCGCAGCCCTAATGCCACGCCCAACACCGACTCGCGTGTCGAGATCGAGGTCGTCTCGCCCGATGGAGTTCAGATTTCGCGCTTCCCGCCGGCTATCAAACGCACTGTTACCCGTCCTCATGCAGCGGTCACTGCGATTGCGGCTCTGGAGTTTGGCAGGGGGCACTCGCAGCATGGCGTTCCGGTTCTCGAGAATGTGTCTCACGGCCAGCTTCAGGCGTCCTCGAATGTGTCTGCGGAATGTCTCGGGGGCTCGAGCTTTGTCGCTGCTCCTCCTCCAGTTATGAAAGGCTCCGGCGTTGTTAAGCGTTTTGGCACTAGGGTTCTAGTGGTTCCTATGCATTCAGGTTTTTCGCACTCTGGGATTTTGACTTTTTTTTTATAGGATGCAACTCTTTTATATTTATTGAATTTCTCTGTCAAGGAGTTCTTATGTTTTTGTGCAGGATGTGGTAACTTCTTAAATTTGAATGAGAACTTTTTATATAGTTTATTCAACAGTTTAATTGGAATGCAATTTTATTTTATTTTTATTCTAAATTGATATATAAATCAAAATTGTTGACTTATGTAATAGTTTTTAAAAGTCATATGTAGGATATGGTAGAGGAAAAGTCTTTACAATGAGTATTTATTAAAATGAAACTTTTCTTCGAAATGTATGGAATATTTTTTGTTTTAATGAGTTTAAATATCCTTTACATGTTTTTTTCCCTTTGATGGAATTATATGTAATTTTTAAGCTTATGCTTTGGTTGTGGGTGATTAGATATGGTATGTTAAGAATGAATTTTGGGTGATTGAACATGTTGAATATATATGGACAGATTGGTTTTCTCCAGCCTCAGTGCATCGACTTGAGAGACAAGCAGTGCCACATTTCTTTTCTGGAAAGTCACCGGATCATACGCCGGAGAAGTACATGGAATGTAGGAATTACATTGTTGCAAGATACATGGAGGACCCAGGAAAGAGGATTACAGTCCCTAGTTGCCAGGTTTTGTCTATTGGTGTTGGTACCGAAGATTTAACTAGAATTGTAAGGTTCCTTGATCAATGGGGAATTATTAATTACTGTGCTCAGGAACCAAGGCATGAGTATTTGGACAATGATTCTTGCCTGATGGAGGACACTAGTGGTGCACTATGTGTGCCATCAGTGACATTAAGATCCATAGATAGTTTGATTGAGTTTGACAAGCCCAAGTGTAAATTCAAAGCAGATGAAATTTATTCATGTCGAACAATGCACAATACAGATATTTCTGATTTGGATGACACAATAAGAGAGTATCTATCTGAAAACTATTGCCACTATTGTTCTCGTTCTCTTCCTGTTGTATACTACCAATCACAGAAAGAGGTACACCGGTATTTTGTTTTAAATTCAACTGATTCATCACCCTATCATGAATAAATCTGTCACTGCTGATTACGTTTGTCCAATTTACCTTTCTGATTAATATGCTGGAATGAGAGTTATTAACACATGGCAGTGCATAGGTATGAAGAGTGGACACTGTTGAATTTTTTGTACATATGATTGTTGGAGACAAACCTCCTTTAGTTAAGAGATTATACATTATGTTGTTGCATACCATTTATATTATTGGCAATCCATTTCCTTGGTTTTAATATGGATTGAAAAACAAATCAAATTTAAAAATGCTAGGTAGCAGATTACCCCATACAAAATAATTTTGGTTTTTTCTATAGGATGGGATGGGAACATCATTATTATAAATTGAAGTGGTTGTGAAGTGGCATCAAAATAGGCACATGTTAGTGTCTGTCTTAGGCTTCTATTTTTTATGAGGTTTGGTTATATTGGTACATTGAACTAAAATTCTATTAATATTGCATTGTTTTTGTTAATCAAGTGTCTTAGAGTTCAAGAAAATACTATATGTGGGAGAAACAGATATTTGAAGGTCTCAATGGAGAAATATCTAATGAGTTTTGATATTAATTTATTCTAGAGCATTCTATAAGCATTTTTTTTTCTTGTGTCATGTGATCATAGTCTACAAGAGCCCTATAGGCTATAGGAGTGGTATAAACAAAGTGCAAACAAAACAATACAAAAGGCTAGAAACTAAAAGTCAACTTTGGCTTTGTTATCAACTCCCAGAAATTTACTCAGGATACCTTTTTGGTAGACTTCTTTTCATAATTAGAGTACCAGCCCACTCCTTATTATAGATTAGTGTCTTGAATTCCTGTGTGCTTCTCTCCGCTAAAGGGAACCAGTTGGAATAATCTTCATGTATTTTGTTTTCTTTTGTGTTTGTACTCATTGTGGCTTCAATCCTATTCTTATAATACAAATGTTAAACATATCTTTCCATGTCAATTATAGTTGAACGTACTAATTTGAAGCTAAAACTGCACTTTGTGCTGCAGCTTGTCTTCATGTCTTGAAAATTCAGATTTGAATGGCCAGTCTTCCATTTAACCACGACAAACTCTGACAGTTGGCAAGTGATTGCCAATCTATAAGATAGACAGTGTTTGTTTATCTACTATGTTATTTTAAAAGTTTCCATTATGCTACAAGGAAGGATTACTCTCATTGATATTTCTAGAAGTTTACAAATATGGGTACATTATGATGACCCAAGTCCAAAACTAAGCTGTAGAAGCTCTTTGGAAACATTTGTCATTATTTGTGGTTGACCTCCCATATTGCAGGTTGATATTTTACTCTGCACTGATTGCTTTCACGATGGGAGATTTGTTGCCGGTCATTCTAGTATAGATTTCATTACAGTGGATTCAAGTACAGATTATGGTGATCTAGATGGGGATAGTTGGACTGATCAAGAGACTTTATTGCTGCTTGAAGCAGTGGAGATTTACAATGAGAATTGGAATGAAATTGCTGAGCATGTTGGTACCAAGTCAAAAGCGCAATGCATTCTTCATTTTCTCCGTCTACCTGTAGAAGATGGAAAATTAGAAAACATCAATGTATCAAGTATTTCCTTGTCATCCAATATGAATAATCAAGAGGGTAATGGAAGATTGCATTGTTGCTCAAATGGGGATTCAGCAGGTTTGTCTTACCAAAACAGAAACTTTTGTAACCTCTGCTTGTGATATGGTTTTGATTTCATATCCGTGTTCTTGTAGGACCCATACAGAACAACCAAGATTCTGATAACAGGCTTCCTTTTGCAAATTCTGGAAATCCAGTTATGGCACTGGTATGTGACTGGAAATGATATTTTTCAGTTTGTCATTTATTAATGGATGTACTATGCTTAATTAGAAGACAATGAGGTGGTTATCAGTGCTGCATCTAATATCTTGTCATTTTAACTTGTTTAGTTGCATTTCACCTCTTTGAAGGAGAAAATCTCAATGTGTGTTTGATTCAGTTTATTTGGGTAAAATCATTGTTTTTGACAGCTTTAACAGTTTTTGAAAGAAAAAAAAAATCATCCAGAAAATCTTTCCCAAAGATTCAATTAGTGATGATAGTGTCAGAATATCACAACAAATCAGTCTGTCCATTATATTCTGGAGTTCTTTTGATTGGATTCTTACGTATTTGATTTTGGTGGGTGCATTGTAAAGGTTTCCTTTTTAGCCTCTGCTGTTGGACCAAGAGTAGCTGCAACTTGTGCTCACGCAGCATTAGCTGCATTGTCAGAGAATAATTCAGGGAGCGCGTCAGATATAGAAGCTCTGGAAAATGATAACAGGTGAGTGTCAGTGACTTTCATTTCTTGTTTGAAGTGTTTTCTCCTAGTTATTCCTTTTTCATTTATAACTTGTACACTGATACATTGTCATTTGCTATTGTTCTTTTCATTTCTCTTTGTCCATAATTTTATTTTCCCCTGCACCAAGAGCCAGCCTTATTTTATTGTTCATATAATTAGGATTTTTTATTTGCTTCTATGAAGGGCAAATTCAGAAAGCATAAATAATAGAGCTGGTGGCCATCATGGAGTGGTTGCAAACTCGAGTCAGAAAAATGGTTAGTTTTATGGTTGCTTCATTTTTATGGTTATTTTAAGGTTGCTTTATACCCCCATTGTCTGGTGAAGTGGTAATACCCAGCGTGTAATTCTTTTTGAGAAGTGATTCTTCATTTGAATTCAGAGGACAAGTTAAAAGTACCTGGTTCATGTGCTCAAGATGATGCTGGGTCGACCCTGCTGTCTGCTGAGAAAGTCAAAGATGCTGCCAAAGCAGGCCTCTCTGCTGCAGCAATGAAAGCTAAATTGTTTGCTGATCATGAAGAGCGAGAAATTCAGAGGCTATGTGCTAATATTGTTAATACTAAGGTATAACTGCTTCATTTTTATTTCTTAACTTAATTGCTTCAGCCTAACTGGCTACATACTTTATCCATGTGTCCACCGTTTTCAATCTGGGTGCATATATATGTATGTGTATGCACTAGTTAAATATTTTTCTTGCAGTATAGGTGAATGAAAACAATTTGGGAAAATTTAAAAGCGGCCTGTGCTAGTGTTTTGGTGTGTATAACGTGTTATGTGTATTGGCAGTTGAAAAGATTGGAACTGAAGCTGAAGCAGTTTGCAGAAATTGAAACACAGTTGATGAAAGAATGTGAACAAGTTGAGAAGCTGAGGCTGAGGTTTGCTTCTGAACGGTCCCATGTTGTTTCAGCACGTCTTGGAAACGGTGGAACCACTCCTCCAATGAATGTATCAGGTGTTGGTCCTTCCATGATTAATAATAATAACAACAGTAGGCAGCAAATGATTTCTGCTTCTTCCTCACAGCCTAGCATCTCAGGGTATGGCAACAGCCAACCAGTTCATCCACACATGTCCTTTGTCCCGCGGCCTTCAATGTTTGGATTAGGGCAAAGGTTGCCCCTATCTATGATACAACAATCACAGGCTGTTTCTTCAAATTCGATGTTCAATGGCCCTAGTAATGTGCAGCCTGCTCCTAATCATTCGTTGTCGAGGCCTGTGTCAAGAACTAACTCTGGTTTAGGTTAATTAGAGGTTCGGTGTTAGTTTTAAAATATATAAGATACAATTATTGTATTTGATTATTGTTTTCAGCAGTTATGAGTAGTGCCATGAGTTTCTTTTTTTTTTTTGTTTTAGGCCCTGTAATTGGTTTCAGTAAACTGTGAAAGTGTTGCTTAAAAGGGAATAAGTAGGCATTTGAGTTTCCTAAAGTTATAGTGCCTGTCCTTTTGCTTTCCGATTTAGGGAAACATGAAAAGTTTATTGACATCAAAGTAAAAACACCTCAGTTAGTTTACACGAACAATTGACATCGAAATCTGGTCTTTAGTGACTTTTTGTCACACTGTCTTTGCTATTGTACAATCGAATAAATCCATGTTAATTTGATTATATTGTATCTGTCACAGGAAAAGGGTGCAAACTGTTTATGGATTCTTGCCCCTGTCCGATGATCGTCTGCAAAGTTCAAGACCATTGAATTTAACGCATATGGTTCTCTAATTAAATTTAAAAAACGACGTCACACGCAGGTTAAGTACTAAAAGGACGAAGTTATTTATTTTGTCAGCAAGAAAGAATTATATAAGAGAGAGACTTGGGTATCCCAACCTGTAGAGACAAAGCAAAGCCAGATAAATAAAGTGGCTATTTTCTATTTGCATTTAAGGAATACAAATACTTGGTAACCACTGCATCACCAAAAAATCCCCATACAAAAAAGACACAGCAGTCAACCAAACCTTGAAAAAAATTCCACACACCAGATAGCAGTAAACCAAACCTAGAAATGAAAAGTCAGTTGCAGTGACTGATTACACTCAAGGCTCAACTGAATACGTTGAGAACCTAAACAGTTTCTGTTGAAGACCTGCAGACCTCAAAAGGAGATTTCTCGGACCAACATTAACTGTTGGTGCCTCGAATTTGCAGGAACAGGATCACTCTTCACTTATTCATGTGTACTTCATGCATGGCTTTTCTTAAAAGCCTGCATAGCTTTAGGTGTATACCTCGAGCCGGTTCTTGCGAAATTGTTTGCACCTCTGCTGCATAGGACAAAAATTACCTGATAAGAACTAAGAAATAACTTAATATCAAGTTTGTATCATCGAGAAGATTATGCAGTAAAAGTTATTGAGCTGGTAGCTCTACAGTAACAAGGAAAAACCAGAGCACTAGACTCTTCGAGAGGATGACTCTCCTCCTAACCAACTCACCACTTTCTCAGGGTACCCCCTTCACACTCTCCTTTCTCTCTCCTATAACAGAATTTATCATCCTGGATTCTTGACACGTCATTCCTTATCCTAACTAACTTCTCATTATTTCTTTTCCTAACCCCACTTTCTTTCTTCTTACATAAACATTCCATATTTTGGGTCTATCTATTTCTTTTATAAATTTTCCTTACTGAGTAACAGGTCCATGTGCACTTCCCACCTTATCATTGTCAATACCCAATTTCGTCCGGGTAAGTAAATATTTAAAAATAATAAAAAAAATAAGATAATAATAATTAATGGTGGGTAAAAAAGGATAAAATAATGACTTTAATACAATATTTTTGAATTGTTAGTTTAATATGGTAATAATTTGAATTAATATTCTGCTAATAATTATAAGCAATAATTAAAATAGTATATTAACATAATTTGTTGCATCAGTTGCTTTTTAAGAGGAAATTATGATTTTCTGACAATAATGATAATCAATGCTTTGAATATTATTTAATTTGTTTTCTAGCAACCATGGCAATTATTTCCCTATTTTGTTTTATTGTGAATTAATTCACAATTAAGGCAAGGTTTCCATAATATTACGATGTGTGTATATAAATACACACTCTGCCATAGAAAAAAGGGGGAGAAGAAGAAGAAAAAAAAAATAGAGAGAGACACTATGGAATAATGGAGATAGAAAAGGTATAAGAGAGTATAGAGAAAAGTAATTTATCACGCTAGAGGAACTCTGCCAACAGAAATTACCAAGGAAGAATTAGAGAGTATTGAAAGCTGAAAAGGTACGTCATCTTCACACCCTCTTTTTTTTCTTTTTGTTGCAATTTGAAGGTTTTTTCTAAAGGTTTTATTTTTTTTATATACAAATGACGTTCTTTTAAAAATCATGATTTTTGAAATATAAGTACGCGTAGACCTATGGTTGGCTTCTTTCCTCTTTCCCACCGTTCTTAAAAATAAAAAAAAAATACAAAAATCTTTAAAATAAAAAATATCAATCTTGTTAAACCAAATCTTTTTTTCGGGTTCACTCTTCAAAAATCCAAATAAATCTATAATATTTTTTTACACAAACTCACAAACCTTTTTCTACATAAAGAACTACGTAATCCCTGATTGTCCATTAAATGGATGTACGTAGGACCAAGATCAATTCTTGTCGGGTTCATAAAACAAAAAATATATTTTTGTCTCTTAATAGTTTATTTATATTATTTTTTTTAGGGAAAATTAAAAATTAAAAAAACCACTTCAATCTTTATACATTTAATTAAAGGTACTGCCTTTGGGCAGGCGCGATAGGGTGCTAACACCTTCCTTACGCGTAACCGATTCCCGAACCTGAAAATCTCTTTTCGCAGACCATGTCTTACTTTTTGGTTTTCCATAGTTTTTCCATAATAAATTATGGTGGCGACTCCACGAATCTTTTTCTCAAACCCGTTTGTTTTTCGGCTCGCCATCCCGTCACGATCTCGATTGCGACAATCATCCTTATTAGAAGTCCTATCATTACTCCCTTTTGCAACAACAGCCTTGTCCTCAAGGCTGAAAGAAGGAAATTGACTTTGTAGTAGCACCTCATCTTCCCAAGTTGTCTCTTCCTCTGTTCTTTCCTTCCATTCCACCAGACATTGCTTGATGATGTTACCACCCTTTGGAATCTCCCTGGCTGCTAACACTACCTCATGCTCTTCCTTATCTTTGTCCTCAGGACTCAACTTTGTTCATAAAGTCGGTTCTACTGCATAGTTTCCAATAGCCTTTTTCAGTTGAGAAAAGTGATAAACTGGATGTACTTTGGCTGATTCCGGCAACTACACCTTATAAGACACCTCTCCAATTTCTGCCACTACAAAAAAAAACCCGTAATACCGATGTGCCCACTTCTGATTAATACGTCGATTGTATGAATCTACATTTTTGTCTGCATATTTGATAAATACCCACTATCCTACCTCCAACTACATGAATCTACATTTTTTGTCTACAAATTTCTTCTTTTGTTGTTGAGCTCGCAACAAGTGATATTTCAATTGTCGAATAGCTTCATCTCTATCTCCCAAGTTAGTGGCTAAAACTTCCACACACGTTTCTCCTTGTGTAAAGCACACTAGTGTAGGTGGTGTTCTCCCATAAACGATTACAAAATTAGTCTTTCCTGTCAATCCGTGAAAAATAGTATTATATAATAATTCTACCCAAGGTACCCAATATGACCAACTCTTGAGTTGTTCTGACACAAAAAATCGTAAATAAGCTTCTAAACATCGGTTTACCACTTCCGTTTGACCATCTGGCTTAGGATGATAAGAAGAACTCAGTTTAGAGTTGTTTCCTATAACCGAAATAATTCAATTTCCTTAGCAATCAATTCAGTAATCTTCCTTATAGTGTAAGGATGTTTTCGCAAAATAAAATGGCCATATTTAGACAACCGATCCACCACTACAAATATAGCTTGAAACCCTTTCGATTTTGGTAAACCCGTAATGAAGTTTAAAGAAATATCTTCCCAAATTTTATCTGGAATAGGCAAGGGCTAAAGTAATCCTGTTGGAGACATTGCTTCATATTTTTTCAGTTTCTGACCTCGTGGTTCTAGATATTTGTCTTGCCAAAGAAAACTTAGAGTCATCTCTTCCCAATCAAAAGTAACCTTCCCAAATCTTCGCAACCAAGAAACTCCTAAAATCATGTCTATGTCTTCCAACTTCAACACATATGGCTCCACTGTAGTAGAGAATTCTCCTAATTGAACGTCCAACTTCTCACATTTCCCCGCAGTAGACACCCTATGCCCATATCCTAGACACACCCCAACCAATTTTATTTTGTCCACTTTCAACCCTAGAGCAGCCACTACATGAGGAGAGATGAAATTATGACTAGCCCCACTATCAATCAACACTCCCGAGGTTACTCCATTGAGACGACCCTTTATGGGCAGAGTTGAAGGGCGATTTCGACCACCCCATGACACTTCAACCTTTGCGAACAGCTCCATCGAACCACACTCCAAGGTACGATCATCTTCCTCTTCTTGCATCTCACTCTCGATAACCTCCCCCGCTTCATTTACTGTTTCCTCGTCAGCTAACACCACAATTCTTAGTTGTCGCTCAGTAAATCGATGCAAGGAATGATATTTTTCACCGCATCTAAAACAAAGCCCTCAAGCTTTCCTGTTCATCAATTCAGAGTAAGGCAAATGCTTTGTGCCGCGATTCCGATCGGCAGTTGGAGAATGATCTCCGGACACGCGACTGCTTTGTTGTGTCACCGAGCGTCACTCATGAGGGCTCAAACTTCCTACCGATAAGGGTTTAGTTTGGGTGCCCTCTGTTGGGCCTAATCTAATTCCTAATCTTCCTAAATTTGGGCCTTGACCCGACCCTGATCCAAATTTGTCTCCCTGACCCGTACCTCAATCTCGATTGCTTTTCCAACCCCATACTCCTCCTCCACGCTAAAATCCCTCTCCTTGTAATTTTGCTTCCACATCTCGAGCCAAGCACATGGCTTGGAGACGATTCACAGGGTTGAAGGTGCGAACCCTCCGCCGAATCTCCGATCTCAATCCTCCAATAAAATAGCCAAGATATTGCTCCTCCGATAAACAAGATACTTGAGACGAGATGTACTCAAACTCTGCCAAGTACTCATCTACTTTACCCGTATGCGACAAATCTTTCAACTCCTCGAAAGGATTATCGCTAGTACGACCACCATAACGACCGATTATCTCCCTTTTTAACTTGGTCCACAACAATCCCACTTATGCTTCTTGTAGAAGATTGAACCAATGAATGGTTGCACCTTCCATACTTAATTTGGCTAATCGGACCTTCACCTCCTCTGTTGAGCCTTGCACTTCAAAATATGTCTCTGCCCTCATAATCCATCCCACAGGGTCAGTACCATCAAATGATGGCAATTCCACCTTCTTTGCTGCCATCCTATACTCTGCCCTTGACTCCATATCTAAAAATGAATATTCTCGACGATCTCCCCCTTGATGGTTACGTAACTTAGTAAACTCTTCCAACATTAACTGGCGAAATTCCCCCAACGTCTCTCGTACTGACACTTCCATCGCTAACAATCTTTCCTCCAATGCTTCAACTTAGTCAGACATTTTGGGTGGCATGGACAACAATAGTAGCTCTTCTTAAGATCCGGTAAGTCAAACCAATGATAAGAACCAATAAATAACTGAATATCAAGTTTGTATTATTGAGAAGATTATGCAATAAAAGTTATTGAGCTGGTAGCTTTATGGTAACAAGGAGAAACCAGAGCACTAGACTCTTGTAGAGGATGACTCTCCTCCTAACCAACTCACCACTTTCTTACGATACCCCCTTCACACTTTCCCTACTCTCTCTCCTATAACAGAATTTCCCATCCTTGGATTCTTGACACGTCATTCCCTATCCTAACTAACTTCTCACTATTTCTTTTCCTAACCCCACTTTCTTTCTTTTTACATAAACATTCCATATTTTGGGCCTATTTATTTCTTCTATAATTTTTCCTTGCTGAGTAACAGGCCCATGTACACTTCCCACCTTATGATCCTTATTAGAGTCCTATCATTACCCCTCCATATGTTCAATATCAATTGTCTTCTTAATCATATAATTAGAATCCAATGATCTTGATAGCCTTAAGTGGTTCTTGATTCGGATTCCTAGTTAGATCCATCCTAAACTTGACTAATCAATCTACACATGAAGGAATGATTAAATTGTGCTTTTGAAAACTTTTTCACATTTTTCACAAAAGTAGTCTGATTATGAATAATTAAATGATAATTTTATATATCAAATAATCAATTGTGATTTTCATCTTGTTAGGTTTAAAAGATGTAACTTTAGTGCTTTATTGATTTACTTATTCAAATGTTTATTTATTCGTGTTCAATAGATGGTTCTTCTTCTAAGTTAGTGTGGATATAAAATAGTAATGTGAAGAGATAACGAAAGAAAAAAGAAATACTTATTGTATTTTTATACTAATTTGTCTAACTACATAGACTATGTTTAGTTCTCAATCTATTGGTGCAACAAGCTATCCCTTCCAAAAATGGTTTGATTTTTCTTTTTATTTTAAATTTTAATTTTTCGGGCATAATAAATTAATGCTTAGTGACTTGGATAGTTTGATAAATATGACAATAGTTGGTTTTGTCACTTTGAGTGAGTTGTGCATGGTATTAATTGATAATTTGCTCAAAAAGTGATTTTGGATATATATTGAGATTATGATGTCATTTGTGAAAACATATGCTTGTGGTTGTTCTCATGTTTATATACTGATTATCATTGTTTTATTGTAATTAATAATTGTGGCAAAGTGTATATTGCTTTTGGCAATCAATAATTGAATCTATGTTTAGGTTTATAACTATTGTGTGCTACCTCACTTATAATTAACTTTTTGTTTGAGTTTCATTGCTAATTATTTTTTATTTGCATGTCTACATATGAAAAATTATTTTCTTTTCTTCTTTGCATCATAGTTTGACCTAAAAAATGAACTTTGTTTTTCAAGAATAAAACCTTTTTGCAATAAGTATTAAAAGAAAATTTTCTTCATGTTTGAGCTTAACCCTTGAGTCTAATTGAAAATAATTGACCATCTTGAAGGAAAAACATTTTAAAATCATTAGTGTCATTCAAGTTTGGAAAAAGTTATTAAAAGAACAACTAGAAGGAAATATCATAAACAAATTAGAGATGGTTGGGTTCATGTGGTATAGTCTTTAAATATTCCACACACACACTTAAATACACACTTTATCTTTCTCTTTCACACTTTCTCTTTCTCTTTCACACTTTCTCTTTGTCTCTCTCTTACACACACACACATGCACACAAACAAACACACACACACACGTAGACATGCGCGCGCACACATACACATACATGTACACACACACACACACACACTCACACGAACACATCCATTCACACGTACATACATACCCACACCCATGCATATACACACACGCATACACACCCTAAAGTTAGGAGAAATACTCGAATATTAAACAAGGTAAGTAAATTAAGTAATTATAATTTTGTATATTTTAAAAATAATTAGATTTTTATTAAATTTTTGGTTTAATACCTATTTTGGTCCCTCGGTTTGTAGGGTCTATTCGAAGTTGTTCTCCTTTTTTTCAAAAGTTCACTAATGTCCTATATTTTGCAAAAACGGTTCACGTTAGTCCTTTTTGCTTACGGCGTTAAAAACGCTAACGACAGACTTTCTCCCATGGCGAAAACTGAATGATTTGTACACTTCTCGATGACGTGGCACGGTGAGGTCATTTGAAGTGTTAATTTTGAGAATAAAAGTAAATAACGTGGAAATGTTATATCAGAGGGTTAAAATCAATTGAGGGATTAAAGATGTGAAATTACATTTAAAGTAAAATCAATTGGCGATTTGGGGTTCAACAATCTACTTCTTCAACAATTTGTGAATTTGGCCAATTTGCGATTTAGGGTAACATCAACAATTTGGGGGTAAATGATGTGAACTAGGATTTGCTTCTTCACCTAGGAACCAAGGAGCATTGCCAACACCATCCACTACGCCACTACGGTGCAACTGAAGACGTCGTCGGTGCCGTTTTTGGCGTCATTGTCAGTGACACTTCCATCTCGTTCTTCTTCTTTGTGTCGTGTTCTCTCATTTCTTATTGTTCATCTTTGAAAATGGAGCTGTTGATATTGGTAAAATAGCATAAAGAATCCGGAAAATTAATATACATGAGATCATTAAGTCAAGTCCCGTGTAAACTCCTCTGTCAAAACGAAAAATCACAAACAAAGAAAAATTTGAAAAACAAAATTGAATGTATAGGTCAGGAAGGAAAAAAAGAGATAAAAATGTATTGACGACAAAGAGTGATAAAGAGAGCTATATTCAAGTGGAATTAATGGCCTATATAGATATCCATTATGTGAATTTGAAGGGAAAGATAGACCAACCATGACTGACATTGTGGTCAATTTAGAGAAGGCTTTATCTATTTGTGATACAATTTCCAATGGCTCTATCTATGTTCTTTCAGAATAATAAAAGTTCAGCCACGGGAAAGGGGAGAAAATATTGAAAATTCTGTGAATTCTTATTCATTTTCCTCAATTTCATATTTTCATTCATTCTTTCCAATATAGATTGATTAATGCATATTAATTGTCTTTTTATTACACGACAATAATTTTGTAATATAAATGAGCCACCCACCAAACGACCTTTGAATTCACGTCTTAGCCTATGCTTTTCTCATCTACCCTTTATCTTCTATATCTCGAGTGCTTGGTCACACATTTTGGTCTTTTTCATTTATCACACTACAAATTCAACTCTGATTTTGTCTCTTCCTACTCCTTCCATAAACTTATTTCCATTTTGGAAGCTACATGACTCAACTTTCTTAAAAGAAGAAGTCAAGTTTAAGCTCAATCAACTTATTTCCATTTCGTTTAACCTCAATTTCCTCTTTCTTCAACCTCAATCACACAACCTGCATAGAAAACTCTAAAATCCTAAATCAGAAAATCCTTAATGTGCAAAAACCCAAATCGCAACATCACTCCATCATATTCGTTTTCTACACCTCGAGACAACCTTGTCCTTCATCGCGAGCAGCACCTGCAAATACGGGTTATCCCACCTCCCCTCGAACCACCACCATGTGAAGAATGCGGAAATCCTTTGCCCTATGTCTTCGAACAAGAAGAACAACTTTGTGAAGAAGTCATTCCTAACCCTAACCCTTTTCGTCACTATACCATGAATCACCAACAACCCTAACCATTTGCTTTTAAATTTGAGACAACAATTTGCTCACTGTAGCACGAATCACTTTGCTCACAGGATGAATCAACAATTGATTTTGCTAACTGAGCAGCTCTGTCGTTAGCCCTTTTAACGCCGTAAGTAAAAAGGACTAACATGAATCGTTTTTGCAAAATATAGGATGTTAGTGAATTTAAAAAAAAAAAAGGAGGACAACTTTGAACAGACCCTACAAACCTAAGACCAAAATAGGTATTAAAGCTAAATTTTTTTAGTAATTTTATTTATATTTTAAAAGTTGTATATGTTTTATGTGGACAAATATTTTTTAAAATAACTTTATGTAATGTGTATTATGGACATTTAATTTTGATTTATTTTTCATAAATGTAAAACTTTTTATTTCTAAAAGTTTAAACTATCTTTAGTTTTTTGTTTATCGTTTTCGTTATGTGTAATTTTCACATAAGATTTTTTATTAAAATATTAGTTATTTGAATTTGTAATGTTAAATTTCTTTTTTAATTTCAACTGCATAAAAAAATTAAGAAAAAATCGGAAAAAAATACTAAAAGTACTACAATAATTAATAATATTTATAAAAATGAAAACACGAATCAATAGACCTAAGAAAATTAAGAAGATAATAAAAACGTGTTAAAAGGAATGGAGAGTAGTTGAAAAAATTTAAATGATATATGAGCTAAAAGTTAAAACAAAAATGAAAATAACTTGTAGCTTATAAACTCAAAATTTTGAAAATAAATTATTCTGATATATGTTACGTAATATATTTGACTAGTATTAATAAACTACTAAAACAAGTTAATAACAAGTTAATTGACTTCACTAAATACATAAGATATTTTTCTTGCAGTATAGGTGAATGAAAACAATTTGGGAAAATTTAAAAGCGGCCTGTGCTAGTGTTTTGGTGTGTATAACGTGTTATGTGTATTGGCAGTTGAAAAGATTGGAACTGAAGCTGAAGCAGTTTGCAGAAATTGAAACACAGTTGATGAAAGAATGTGAACAAGTTGAGAAACTGAGGCTGAGGTTTGCTTCTGAACGGTCCCATGTTGTTTCAGCTCGTCTTGGAAACGGTGGAACCACTCCTCCAATGAATGTATCAGGTGTTGGTCCTTCCATGATTAATAATAATAACAACAGTAGGCAGCAAATGATTTCTGCTTCTTCCTCACAGCCTAGCATCTCAGGGTATGGCAACAGCCAACCAGTTCATCCACACATGTCCTTTGTCCCGCGGCCTTCAATGTTTGGATTAGGGCAAAGGTTGCCCCTATCTATGATACAACAATCACAGGCTGTTTCTTCAAATTCGATGTTCAATGGCCCTAGTAATGTGCAGCCTGCTCCTAATCATTCGTTGTCGAGGCCTGTGTCAAGAACTAACTCTGGTTTAGGTTAATTAGAGGTTCGGTGTTAGTTTTAAAATACATAAGATACAATTATTGTATTTGATTATTGTTTTCAGCAGTTATGAGTAGTGCCATGAGTTTCTTTTTTTTTTTTTTGTTTTAGGCCCTGTAATTGGTTTCAGTAAACTGTGAAAGTGTTGCTTAAAAGGGAATAAGTAGGCATTTGATTTTCCTAAAGTTATAGTGCCTGTCCTTTTGCTTTCCGATTTAGGGAAACATGAAAAGTTTATTGACATCAAAGTAAAAACACCTCAGTTAGTTTACACGAACAATTGACATCGAAATATGGTCTTTAGTGACTTTTTGTCACACTGTCTTTGCTATTGTACAATCGAATAAATCCATGTTAATTTGATTATACTGTATCTGTCACAGGAAAATGGTGCAAACTGTTTATGGTTCAAGACCATTGAATTTAACGCATATGGTTCTCTAATTAAATTTAAAAAACGACGTCACACGCAGGTTAAGTACTAAAAGGACGAAGTTATTTATTTTGTCAGCAAGAAAGAATTATATGAGAGAACTTGGGTATCCCAACCTGTAGAGACAAAGCAAAGCCAGATAAAGAAAGTGGCTATTTTCTATTTGCATTTAAGGAATTCAAATACTTGGTAACCACTGCATCACCAAAAAATCCCCATACAAAAAAGACACAGCAGTCAACCAAACCTTGAAAAAAATTCCACACACCAGATAGCAGTAAACCAAACCTAGAAATGAAAAGTCAGTTGCAGTGACTGATTACACTCAAGGCTCAACTGAATACGTTGAGAACCTAAACAGTTTCTGTTGAAGACCTGCAGACCTCAAAAGGAGATTTCTCGGACCAACATTAACTGTTGGGGCCTCGAATTTGCAGGAACAGGATCACTCTTCACTTATTCATGTGTACTTCATGCATGGCTTTTCTTAAAAGCCTGCATAGCTTTAGGTGTATACCTCGAGCCGGTTCTTGCGAAATTGTTTGCACCTCTGCTGCATAGTACAAAAATTACCTGATAAGAACTAAGAAATAACTTAATATCAAGTTTGTAGCTTTACAGTAACAAGGAGAAACCAGAGCACCAGACTCTTGCAGAGGATGACTCTCCTCCTAACCAACTCATCACTTTCTTACGGTACCCCCTTCACACTTTCTCTACTCTCTCCTATAATAGAATTTTCCATCCTTGGATTCTTGACACGTCATTCCCTATCCTAACTAACTTCTCACTATTTCTTTTCCTAACCCCACTTTCTTTCTTCTTACATAAACATTTCATATTTTGAACCTATCTATTTCTTCTATAATTTTTCCTTGCTGAGTAACAGGCCCATGTACACTTCCCACCTTATGATCCTTATTATGAGTCTTATCATTACCCCTCCATATGTTCAGTATCAATTGTCTTCTTAATCATATAATTAGAATCCAATGATCTTGATAGCCTTAAGTGGTTCTTGATTCAAATTCCTGGTTAGATCCATCCTAAACTTGACTAATCAATCTACACATGAAGGAATGATTAAATTGTGCTTTTGAAAACTTTTTCACATTTTTCACAAAAGTAGTCTTATTATGAATAATTAAATGATAATTTTATATATCAAATAATCAATTGTGATAGTTTCATCTTGTGAGGTTTAAAAGATGTAACTTTAGTGCTTTATTGATTTACTTATTCAAATGTTTGTTTATTCGTGTTCAATAGATGGTTCTTCTTCTAAGTTAGTGTGAATATAAAATAGTAACGTGAAGAGATAACGAAAGAAAAAAGAAATACTTATTGTATTTTTATACTAATTTGTCTAACTACATAGACTATGTTTAGTTCTCAATCTATTGGTGCAACAAGCTATCCCTTCCAAAAACGGTTTGATTTTTCTTTTTATTTTAAATTTTAATTTTTCGGGCATAATAAATTAATGCTTAGTGACTTGGATAGTTTGATAAATATGACAAATATATGGTTTTGTCACTTTGAGTGAGTTGTGCATGGTATTAATTGATAACCATTTTTTTTGCTCAAAAAGTGATTTTGGATATATATTGAGATTATGATGTCATTTGTGAAAACATATGCTTGGGGTTGTTCTCATGTTTATATACTGAATTTATCATTGTTTTATTGTAATTAATAATTGTGGCAGAGTGTATATTGCTTTTGGCAACCAATAATTGAATCATGTGAGATTTTGTGCTTTTAGGTTTATAACTACTGTGTGCTACCTCACTTATAATTAACTTTTTGTTTGAGTTTCATTGCTAATTATTTTTTATTTGCATGTCTACATATGAACAAGTATTTTCTTTTCTTCTTTGCATCATAGTTTGACCTAAAAAATAACTTTGTTTTTCAAGAATAAAACCTTTTTGCAATAAGTATTAAAAGAAAATTTTCTTTATGTTTGAGCTTAACCCGTGAGTCTAATTGAAAATAATTGACCATCTTGAAGGAAAAACATTTTAAAATCATTAGTGTCATTCAAGTTTGGAAAAAGTTATTAAAAGAACAACTTGAAGGAAATATCATAAACAAATTAGAGATGGTTGGGTTCATGTGGTATATTCTTTAAATATTCCACACACACTGAAATACACACTTTATCTTTCTCTTTCACACTTTCTCTTTGTCTCTCTCTTACACACACATGCACACAAACAAACACACACACACACGCACGTAGACATGCGAGCGCACACATACACATACATGTACACACGCACACACACACACACTCACACAAACACATCCATTCACACGTACATACATACCCACACCCATGCATACACACACACGCATACACACCCTAAAGTTGGGAGAAATACTCGAATATTAAACAAGGTAAGTAAATTAAGTAATTATAATTTTGTATATTTTAAAAATAATTAGATTTTTATTAAATTTTTAGTTTAATACCTATTTTGGTCCCTCGGTTTGTAGGGTCTGTTCGAAGTTGTCCTCCTTTTTTTCAAAAGTTTACTAATGTCCTATATTTTGCAAAAACGGTTCACGTTAGTCCTTTTTGCTTACGGCGTTAAAAACGCTAACGACAGACTTTCTCCCGTGGTGAAAACTGAATGATTTGTACACTTCTCGATGACGTGGCACAGAGAGGTCATTTGAAGTGTTAATTTTGAGAATAAAAGTAAATAATGTGGAAATGTTATATCAGAGGGTTAAAATCAATTGAGGGATTCAAGATGTGAAATTACATTTAAAGTAAAATCAATTGGCGATTTGGGGTTAACAATCTGCTTCTTCACCAATTTGTGAATTTGGCCAATTTGCGATTTAGGGTAACATCAACAATTTGGGGGTAAATGATGTGAACTAGGATTTGCTTCTTCACCTAGGAACCAAGGAGCATTTCCAACACCATCCACTGCGCCACTGCGGTGCAACTGAAGACGTTGTCGGCGCTGTTTTTGGTGTCATTGTCAATGACACTTCCATCTCGTTCTTCTTCTTTGTGTCGTGTTCTCTCATTTCTTATTGTTCATCTTTGAAAATGGAGCTGCTGATATTGGTAAAATAGCATAAAGAATCCGGAAAATTAATATACATGAGATCATTAAGTCAAGTCCCGTGTAAACTCCTCTGTCAAAATGAAAAATCACAAACAAAGAAAAAATTGAAAAACAAAATTGAATGTATAGGTCAGGAAGGAAAAAAAGAGATAAAAATGTATTGACGACAAAGAGTGATAAAGAGAGCTATATTCAAGTGGAATTAATGGCCTATATAGATATCCATTATGTGAATTTGAAGGGAAAGATAGACCAACCATGACTGACATTGTGGTCAATTTAGAGAAGGCTTTAGCTATTTGTGATACAATTTCCAATGGCTCTATCTATGTTCTTTCAGAACAATAAAAGTTCAGCCACGGGAAAGGGGAGAAAATATTGAAAATTTTGTGAATTCTTATTCATTTTTCTCAATTTCATATTTTCATTCATTCTTTCCAATATAGATTGATTAATGCATATTAATTGCTTTTTTATTACACGATAATAATTTTGTAATATAAATGAGTCACCCACCAAACGAACTTTGAATTCACGTCTTAGCCTATGCTTTTCTCATCTACCCTTTCTCTTCTATATCTCGAGTGCTTGGTCGCACATTTGGGCTTTTTCATTTATCACACTACAAATTCAACTCTAATTTTGTCTCTTCCTACTCCTCCCATAAACTTATTTCCATTTTGGAAGCTACATGACTCAACTTTCTTAAAAGAAGAAGTCAAGTTTAAGCTCAATCAACTTATTTCCATTTCGTTTAACCTCAATTTTCTCTTTCTTCAACCTCAATCACACAACCTGCATAGAAAACTCTAAAATCCTAAATCAGAAAACTCTTAATGTGCAAAAACCCAAAAATCGCAACATCACTCCATCATATTCGTTTTCTACACCTCAAGACAACCTTGTCCTTCATCGCGAGCAACACCTGCAAATACGGGTTATCCCACCTCCCCTCGAACCACCACCATGTGAAGAATGCGGAAATCCTTTGCCCTATGTCTTCGAACAAGAAGAATGACTTTGTGAAGAAGTCATTCCTAACCTTAACCCTTTTCGTCACTATACCATGAATCACCAACAACCCTAACCCTTTGCTTTTAAATTTGGGAACAACAATTTGCTCACTGTAGCACAAATCACTTTGCTCACAAGATGAATCAGCAATTGATTTTGCCAACTGAGCAGCTTTGTCGTTAGCCCTTTTAACGCTGTAAGCAAAAAGGACTAACGTGAATCGTTTTTGCAAAATATAGGATGTTAGTGAACTTTTGAAAAAAAGGAGGACAACTTTGAACAGACCCTACAAAACGAAGACCAAAAAAGGTATTAAACCTAAATTTTTTTAATAATTTTATTTATATTTTAAAAGTTGTATGTTTTATGTGGACAAATATTTTTTAAAATAACTTTATGTAATGTGTATTATGGACATTTAATTTTGATTTATTTTTCATAAATGTAAAACTTTTTATTTCTTAGTTTAAACTATATGTAGTTTTTTGTTTATCGTTTTCGTTATGTGTAATTTTCACATAAGATTTTTTATCAAAATATTAGTTATTTGAATTTGTAATGTTAAATTTCTTTTTTAATTTCAACTGCATAAAAAAATTAAGAAAAAATAGAAAAAAAAATACTAAAAGTACTACAATAATTAATAATATTTATAAAAATGAAAACATGAATCAATCACTAGTACAAAATGTGCTTTTAAACTCGCACATTAGACCTCTGTTTATACCAAACCGCTGCCTATCGAGACACAGTGGCAGTTTCGTAATTAAGGAGACCTTATAGACCTCGGTTCAAAGAAGACCGGTGCAGAACAGCTCTACCACTTCGGTTTCAAAGGCAATCGGTGCCTAAACATATACTAACTTTCCAGGCTTTTCGTTTGAAATGGTTAGAAAAAAGGATATTGCTTCGGTTGCACGCAGAACCGAAGCATAAAGATCTACAACACGTCAAATCAGTCAAGTCAATATTAATAGGCACCGATTAAATTGAAGAACCGAAACAGAAACATAGTAATATTACCTCTATTATATTTTTGAACCGAGGCCGTATAGGCCCAGATCCTTTCTCTGCGATATTACCAAGTGGGCCTAGACCTAATTAAGGGTGAAGCTTCTTTCCCTTGAACGCACACCGCACCAGATCCTCCTCTTTCCTTGGCGCACCAGATCCCTTTCGGAGCAAACCCACTCTTTCCCTTGAAGGCGCACCAGATCCCTCAGATCCTCCTCTTTCTCTTCAACGCGCAACAGCAGCCACGCTGTTTCACTGAAGCTTCTTCCCTTTCTCTTCTTCCCTTGAACGCGGACGAGCAGCGAAAGTGTTGTGATGGAGGTGAGTGGCCAGCGAAGACGTGGAGAGATGCGGCGAGGCGCGGCGAGGTCGCGTCTAATAGCGACGAGGTCGCGTCTGATACCGGTGAGGTGCGGCCGATAGCGGCGGGGTCGCGTCTGATAGCGGTGAGGTCACGTCTGATAGCGGCGAGGTCGCGTCTGATAGCGGTGAGGTCACGTCTGATAGCGGCGAGGCGCGGCGAGGAAGGCGGCAGCGGAGTGAATCGTTTTTCGATTTGGCATTTTAGGGTTTCTGAAATTTCATTTTCAGATTTGGGGTTTTTGTTCTTGTTTTTGCAACTTAAGGTTTCAGTTATTCATCTAATTTTGGGGTTCCAGTTGTGTTATCTGAGTTTGTTGAGTTTGTGAAACAGCGTGGTGGTTATCTCCTCGGATTATTCATTTTGTTATCTGAGTTCTTGTTCATTTTTAACGTTTTTCAATTTGGGGTTTGCTGCTAATTTCTGAAATTGAAATCAGAAACGAAACAGGCTAAAGAAAAAAAAATATCCTACTACCTCGGTTTAGGTTCTAATCGAGGCCGTAGAGACAGACAAAATAACACGGTTTAGAACCGAGGCAAAAAGGCTACACTTTTTGCCTCGCCTGAATATGCCTGGGTTCAAAAACCGAGGCCTATGAGTGAAATTAACCGGTATCATATCCTCTTCTTGCACCAGTGAATAGACATAATAAGAAAATTAAGAAGATAATAAAAACGTGTTAAAAGGAATGGAGAGTAGTTGAAAAAATTTAAATGATATATGAGCTAAAAGTTAAAACAAAAATGAAAATAACTTGTAGCTTATAAACTCAAAATTCTGAAAATAAATTATTCTGATATATGTTACGTAATATATTTGACTAGTATTAATAAACTACTAAAACAAGTTAATAACAAGTTAATTGACTTCACTAAATACTTGTGTATGACTCTTAGACAATAATTATAATAATGATTAAAACAAAATGATTTACGAGTATTACAACAAAAATAATTTGAGAGAACGGTTTTTTTTATATCCCAGTCCAAAAAATAATATTGTATTGAAAAAAAAAGAGAGAAAACACGAATGTAAACATTGTAGTTATTAATTCTCGTGAAGTGTAAGTAATATTTTTAGTTATAGGACCTAGTAAATTTACTTAAATTTCACTTAAACAAGAAATAATAGGAAGAACGTGTAGTTTTTAACATTTCTTTATTCTTTATTCTGAAAAGTTTGAAGTTTATGTGAATTAGTTACAACTATGCTCCTATTATATGAAAAAATTTGGATTTCTGTTATATTTATATGGAAAGCTCAACAGAAAAATAACACAAAAAAAAAAAACTAAATAAACAATCGAATTCTATATATGAAATTACCAATAGTAACGTGTCTTTACTGTTTCTCCCATGACATTAAATGTGTTCTTGGGTTAAAGGAAACGTTAGTATGTAAGTTAATAGAACGTTTATATATTTTAGCTGTTAATTAATTACTAACATAAATTTTCATTACTTCAATAAGACAACTAAAACTGAACCAAGAAGCAATATTCTTCAAGTATAAATATAACTTCTCAACACTATTTTAGTACCATCATCAACGTGTCGTTGTAATCAAGTTATCATCATCATCAAGAGCTTCTTTCATAATCAGACATGGCCACATTCAGCAACAACTTTTGTCTAATGTTGTTATGTTTTATGATGAGTTCGACACTGATGTTGAACACTGTGCTTTCTAATGTTGCTTCGGCACCATCAAATTGGCCTGGGCCAGTGTCATCATCGTACGAAAGTTATTTGGCTAATTGTGCATCACATTTAGATCCAATTTGTGGTAGAGACATATACTTTGCTGTATTTTATGGTAACGCAACTATCATTAAAGATTGTTGTGACGAACTTGTGCGCGATGTTGGAAAAGTGTGCCACGATGATATGACAAAATTTGTTTTGACTAAGACACAGTTCAAGAGCAGTGGTGTTCAGATCGTGGAGAGGAGCCAGAAGGTTTGGAATGACTGTGTTGGCGTTGTTGAATCATAGGACTTTATACAATTCTTACACTGTAATCTCATCTCATAAAAATACAATTGATATCTTTTTTTCTTGAAATTAAATAATAATTCCATATTTTCATGGATGGCAAGGATTTTTTTTTTACTTCTTTCGTAACATCTTTAAAGTTAATAACTTAATAAGAATGTCTTCAGTATAGATAATTTACTGTTTTTATTTTACAAAATTCAATTTAGACATTATAATGAATAAGAATCAAGGTCACATGTTTAATCTTCTTCGTGACACAATTGTTTAAAGAAAATTTGTCAATTATATCATGATGTAGGTTAAATGGATCAAGTCATAATTATTCACCAATAATATCCTTATAGACACAACAATTCATCTTATTTTTTCATGCATGAGATCCACTAATTTCATTATAGACTTCTGTCATAACAATATAAGCTTCATTTATACCAAGGCATTATAGTAATCCCGATACAATTTTTATACAACTTGTTAAATATATTATATTATTAGATATCTTAGATAGATATTTTATATTTATCTTTAGGTAGGTATATTTTTCTTTTATTTGGATCAACTTATCGAAATTTAGATTTAAAATTTTATACTTCTAGGTTGTTTGTGCCAAATCAATGACTTCACAAATAAACTTTCGAAATATATGTTCAAGGCCTCTTACCAATAGATGTATCTTATATATATATATATATATATATATATATATATATATATATATATATATATATATATATATATATAAATTCATGTCCATCTCTTACGTGAGACTTTGTTTGTACCCAACAATTATTTGAATAATTTGGTTGCATTTCACACAACACTTTAGGGGAAACATTATTATTTTGATGCTTGATCTAATATTAATTGGTCATTTTCTAAATAAATTAATTTTTTCCTACAATTTTATGTATGATGAGTCATAATATCAACTACCCTTTAATCACTTTTAAACTTTCAAATGGGAAAAATTCAATTAATACTAATAACTTCATGATGTCTCAAAATAATGCTTCGACTTAAAATAAGAATAAAATAAACATAAACACAATTTTTGAATGTCGATGTATCGAGTTTCAACGTTTATCAACATTCTAATCAAATAATAAATAGTACATTCGCCTCCATTTATATATGACTTTGATGATTTTCCTTGAGTTACTGGTATCAATATTGGCTTTCTTCACCTGCTCAAAAATTTTCTCGTGTTCTTTATACCACTTGAACTCTTTACCCTTTCTTTAATCTTAAAAAAAAAGGAGAAAACACATAAGTTTTTCCTACTAAATTATAGTTGTTTCTTATTTATCAAGAATCTTATATCAAGAATCTTAATAAGCAATCGATGTTCAACCAAGTTCGTATCCAATCAGGCATCTCTTCATACTCCCAACAAAAGCAATCTTTAAATTCAGGTAGAATTTGGATTTTGCTTTCTCTCATTTACACACTTAACTATTTGTTGATAAACTCTTAATTTATAAATTTCGAATTGAAAACTAACTTATGAATTATAAGCGTGTGATAAAATTATTGATAAATCACAATGTGTAGAATGACAAAATAGACATGACAAGCTATATAAATTTTATTATATAAACAAAATTTTATCTAAGAAAAAATATATTATTATGTAATTATGATTTTATATATTTTCAAAAATATTTAACTTTTTAGTACTTTTCTTTATATTTTAAAACTGGTATACGTTTTCTTTTGAAATAGTTATTTTTTTTTAAAATAAGACGAGTTCATGTATATTAATGACATTTAGTTTTTATTTATTTTTCATAAATGTAAAACTTTTTTTTTCTCAATTTAAACTAGTGTTAGTTTTTATTACGGTTTTCGTTATGTGTAATTTTCACATAAGATTTTGTAATAAAATATTAGTTTTATTTGAGTTTGGAATGTTAAATTCCTTTTTAAACAACTGCAAGAAACAAATTAAGAAGAAAGAAAAAACTAAAAGAAATACAATAATTAATAATATTTATGGAATTTAAAATAGCTAATAATATATGTATTGTATAATTGTCCAGTCATTCATAGATTAGAGGGTTTACTTTTACTTGGATTTATGTGAGTCATCTTCAAGACCGAATGATCATGAAAGTGAACCAGGGTCATGAGTTAAAATAATTAACTTTAATATTGATCAACTTAGAGGTAAATTGTGGATTAGACCATAATTAGGTCCGTGGTAATCAAAGCTCACTCCAAACTCTATAAATACAAGTTTGAGATAAGCAAGTAGGTGATTTACATCTATACACTATTAAGATTTAAACTGTTTGCTTTCAAACCTTATACAATTCACTATATTTTGGACCGTTGATATTAATCATACCTCCCAAATCAATAAAAAAAAGAAAATGTTAAAAAAGAACGGAGAGTAGTAGAAAAAAAATGATTTATGAGCTAAAAGTTCAAAAAATCAGTCAAAATAGATCAACTTATAAACTACAACTTTTGAACATAAATTATTTTGATATCATACCAAATATACTTGTATATGGTTTACAAACTAGTAAAATAAGTTAATAACAAAGTAAATACTTTACTAAATATTGTGCATGATTCTTAGACAAGAAATATGATAATAGTTAACAAAAATAATTTACGAGCATTGCTATTTGATAACAACACTTATTATTTAGATTTACATGGATAGTCACCTAAGCCCAATAAATTTAGAGATTATATTTTGTAAGGGTTGACTGGTCTAAAGAAATATTTCTGTTAACAATAAATAGTAGTATTTATGACTTTACTAAATACTTGTGTATCTTAGAAAATAAATATGATAACCGTTAACAAAAATAATTTACGAGCATTACAACCAAAATAATTGAAGAGCCCCTTCTTATGTACAAGTCCAAACACAAATTATTGTATTAGAAAAAAGAAAAGAAAAGAAACAACTAGGGTAAAATCATAATTACTAATAATATGCGTGATGTTTAAGCAAGTCCTACTAATTTTGGTTGTATGACCTAGCAAATTTACCTAAATTTCACTTAAACTAAACAATAGAAAAAACGTAAGTGCTAATGCTTACTATTAAAAAATAAAGAAAAAAAACGTCCAATGTTAACATTTCTTATTATTTTTTTATTTTGAAAAGTTTGAAGTTCATGTGAATTAACTACAATGTTACTCCTACCGTATGAAGTTACCAGTAGTAACGTGTCTTTACTGTTTCTCCCATGCAATTAAATGTGTTCTTGGATTAAACATAAGTGGAAACGTTAATATGTAAGTTAATAGAAGGTTTCTGTATTTTAACTGTTAATTAATCACTAACATAAATTTTGATTTTTTTTTTCAAAAAGACAATTAAAACCGAACCATTCATATTTAGAAGCAATATTTTTTAGCTATAAATATAACTTCTCAAAATTATTTCAGCACCATCAT
The DNA here is from genome assembly GCF_029865625.1 of Vigna umbellata. Taxonomy (NCBI): domain Eukaryota; kingdom Viridiplantae; phylum Streptophyta; class Magnoliopsida; order Fabales; family Fabaceae; genus Vigna; species Vigna umbellata. The sequence goes on along the minus strand of NC_142165.1, from coordinate 25,368,556 downwards.
CAACGTGTCGTTGTAATTAAGTTATCATCATCAAGAACTTCTTTCATAATCAGACATGGCAACATTCAAGAACAACTTTTGTCTAATGTTATGTTTTATGATAAGTTTGTCAGTGATGTTCAACATTGTGCTTTCTAACGTTGCTTCGGCACCATCAAATTGGCTTGGGCCAGTGTCACCATCGTACGAAAGTTATTTGGCTAATTGTGCTTCAAATTTAGATCCAATTTGTGGTAGAGACATATACTTTGCTGTGTTTTATGGTAACACAACTGTCATTGAAGATTGCTGTGACGAACTTGTGAGCGATGTAGGAAAAGTGTGTCACGATGATATGACAAAATTTGTTTTGACCAAGACAAAGTTCAAGAGCAGTGATGTTCAAATCGTGGAGAGGAGTCAAAAGGTTTGGAATGACTGTGTTGCTGTGATTGGATCATAAGAGTTTATACAATTCTTACACTGTAATAATCTCATCTCATAAAAATACAATTGATATATTATTTTCTTGAAATTAAATAATAATTCAATATTTTCGTGGATGACAAGGACTTTTTTACTTCTTTCATCAGATCTTTAAACTTAATAACTTAATAAGAATGTTAAATAATTTATTAACTTTATTTTACAAAATTCAATTTGGATATTATAATGAATAAGAATCAAGGTAATTCTTTGTGAGATAATTGCTTAAAAACATTACGAGTTATATAATAGTCTCATGATGTAAGTTAAGTGGGCTGAGTTATAATTATCGATTAATAATATTCTTTTCGTTACAACAATCATCCTACTTTTTCATCATCATGAGAACCACAAATTTTATTGTGAACTTATGCCAAGTAATATAAGCTCCAATTATATCAAGACATTACAGTAATACTCTTTTAACACAATTTTTAACGACTTATATAAACTGTTCAATTCTTTGACAAGACGATTAAATATTTTTTTCTTAAAAGTTTTCCAATAATACTATTCAATCCTTTTTTTCCAGTGTTTTTTTCCAGATACTTTATAATTGAAAAATTTGTGTAAAGTTTTTCTTTGGCTAATAAGTTTTTACAATGATTTTAGATTATGTCAAGTTGAGTTGATCACGTGTTAAGATGATTAGGTTAACTTCACGTTAAATTTAATATAATTGACAAAATGTATTTAATCTAGATTTAATTTAATTTAAATTATATTAAAAAATTTAAATTAATGTAATTTAGTTGAAATGGATCTAGATTTTGAATCCAATATATTTTATTTAATTTGAATTTCACGTAGACTAAATATTAAAAATTATAATCCATGATCACCTTAGTATATTTAGTTGTTATTTAAATTTGTCAAACTTAAAATATATAAATTAGTGTGGATTGAAGAAAAAACTTGACTAGCTAATATATTTTAAAATTCTGTCAACTTCATATTACTATACTCTTTTTGTTCCTTTGCATGGGCTAATGGAAAGTGGGAAGAAATGGAAAAGAGAAAATGTAAAAGGGTGTGGTGTTGTAGAAGGAGGAAGATGCTAAAGTAAAAAGAAAAAAAATAGAGCAAGAAGAAGGGGAACGAGTGGGAGAATGACCTTGCTTAACAAAACTATCCAGAAATGCAAAGAAAACAATAATATATAGTAATAAAATTCATCATCAGAATAAATTATATTGTTAAAATGAATTTGATATGAAGTGTTCGTTATGAACACATCAATTGGTTTCCTTTTATTATAATTTTTTATCTTTTCATTATTAAAATAAAAATAAGTAAAAAGCAATATTGATAATCATACATAACAATAACAATATAAAAACAATTTTTCTTCTGTTCATCTTTTCTTTTCCCGTCCCTTTTTATATCTCTCATCTCTATAAAACATAGAATTAATCCTAATGATGTTAATTCATATAGAATGTATCATTGCACCATGGTGTTTGAAGTCAACTTATCAGGCATTCAATTAATTTCTCCTTACATTACTTTTTACGTAAAAAAAAAGTAAAATAAAAAATTGAAATAAACTTCGGAGTTTTTGTAAAATATGTTTTATATGATTTTTCTAAATTAGATTATTGTAAAAGATGTTATATGATTTATGAAGGTGTTATGCATTTATGTTTGAAACAATTAATTTGCATGAACATAAGGAATAGGAAAAACCGTTGATTCATGAAATAAGTTATAATCATACGTTGTATCAAACTTTTAATCCAAATTAATTATAGAAATGATCAGAACTGACTAAAGTAAATAAGTTACGAAAATTCTGATATAATAAATACAGTATTCCAAACCATTTCAAAGGCATCATCAAATTTTCCAATTCATGGTGAAAAGCTTCCCCTTTGAAACAATGACTACATTCCACAAATTTTGTGTCATAATGGTACTTACAGTTAGCCTTGGTTTAATGGTGAAAACAGGAGTGTCAAGGGAGATTCCGGAAACATCAACTAGAATTTCTGATGAAAAAAATGATGCAGAAAGGCCATTGTCATCATATGAACAATATTTACAACACTGTGCTGCTAAGTTATACCCAGATTGTGGTTCCAATATTTTCTCAGCTATATTTTTTGGCAACGAAACTGTTACTTGTGATTGCTGTGAGAAGCTTGTGAATGATGTAGGAAAACGCTGCCACGATGATATGACCAAATTCATTTTGCAAAGGCCAGATTATAGGACAAAGAAGAATCAGATCCTTTGTAGAAGTGATAGTGTTTGGAATGATTGTGTTTCTCTTGAAAACCCTTCGCTTGAACCCATTGGTGCACCCTTTTCTGATTCCGTTAGTCTTGAATCAGAATTATTTATATGAAAAATTGTAATATGTTCCATCATATATAATATTATTAATTTATAATGCCTTGCCTAATTCGTCTTCTTAATTAAGAAAAGCCATAGTAACAATTGTTATCGATTTAAACATTATGATAACATTATTTTTTTTAATTTATAATGGAGTGTGTCCAATATTGATATGTGTGCCGAAAAAAAAGGATATATCTGTCTGCGTACATATCTATTCTTCTGTGTATTACCTATATCAAACATCCACCTGTTTTACCATATGCAAATCAGAAGTGAACGTTGGAGACAAAGAAGAAAATTACAAAATGTTCTTTCCATCAAAATTTGTGTCAAAAAGTTTGTATTACCTATAAAAAAAACAAGTATTATTCAATGGATATTTTCTTGAAACCTATAAATTGAAGATCTCTAACAAAAAGAGTAAGAAAATAAACACATAAACACGAATAAAAAATATAAGAAGAAAAACAAGCTAAAAAAACAAATACTCTCATGCTTGATAGAATTCATAAGTTTACTAATATGGAAAGAAAGAAAATTCTAAGAATATGTTAGATTGAATTGTATTTGTACCAGCAGGGACTGGACGCCGTACGGAAGGACATCCACGTCATTGGACCGGCCGCCCACATCACCGCATGAAACCCAAGGACCGGCCGCCGTACGGAAGGACACCCACGTCATTGAAGGGCGAACGCCCATATGCCCGTGATCACTAACTGGTAAAAGGTTATGTATGGCAGGGCGGACACCTATGTACCCCTACCCAAGACTCACCCGAAGTCGGCCGCCCAGGCCACGGACCCGTCAAGACCGGCCGGCCTTGAGGATAAGACCCGCGAGGACGGCCGGCCGTGTTGACTAATCATCTTAGTGTAAGGTAAGTAGGGTTTAAAAGCTATTTGGGCTGAATTGGGCCGTGATTAAATTTTCACTAATCCCAAGCCCATAGCGAAAACTATAAATACAGATCCAGGGTGAGTGGTAGATAGGTTGCATTTATTGCACATTCATTACTGTCTGAGAAAAACGCCTTAGCTCTCAACTGACTTTGGCATCGGAGAATCTTTTGCAGGTCTCCCACCGGCGAACTGAAGGGTGAATACGGAGAATCCGACGTACAGAATACGAGAAGAGAGTTACTTGGAAACGTGGAACCAGCACTGCCCCTCACATCCGAAACAGTATTCATATCTAGCTAGAGTGATAATCTAACTTAAATATAATAAAGTTTTATTCAGTAGCTTTTCTTCAATACTTTTAAGGCTAAGAAAAAAAGTTTAACCATTTGAAATTTTAAACTTTTTTTTTCATCAACACCTTACATCTTACTTAGGGATGACAACGGGTCGGGTATGGGTAGTGTCTACCCGCAACCCGACCCGCCGAATAAAATTCTACCTGTTACCCGATCCGTTACCCGATCCGTTACCCGCCGGATACCCGTTTAAAACATACCCGTGGGTATTTTAAAACCCGCGGATACCCACAAAAATAAAAAAAATATTTAATACATTTTAAAAATAAAATTACAAAAAAAATATATATAATATAATATAAATTAAATTACATATAAATTAAAATTTAATTTTAATTAAATTTAATCTAATAAAATAAAATTTTATTTTATTTTTCATTAAATTTAATTAAAAAATATATAAATTAATTTTTTTTTAATTTTTTGCGGGTAAGGATATCCGCGGGGCGTTTTAAACGGGTATTTAAATACCCGCTACTCGTTACCTGCGGATAGTAAATATCTACAGATAGTTATTATTCGCCGCGGATTTTACCCGTGGATACCCGTACCCGCGGATAAAATTGTCATTCCTAATCTTACTATTAAGTATCACCATTACATGATTAATCACGCCATTAGTTTGCAAGTAATTTCATAAATAATGCTTTTAGTGTTTCATTTTACATAAGAAATAGTTTTTAGTCCCTTTATTAATCTATCAGACCCTATTTTTTTCATTAAATTAGCTTTTTGTCTCAATAAGTTTTTAATCAGTCTTAGACTTAAATTTGAAACTAAAATTTTTGAGAATTAGTTTAGGATTTAATTGGTATAATATTAAAAAAAATTACTTCCAAATTCACTCTCACCTCTAAATCCACTCAAATAAACAATAAATTCTCTCAAATCCATTCAATAACTTTTCTTCCGATCAAATGAATTAGTTCCTCAGTTTGTCATTAATGTTAGTCTCCCGTTAATTATCAGTTCTATAAATGTTTTTCTACGATACTGTGAGAACTTTTAAGTAGGTTATTAATATATGTTCGTGGATTGTTTTTTTCTATACTACGACCTTTTCAAAATTTCAGTGTCTTGTTTTACAATTTTACACTGTCAAGAAAAAAAAAAGAAATGTCCTAAGAAGACCAGAAAATATGAAAAACTAAACAATATTTTATCACACGACTCAATTTAATTCACTAAATAAAAAGTGAATAATGAAGATATTGTGCCACATCATTAATCAATGTTGATATTATATAACAAAAATGGAAAATAATGATGTAAAAATTGAGACTGAACAAAAAATTATTAATCAATCAATTTTATAAGAAAATATGTAAAACGTAAAAGAGATTAAGAATAAATAATTGGTTTATTAAAGAAAGTATTGAAATATTTCATTCACATATTTTCATTTTTAATATAATAAGAAAAAAAATACAATTTTAATTTTATTAATTTTGTTTGAATATTTTAATTCTATTATTTTTTGTTTGAATTATATTAATAATTCATGTAATTAAACATATGTATAGTCACTATTCAATATTACATATTTTTATTAGAGAAAAAATTAATATTAATATTCAATTAATCTTAAAAAAAATACAGAAGAGATTTTAAATTTACAAAACGAAAAAAATAAATAAATAAAAAGCTATCTTTTAACTTGTATTAAGATTAACTATTTTTGTTTAATATACAGATGAGGCAATTAATACAAATTACTCATATATTTAATTACATTCATTATTATAAAATTTAAATAAAAATAATAAAATTAAAAGATTTGATATAAGATTATATTTTTTTATACTAAAATCGAAACAAACAAATACTTATTATTTACCGAAAAACTATTAACGCATTAAAATAATTTCTTTAAAAAATAATGTACTAAAAACAAAAATTCATCCAAAAAAAATTAATATGAATACCAAACCATACAAGATTAACATGTAAAACAAATTGATAATTTATTTATCAGTAAAAAGTATATATGTAAACTATTTTTTTAGAAAATAACATTGCTAAATTTTCATTAGGAAATTAAAAGTAAAATTTGAAAAAATTGCAAGTAAAGACATACTTTTTTACAATGGCTAGAAGAACATAAATTTATAATGGATAAATTAAACCCAAATAATAATTGAATGAATTTTGTATTTTATATGCAGGTCAAAAATTTGCATTAAAAATGGAGAAAACTAGATTAAACTGGGTCTAAAATATATATATGTTCTCATGAAACTACAAAAAATTTGAATAGATAAAGAAATATTTTATTTACGTGGTATATGAGGAATTTGCAATTTGAAAAGGTTTGCCACATGTGATAACGAAATTTGAAATCGTTGAAACCCGTGGGACCGAACCCGCTCCCAACGAATACTTAGCCCAATAAACGGTTCAGATTTGTTCTGATTTTGAACCAACCCATTTACCCTCTCACAATTACAACAATAAAGCAAATTATCCAGTTTCCAACTTTCACTGTTTCCCTACTCTGCATTCTGCGCCAACAACAACAAACCGAAGATCCGTTTTGCTCACTATAAATGAAAAATCGTTTTTCTCCGGCTACTTGCGCACACCAAATGTCGACGAAAAATCGTCGCTCGTCGTTTTCCTCCTCAACGGCGTCGTCTTTGGCCAAACGACATTCATCCGTCGTGTCGTCGGGGAAAGCTGCGAAGAGAGCGCCGCTCGCCAACATCACAAACGAGAGGAATGCGCCTTCCTCATCTTCGGTAATGATCGTTTCGATGTTTAACTTTTTGATTGATTTATCTGCGAAAAGGAATCGCTGAGATCGTGGAACATTATTAGGATTTGTTAAACCATTTTCGTTTTATTTTGAATAATTTGATTCTGGAATCACAGTACGTTGTGTCATGCATTGTAAATTGGATGATTGAAAGACAATGTCATTATTGTGGAAACGTTTCTTGAATGTGAAGTTGCGCGGTGGTACACGAGGTTTTTTAAATCCTTTTTGTGTTTGAATTTCTATTGTCTCTGTCAGTGTAATCAAAAGAAGATTTGTAGTTTAGTTCTAGAGATTTTGGTGGATGAGAATTCTATGATCGGTGTGATTTTTCAGCTGCATTTTGTTATTTGTGACCAGGGCGGCCTTTTCTGAAAAATTTAAAATATTTTTTTATTGTGGAAAGGACATAAAGAGGTGATAACCACCGATAAGAATGCATTATTTTATTTGAGGAGTATATGAAAAGTAAAGAGACTGAAAAGTTCATTTTTATGAGCAAAACTTTGAAGAAAAACAATTAATTTTTCTTAAATTTGAAATTTTCTATGTCAATCAGGTGAGAGGTTTTGATATAGTCGGTCGGAGGTTCTGGAATTTGGATTCTAACCTCAATATCTTCTTCATAGTAAAAAGAAGAAAACAGTTTAAAAAATTTCTCTGTCGTTTTTTTCTTTCCTCTGTGCTAAACAGGTGAAAACTTTTGGAGTACATGCTTAAGTCGTTAATAATTCAAAAAGCTCCTTGTTTTTTTTATTGAATACCGTTTAATTGATATCACAAAAACCTGCTTAAGTTTGGTGCTTGGGTATGTTAATTGGTTGCTAAGGTTTTGTTTTATCCATTACTTAGCTTGATTTCTAATGCAAGGTGTCAAGTTCAATTAAAACTGCCAAGACCAAGAAAGAGGATCCCGCAAGAAGCAGTAGCATCACAAGATCAACAACTTGTGGGAACAAATTACGTGAGTTAAAGACTAACTCAGGCACAACTATCATTCCAAAGGCTAATTCCTTACCACAAACGAAGGATGCTGCTCCTGCAGTTGCCAGAGTCTCTGTGTCCGTTCAGAGCAGCATTGGTGTTTCTCCTAGTAAATCAGATGCGAGGTCCGTTTCTATGGATGAAACGTTGTCTTCTTATTCTATCAAGAGTCCTGATGAAGTTGAATATCTGGACAACAGGGATGTCTCAGCTGTTGGTTCAATTCAGAGAAAGACAAGCAATTTAAGCATTTGTGATACCACCAAGCCAGAAGGTTGTGCACTACTGCAATTTTGCTTTGGTTCAAGTCACATTAATATTTAATTGCATGGTCAAGCATTTGTTTTACATGGTCTTTTGGATTACGATCGTTTTGTTTTTTTGCTTATTTGAAGTGAAGTATAGTATTTCATTTTTTCAGTCTAAGGTGTGTTCATTTGTTTGCAGGTAACATATATAGTGGGGAAATAGTTGTTGATTTAAAAAGAGAGGGCAAGGTTGTCAATATTGATAACATTTGCTCGGATCCGCAGCTTTGTGCAACCTATGCTTGTGATATCTACAAGCACCTACGTGAATCTGAGGTAACACTTCGTTTTTTCACTGTTAAAATAATGATTTGTGTTTCTTATTTCCTACATGGAAATAATGACTTATCAATTCATAATGATAATTTATATAGTATTCTGATCTCAAATGATTTCCAATTTCTGAAAACATAGGAAAAGAAAAGGCCTTCCATAGACTTCATGGAGAGAATTCAGAATGACATAAATGTTAGCATGCGTGCAATATTGATTGACTGGCTTGTTGAGGTATTATTTTGTTCATAAACGTCATGGGTCTTGAAATCTGTGCTTGGTAGAGAGAGAAAAAATATCGATGTGGTTATGGTGCAAACAAAAGGAGTTTGGACTAATTTATTCTTTGAGAAGTCTTTGCTCAAGTTAGATCTCGTTTTGAAACCCCTTTTACTATGCTAAACTTCAACTTTTCAATTGCAGGTGGCTGAGGAGTATCGCCTTGTGCCTGATACATTGTATTTGACAGTGAACTATATTGATCGGTATCTTTCAGGGAATGCCATGAATAGGCAAAGATTACAATTACTTGGTGTTTCCTGCATGATGATTGCCTCGTAAGGGAGCATAATATATCCTTTTCATGTTTTTTAAATAGATGCATTTTGTCCTTTTTGTTGGCCCTCAAGGCTAGCATTGACGTATAGAACAATAATTTGAGTTTTGGTTCTGGTTGACAGTAAATACGAGGAGATTTGTGCACCAGAGGTGGAGGATTTTTGTTATATAACTGATAATACGTACTTAAAAGAAGAGGTATGCATTGAATTTGTTGGTTAAATTTTACTGTTTTAAGTTCCTTTCTCCTATGACTTGAAGTGAGAAGATCTCTTTGAAAATCATTTAAATGCAGCTTTTACGAATGGAATCTGCTGTTTTGAATTATCTTAAGTTCGAAATGACAGCCCCAACAGTTAAATGTTTCTTAAGGTAATAGGTACTTACCAACGACTGTAATTGATGAATAAGATTAGGAAAACTTTTTAAGTTGCTCTGTTCTAACATTCACTCTTTCTTTTATGTGAAATAATTTCAGACGATTTGTTCGTGCAGCTGCTCATGATGTCCAAGAGGTATCTTTCGCGCTTTAAATACGCATTAAAGAATGCTATTGTTCAATATTGTCGTAGATTCCTTTTCTAAAATATTGGCATTTTGGTGATTTTTTTACCTGTCCACTTTCTCAGCTACCTTCACTTCAACTGGAGTGCCTAACCAACTTTATTGCCGAATTGTCTCTCTTGGAGTACAATATGCTGCGTTATCCTCCATCACTGATAGCTGCTTCGGCAACTTTCCTTGGCAGATTTATACTTTTCCCTTCAAAGAAACCATGGGTATGATTCTCGTCAAACTCAGTCACAACCGGCATTGAGGGAAAGTTTTGTATGATTTGATGGCTTACTATTTCTGTATTTTGCAACAGAATTCCATATTGCAACATTACACACAATACTGGCCTTCTGATTTGTGTGCTTGTGTGAAAGATCTCCATCGCCTTTGTTGCAGTAGCGATACTTCTAATTTACCTGCCATCCGAGAGAAATACAGTCAGCACAAGGTAATTTGCCAAAACACAAACATTTGTTATGCCATGTTTTTCCCTTTTAGTTAGGTTGCTTACTTGATTTATGTGGCAGTACAAATATGTGGCCAAGAAATGCATCCCTGTTTCAATACCGCAAGAAGTTTTCCAGAATTGAGCAAAGGAATTGATGTGGGCAATCCAATTATGACACAGGCCAAGTTTTGACAAAGATTCAGTCTAAACGATGAAAGGACCATTTCCTGTTAAAAGGCATAGTTATATGACACAGGTAAAACGTGTGATCTAAACATGTTGCAGATGTGCTGGTGAAGGTAGTGACATATACATGACATTACAAATTTCGTATGCCAACTTCCCTCCTCGTCGTACACACAAAACACATAAATGGTACTCATAGGAATTCCCTCGACTATTCATTCTAGAATTTCGTGAGACAAATTCCCTCTATTCTTAGTGTGTACATTTCAGGTATTTTTTTATTCTATTTTGAAAATATGCTTAGCAGGAAATTATCAAGCTTTCTTATCAGTACCCTTCCTTAGCTACTGTACGTTTTAGTATAATTTAGTAAAAGGAATAGAGAGCCGATAGGCTTGAAGAAGTTGAGATGTAACTCGTGATTGTAAATTTTAGTTTTAATTCGAAGTTAATTCAAGACGGGCATGCATTTGAAATATCATATATTCACTTGCAAAAAATCACAAATGCATTCACTCTAGAGGTAGTTAGTTGTAGATTGTCTATAAATACCAGGTGTAGCATATAAAAAGGGAGGAAGGATTGAAAATTATTTTTGATAGAAAACATCATCGATTATCAATTAAATTTTACTAAAAATTACAATTTTATTGTCAATCAATAACTTCTTTAGAAGTTATATATTTTGTTCCTTCACTAACATAATATGTTCCAAAAGAGTATTTCAATAGAGTTGTGAATATTAATGGGCCTACGATTCTGATCTCGAATGATGAATTCGCTAGCTTATCTAATCTATATAAGAATAATTTGGTTGAGGTGTCCGTGAAAAAAAATTCAATTTCCATTTATTGGAGGTAAAACACCAAGAAGTTAGACAAAAAATTAGAAGGATTCATATAATTGATTTACATGTTGACTGTTAGCGAGTGTTTTTTTTGTAATGAAGATGATTATAAGCCAACTTAATCTGTTTCGATTTTCAATTTGAGTTGACACGTTTTGACTTTTAAGTGAGAAAACTTATTGTTGAGACAAGATCGTTTATGGAATAATAATATGGAATTAAATGGAATAATAATATGGAAATAACACAAGAAGAAAATATAAGACTTAGAATTAAAACGGTTAGATATGATCTTTTATAAAATAATTTGTTATTATTTTGAGTATATTTTGTAGCATTAGTTGCCTAAAGGTTAGCCTCAATTATAGCTTATCAGTTATAATGGCAGCCTAAATTATAGCTTGAAATTTGTATATATTCTTTATGGCATAATACCCAATTTTGTCCCCACTTTGGTTCGGAAATCTCAAGTTAGTCCCTTTATAGAAAAGTGAGTTGAATGGATCCTTACTTGTAATTAATTGACTCTAATGAGTCCCTTCCGTTAAATAGAAGGAAACGGAGTTAGTGGACTGATGATGTGGGGCCCTTTCTTCTTGACACGTAAGCACGCAAACCTGAAGTTCTTCCGTCGGCAACATTGCATAAGCCTCGAGAAGTTTCGTTTTTCCGCATTGCTTATCTTAACAAACCTGAAATCCCAGTGTTACTGATGGGGGCTCTGGCAGCTGCTGCAACTGGCGCAATACTACCCACCATGGGGTTTCTTCTTTCTCACTCGATAAGTACTTTCTTTGAGCCTGCAGATGAACTCCATAAAGATTCAAAGTTTTGGTCTTTACTATTTCTTTCCCTCAGTGTTGCCTCCTTCATATTTCATCCGTTAAGGTCTTACTCTTTCGCGGTAGCTGGTTCTAGGTTGATAAAAAGGATCCGCCTGATGTGTTTTGAGAAAATAATTCACATGGAAATGGGCTGGTTTGATAAAGATGAAAATTCATGTGGAACACTTGGAGCAAGGCTGTCAACTGATGCAGTTTCTATTCGAACATTGGTCGGGGATGCTCTAGGTTTGCTTGTTCAGGATATTGCTACAACAACTACTGCATTGGCAATTGCCTTTGCGGCAAACTGGCAGCTTTCCCTCATTGTTGTTTTCTTAGTACCTCTCTTATTACTGAATGGATATGTTCAAATGAAGTCAATGCAAGGATTCCGAACTGAAGCAAAGGTCTGTGACTCATTAACATCATACTGGTACGACCTATGAAGGTCGGACATGCCTCACAATTAGTGTGTTTCGTGCATTTTCGGAATCTTTATTTTCGGACAATGCCTCAGAACCCTCCATAAAACAACAATTGGGCCCCACATCATCAGTCCACTAACTCCGTTTCCTTCTATTTAACGGAAGGGACTCATTAGAGTCAATTAATTACAAGTAAGGATCCATTCAACTCACTTTTCTATAAAGGGACTAACTTGAGATTTCCGAACCAAAGTGGGGACAAAATTGGGTATTATGCCATTCTTTATCAATGAATATGCAAAGCACGGATGATTTCCTCCATGGTATCAAATTAGGTTACCTTCCTCAAATTCTAAAACACCTAGCCGTCACTATTCTTTCTCTTCTTCCAAGCAATTTCTTTTTCCCCTTCCTTCTTCCCATTGTTGCCCATCAATGGCTGAAAATTTCAAATATTACTCTGCCCTAGTTGTCACCAACGTGAAGCATCTTATTCCAATCACCTTGGACATGGAAACCGGCCAATATCACTCATGGGCAACCTTATTTAAGATCCAAGCTAAAGTTCATTCAGTGCTCGAACATATCATCCTCCTACGGATGTTGCAGCCATAACAACATATCAAACAACCAAGGCCGTCTCCCACTATGGAACCGTCTTGATGCTGTTGTACTTCAATGGATTTATGTGACTATATCTCCTGATATTCTCACATCAATCCTCGTGGCTGATGATTCGGCTGAAAGAGTCTGGCATCATGTAGCTGATTTATTCCAAGATAACAAAAACTCTAGGGCGGTGTATCTTGAAACTCAGTTCACAAACACGTGCTTGACTGATTTCTCCTCCACCTCCGCCTATTGCAACCACCTCAAATCTCTTGCTGACCAATTATCTAATGTCGGGGCTCCTGTTTCAGATCAACGTCTTGTGCTCTGCTTGCTCGCTGGCTTAACCGAAGCCTATGTTGGTTTTGTCACGGTTATGCAACAGAAGGATGAATTGCCCAGTTTTGCTACATGTTCTCGTTTGAAGTTGGAAGAGATCACGATTAAGGAGCGAGCAACCCGTGAATCTGGTTCCACTGCCCTCTTAACCGTACATGAAGGCTTCTTTTCACAGCCGTAACACCATAACAACAACATTACTTCATCACAGGCTCGTAATAATATCAATCGAGGCAAGAAAAACAACCGAGGCAGAGGCAACAACAACCGCGGTGGCAAAGGCGGACGCGGTGGTGCATGGGCTGCAGGCGCTGGAAGGGGCGGTGCACCACAACAACAGCAATACCTAACCTACCCACCGTACCAGCATCCCTTCTTTAATCCTTGGGCAGGGTGGGCCTAACCTCCCTGTCCTTATCCAACAGCCTCATGGCAACCTAGACCTCCACGCCAAGCTGGTATTCTTGGATCAAGACCACCACAGCAAGCATACAATGCATCAGTAGCACCATCCAATGATGGTTACACACCTACAGATATTAATGTGGCCATACATAGCCTTTCACTATCTCAACCAGATGAGAATTGGTATATGGACACTGGTGCTACCTCTCATATGACGGCGGACCAAGGTACACTCTCATCTTATTTTTATTCGAGCAAAGATCATAATATTGTTGTTGGTAATGGTCATTTGATTCTTATTCATGGTCATGGAAGCACTACACTATCCCCACCCCACCCTCCTTTAAACCTAAACAATGTGTTGCATGCTCCAAAACTCATTAAAAACCTAATATCTATTCGTAAATTTACAAGTGACAATTTGGTTTCTGTTGAGTTTGATCCATTTGGATTTTCTGTGAAGGACTTGCAGACGGGGAACCATCTAATGAGGTGTAACAACTCTAGAGATCTCTTTGTCGTCCTCTTTGTCGTCAGAATTTTATCAATTGTAATAAAGGCAGTAATGATTTTTGCACTTCTTGTCCTCTTGGTAAACATGTGAAATTGCCATTTAATGTGTCTTGTTTGTTCACTGAATTGCCATTTGATATTATTCATAGTGATATTTGGACATCACCTATATCTAGCTCTTCTGGCCATCGATATTATGTATTGTTTCTTGACGACTTTAGCAAATTCTTGTGGACTTTTCCCATTTCTAAAAAATCACAAGTTTTTTCCCTCTTTCAATCGTTCACAACTCTAATTAAAACATAATTTGAAAGAGACATCAAGAATTTCCAATGAGATAATGGAAAGGGATTTGCTAATAGTCAATTTCAAAAATTATGCCAACAAAGTGGAATGCAATTTCGATTCTCCTGTCCTCACACCTCTCCTCAAAATGGCAAAGCTGAAAGGCAAATTAAATCAATCAATAACATTGTGCGGACCTTATTAGCACACTCATCCATGCCACCTTCCTTTTGGCACTATGCTCTTCAAATGGCCACTTATCTTCTAAACATTCTTCCCACCAAAGTTCTCGGATATTGTTCCCCAACGCAAGTCCTCTATCGAAAAGATCCCATCTATTCCCATCTTCGTGTCTTTGGTTGTCTATGCTACTCACTCTTTCCAGCCACTACAATTCATAAGTTGCAAGCAAAGTCCACCCCATATGCATTTCTTGGCTACCCATCACATCATAGAGGTTACAAGTGCTATGATCTTTCGAGTGGAAAAATTATTATTTCCCGTCATGTAATTTTTTATGAGACACAATTTCCTTTCTCAAAAATACATGATCCATCCCCCAAGTGTGTATGACCCTTTAAGTGAAGACACCTCTCCACATTTAACTCATCACTTATGGCCCACTCTCCCTGTTACAAACCCCACCACACATCCAGGCCAAGACTCTCGACCACCTTCTCCTCAACCAACCTCACCCGCTCCACCATTCAAATCTTAGCCTCACCAAATACTCCTCTCTCTTCTCTTACCACTACCCATCAGCCCCCAGTACCCAATCCCAGGCCTCACCAAATGACCACTCGTAGTCAACATGGCATAGTTAAACCAAACCCCAAATATGCCCATAATTTGAGTACTTCCACCACTACCTCTATTTCCCCTTTACCTAAAAATCCGGTGAGTGCTCTTCATGACTCAAATTAGAAAAATGCCATGACTGATGAATATAATGCTCTAATTAAAAATAAGACATGAGATTTGGTACCCTGGCCTCTTGATGTGAATGTAATTCGGTCTATGTGGATTTTTCGACATAAACACAACTCTGATGGTTCTTTTGAGAGGCATAAAGCCCGTCTTGTAGGTGATGGTAGGTCACAAAAGAAAGGAGTAGATTGTGATGAAACATTCAGCCCGATAGTGAAGTCGGCGACCATTCGCACAGTTTTGAGCATTGCTTTATCAAAGTCATGGCTCATTCATTAGTTGGACGTCAAAAATGCATTTTTACATGGTACTCTCAATGAAACAGTTTATATGCATCAACCCATGGGTTTTAAAGATTCATCTCATCCTCATTATGTTTGTTTGTTAAAGAAATCACTCTATGACCTAAAGCAAGCCCCTCGTGCTTGGTACAAGCGTTTTGCAGATCATGTGGCCACAATCGGTTTCAATCATAGTAAATCTGATCACTCACTTTTCATATATCATAAAGAGTTTGACATTGCATATATTATGTTGTATGTTGATGATATTATCCTAATAGCCTCCTTTGACTCTCTTAGAAAGTCAATTATGTCATTATTAAGTGCAGAGTTCGCTATGAAGGACCTTGGTCCACTGAGCTATTTTTTAGGGATTGTAGTTACCCGTAATGCAACCGGTAT
Organism: Vigna umbellata; assembly: GCF_029865625.1. Lineage (NCBI taxonomy): Eukaryota > Viridiplantae > Streptophyta > Magnoliopsida > Fabales > Fabaceae > Vigna > Vigna umbellata. The sequence continues at coordinate 25,352,569 of NC_142165.1, read as the reverse complement.
GTTTCTCTCGCAGAAAAAGTATGCGGAAGAAATTCTTGAAAGAGCAGGGATGACTAATTGTAAAACTTGTCCCACACCAGTTGATACAAAGCCCAACTTGGTGCCTCTAATGACATTCCCTATGAGAATCCTACTAAGTATAAACGTCTTGTAGGTGCATTACAATATCTTACTCTTACAAGGCCTGACATTTCTTATGCGGTGCAACAAGTATGTCTTCATATGCATGATCCCAAGGAAAATCACATGAATGCTCTCAAGCGTATTTTACGTTACATTCAGGGTACTATTGATTTTGGCCTGCATTTGTATAAATCCACCATTGGCAACCTCCTCTGCTACACAGATGTCGATTAGGGTGGATGTCCGGATACTAGACGATCTAACTCTGGATATTATGTTTTCTTCGGTGATAATTTGATTTCATGGTCGTCCAAACGACAACTTACATTATTCCGCTCTAGTGCTGAGGCCGAATACCGAGGAGTAGCTAATGTTGTTTCTGAATCTTGTTGGATTCGAAACCTCCTTCTTGAGCTTCATTGCCCAATTCACAAAGCTACAATGGTGTATTGTGACAATATGAATGCCATTCATCTATCAGGTAATCCAATTCAGCATCAACGCACAAAACACATTGAAATGGACATTCACTTTGTACGTGAAAAAGTTGCGCGTGGCGAAGTCCGTGTCCTTCATGTTCCGTCCCGCTATCAAATTGTTGATATCTTCACTAAAGGCCTTCTGCGCATACTCTTTGATGATTTTCGGGACAGTCTCAGCGTTTGTAAACCTTCCGCTTTGACTGTGGGGGTGTGTTAGATATGATCTTTTATAAAATAATTTGTTATTATTTTGAGTATATTTTGTAGCATTAGTTGCCTAAAGGTTAGCCTCAATTATAGCTTGTCAGTTATAACGACAGCCTAAATTATAGCTTGAAATTTGTACATATTCCTTATCAATGAATATGCAAAGCACGGATGCTTTCCTCCAAAAAAAATTGAGGCTAACCTTTAGGAAACTAATGCTACAAAATATACTCAAAATAATAACAAATTATTTTATAAAAGATCATATCTAACAAAATCCCAACACAGAAAACCTTAGGAAAACATTTAGGATTTTTGGAAATAGAAAAACAACTAAGTCAAAACATCAAAGTTTATCATACTTAAAGGATACCTTGTCTATCTAAAAAAGGCAAAGTCACAAGAAGCGTTTAATCTATCTAAACTATACCTTGAGCTAAAATATTATTTCCTTTACTCAACTTTTGATATCCTTAGAAGAAAAGTTTAATTGTTAACTAAAAATAAAAAGTAATTTATATACACTAAAATTTCACATACATAATTAGTGACTAATCGTTTCCGAAAATCTTATATTATTTATTTTAGGAATTTATATTTCACTCTTTGTTGAATGTATAAAAAGTATCATTACACACACACACACACATATATATATATATATATATATATATATATATATATATATATATATATATATATATATATATATATATTAAAATTTCACATACTTAATTAATGACTAATTGTTTACGAAAATTCTACTTAATTTTTTCAATGAATCTTTCCAACATTATTTCTTTTAAAAACATCATGTTTTGGACTGCATAGTGTCAAACTTCACTTTTCTTTTTCTACACCTTTAATCGCTTTTAGCCTGCCACGATTTGGTTAGTGTTTGTTTTTGTTATCCTTGTTTGGTTACCCAACGCTGTATTGTCAAAGTAAGTACAAATAGTATAATCAACATTTGTTTGGTGTCTAAGTGGTAAGAAGCCTAATTCTCCTTAAGGTTTTATAAATAAGATTTAAGGTTTTACTTCACTTAAAATAATACTCAAAGAGATTTGCTTTCATAAATGAATTCATAGAACATATCAATTTGAATATTAAAAGAAAGTAATTTAAGCATGCTTCGAAAGATATTTTCTTAATAACATGTGAAATTGGTACATTTTTAATTTTAGCTGATTATACTAATAATAAGTTTAAGCTTCTTTGTACGTATTTTGGTTTATATTAATTTATTATCTGATTTACGTTATAAAACTTTAGTGAAAAAAATTAGAATTTGTATTTATTGTTGATGTGAAATATGAAAAATTATCTTTATTTTGTTCAAATTATAAAATGATTAGTCATGAACTATATCTAATTACAAAGAGTTACAACCAGATTTTAATGTTATTGCTGATAGAGAAAAAGTAAGTGATGCAAACATACAAAATAAATATATATATATATATATATATATATATATATATATATGACTAAATTATATTATATAAATAAAAACAAACATCATCAATAAATTTTATAAAATTGACATAGACTTAAAATGATTAATGTACTATCATAATCGTAAAAAATTATTTTAACCAGATTTAGATTTCGTGCTGCATATGGTCTTCTTTTAATTTTCATGCTCCCATATCTTCAATTCTCATGCTCCCGTATCAAGCAGGAAATCTTAAAAGTTGTTTTGGAGAGAATTAGATGAGAAGTGATAACGACAAATGTGTTTTGAAAACCAAAAGCTAAGTTTATAATGATGACAATATGGAGCACTTAGCACACCAGAGAGAAGTTTCGTAGTGATATGTAGTCAAAGTTCTCACCTATACGTAGCTGAAATATTTGAAACATGTGCATATAAATAATGAAGTAAGTGAATATTAAATAATTATATAAATAACATTATAGTTGTTAATCTATCATTAATTATTAGTATGATATTTTTATCAGTGGAGTAAGTGAAAAGAAAGAGAAAGGTTGTATCATCTTTCATATCAACTATAAAAGGTAGAAAACGGAATATTTCACGTTATTTGTTGGATGGTTAGCAATGATATGAGTTTCAAAAGCTCCATGTATGCCCACAAAGTTATTTTCAATGTGTGTATATATCGTTTTATTTTTGGTAGCAGGTTTTATTTTTGTGGGGAAATTAAAAATTGAAATGAACTTTGAAACTTAGAACCTCCAAGTTTGCTCCAAGATTTATTTGGCTTTGGTTTTCTCACATTGGGGTTAGTCAATCTCTTTTGGCTCTGCGAAACTGATTTGTGATAATGTAAGGTGTTTTTACAATATTGAGATAGTCATATAAGACCATTGTTTTTTTTTATATGTTTCTATGATTGTTTGTCCAACTTTGTTATATTCAATTTCGAAGAAATGAGAGAAGGTACATGAAAAATATTTATTTTTAGGATTGACCGGAGAAACACATTTACCACCCTTCATTTCTATTGTTATGGTTATTACTTGTAAAAACAATTGCATATATTTATTTAACCTTACTAGAAGCACACATACGAGTGTTTCTCAACCAAGATTCTAACCCAACGTTTATGTTGCTTGGCTATTGTATGTTACCTTTCAAGATAATAAAAAAGCAAACTCTTCATCATACAAACAAATAAGAAAACAAACAATGATAAATTTTCTCATGTTTGTGTTTGTGTTATGAATAAAATTATCGGCGATAATCGTATAATGTGTTATACGTGAGCAAATGATGTTGTAGATGGTGTTGAGGCATGATAAATTCGAGAGGTGACAACAAACATATTTTGGATTTTTATTTAAAGTCATTGCATTTAAATTTTAAGATTATGTATTTGGATATATTTTATTTCCTTTGTTATTTCCATTGGACAAGAGTTTTTGGAACTATTATGTTTTGAATAAATTATGCACGTTAAATGTTGAGGTTTTCGAAAAAATGTTTTCGCACTATGATAAAGTTTTGAAATTTACTGGTTTTTGAATAATCCGTGACACCCTAGAAATAGGTGTTACATTATCCCTTCCTTATCAACAACAAATACAAAGGGAATGTCCCTCCCTTTTCAACATCTAGGAGCATCTAATCAGGGGGAGTACACTAGACGATAGGATAACATAGAATCAGGGAGAGTCTCCAGATTCCTAGAAGTCCTCATGCATAACATTGTACACATTCATGTTAATGTACTCTATTAATATTTTTATGTTAATACGCTTAAATATTTGTCTTTTACATATATTTGTCTTGAGTTCGACTCTCAGTGAAAGCACCAAATGTAATATTAATCACAGACAGACAGTAAGCAAAGTAAGTAACAGTAGAGAATAATATTCTTCCATAAACATTACTGTATTATTGTGCTCATCTTCCTTGACTAGAAAGAGAGATCATTTCAAAAACATGCAAGAATAGAGAATTAACAGAGAAGTCAGAAAATGAACCATCCATCCCCTTTTCCTTTTTCCCTCACTCTCATATAACCACCCCCCACATCACACATAATCTTTCATACGTATATTGGGCCTCCTCAACCTTATACTTTTTCTGTTATGCACAATTGTATCATTGCTTGCCACCTGTACATTCTGTCTAACATAATTATTCTCCTCTAAATTTTTTTCCTGATTTGCCCTTATGTCATTCCCACTTGTGACATTATGTTTGATCTGAAACTAACCAGCATGCATGTAAGTCAACCTAATAATGAAAATAAACTAGTAAAATGTCCAAATGATGTGTGAAACTTACACTAAGAACTTTAAAATTTTAGAAATATAAATGTACTTCTACGCTGACTGAAAATCATACTGTTTACATCAAAACGGGAATATTGTTAAGACAAGATCATCTATAAGACTGAACTATCTAAATGACCTCATATGCTTTCAAGTTTAACAAACAACAATAAGCTAAATGAGCATATGACACAATGTTATCTTTGGAAAAGCAATACAGATAATGTAGTTTATGAAAAAGCTTTAGTAAAACACACCAATACATGAATAGACACACTGTTAAACGACTTCTCTCTTATAAGCGTCAATGAGAGTATTGTTGAATGCACTAGTGTTATACATTGCTATACAATGATCAAAGAACTCTCAATATGTCTTGATAGATAAAAGAGTCAAAATACGATGATCCAAAACTTTGTGTTAAAAGACACCTTGCTAAATGCGCTTTTGGACAAATCAGAGAAAACTTAAAGAAGTGTTTTGAGTAAAATCCTTCAGTAGACTAGACGATACCATGTGTTAAACAAACTCCTTCATCAAACGATGAAGTATTCATCAACTACTTCGTATCTTAATCAAATGCTTAAACAATCAAATCTTGCCTGAATAATAAAAAATGTGAAAAAAAGACTTTCTAACGCGCCTATTACGCTTCGGTTCTCACAAAACCGAAGCATAAAAAGGCGTGGTGGGATTTTTGCATTTTCACAAACATATAGGCCTCGATTATAAAAAAATCGAAGTCATAACATACTTTTGGCTTCGGTTCTCTACAGAACTGATACCATAAGGTCCTACGAAACTGACAATTTAAGACTTTTCAATTGACAAGTTTTCTAGACAGGACTTTTGGCCTTAGTTTTCTATAGAACTCCTACCATAAGGTTGATTGTTGGCCTTATTTCTCTACAGAACCGCTGTCACAGGGTCCTGCGAAACTAACAAGCTTTTTGTACACAAATTTTGGCCTCAACTCTTTATAGAACCACTGCCATAGGGTCCTAGGAAACTGACAATTTAAGACTTTTCAATTGACAAGTTTTATGGGCAGGACTTTTGGCCTCGGTTCTCTGCAGAACTGCTCCCATAAGGTCCTATGAAACTGACAAACTTTTTGTATATGACTTTTGGCCTCGATTCTTAGCAGAACTGCTGCCATAGGGTCTTGATGTTACAAGTTGTATTTTCAATTGACAGCCCTATTTATAGCTCTATGGCCTCGATTATGTTGAAAATTGATGCCATAGAATCTTTATGTTTCGGTTATACAGCGAACCGAGACATAAAGTTTGAAAAAAATTTAAAAATTTTCACCTGAAAATATTATTTTTTATTTTTTCAGAACGCTTTAGGCAACGGTTGGTCATAAAGCCCTTATATATTTGGTTAATATAATAACCAAGGTAATATATGTTCCTAGGGTTATATTTTGCAAACTAACAAAGCCTCATCTTACATTTCTTCTTTGTTTCTTCTTTTTCTTCTCTGCTACGACGAACTTTCAGCAACCACCATAGGTAATTTTTCTTTCATTTTACACAAATGCTTATTGATTAACTACTTTAGGGATGATTTCCTTTCGTTTTGACCGATTAATTACTCTTTCGTTTTAACCAATTACCTTTTTCCCTTTCCAGCACAAAGATTTATTTTGACACTAAACTCATCTTTATGGTTAGTTTGATTTTGAGTTTTGATGAACTTTCATTTTTGTTTTCGTTTTCGATTTTTAAGCTCGTTTGTTGTTCATACATTGTTCATACATTGTTCATAAACCATAGGGTAAAACTGAAAATATATCCAAATGACCTGGAAATTCTTTTCAAAGCACCAAAATACCATGAAAAGCTCCCACAAAAGGTTTTGGATCAAAATTCAAAGTGTAAGTATATGAAATATTTTTCCTAAGTTTGAAAAAAGCAAAATAAATTGACAAAAAATAGAAAATGCCTTTTTTTAAAAAAAATCTAGAAGGAACAGCGGCTACGCGAGCTTGCACGACTTTGGAAATTTTTTTCTACCCAAATTGATATATAATATGGTCAAATCGGCTAATCAAAATAAATGTTATGATCAAATCGACAAATCGACAATTTTTTTTTAATTTTAAGGGTATATGATAGTGGTTCCTAAGAGAACTGTTGCCAAAAACCGAAATCTTTTTCTTTTGGGTTTACTGCTTTGGTTCTTTTGAACCAAGACAAAAAGCATGCCCATTTTTTCGCTTCTTTTGAACCGAGGCCAAAAACTCTCCCTTTTTTACCTCGTCTGAATAAACCTCGGTTTCAAAGTCGCTATCAAATGTTGAAAATAATCACTGTCGTAACCTTTGTTGCACTAGTGACACATTCTTGTTTTGAACGTGCATTAAATGTCGTTAAATGCACAACGTTTAAAAACAACAAAAGTGATAAAAAAATGACATATTTGTCTACATGTATATCTACTCTACTATATGCATATTACCGATCAAAAGTCACAAAATGTTCTCTCTATCAAAAGTCGCGTCAGAAAGTTTGTACAACCTATTTTTGATAAAGAACTGAAAAAGCATGCTTGCTTTGCAAGTTGACTATTACCAATGGCTGCTACCTATGACAAGGCTAAGAAGATCTGAAGGTCAAATCAAAGTACTATCTAACGAACATTTTGTTGAAACCTATATATTGAAGAATGTCAAACAAAAGAGCGAGAGAATAAGCACACGAACACGAAAGAAAATATTTGTGAAGAAAAGAAAAGCTCAAAAGAAAAAGGAAATACTCTCAAGCTTCATAGAATCATAAGCTTATTGTTGTAAGAAGACAGAAGATTCTAAGAGTCTATTAGATCAAATTGTACTATATACACATCCTCTTTGCGAGAGTAACAGTCTAAGGACTTGTAACCAATCTGTTTGATTGTAAATTCTGAAGAGAATTCAAACACTTAACAATTAACTCGGTGGAGTTAAACAGTAGCTAGATGAGTTTGTCTATTGGAAGCCAGGAACTGGTGAAACTCACCTAGATAGTTTATCAAGAAGATATCAGGAGTGTCTAGGGATACCGAGAATGGTGAAGAATAATGCACATCCAAGAGTGGGTGAAACTCGGTTCTAGTCAGAGTAATGTGGGTTACTTGGAGTGACTAGGTAATACCAGTAGTGGTGAGAATACTCAATTGTAATCTTGTTGAAGATTATAGTGGAACCCTCTAAGAGGTCTTAGAGGAGAATTGGATGTAGCTCGATGGAGTGAACCAGTATAAAAACATTTGTGTGTTTATTGCTTTAATCTTGTTAAACATTTCTTTTTACAAACTCTGCAGTTGCACACTATCTTAAACATTATAAAAGTTCTTGTCATCGAAAGTTATTTTTTACTAAGAGCTGATTTTGTTAAAACGCTACAATAAACTTGTTTTAAACGACTGAAAAATACTTTTTTGAAAATTTATAGTTTTAACAAAACTTTCAAGTCAAACATTTAACAACTTATATATAAATCTTTTAATCGTTGACAAGTTTGTTAAACAATCTCCTTTGGAAAAAAAAAACTTTCCTATAACACTATACATACATCTACATTATTACAAACAATCAAATTTGGAATATGTTTTAATTATATATAAAAAAGAAGAAGATATTTTTCTAGTTAAATCAATTCCTCTTGAATGGATAACCTAATATTGGAACATAGTAAAAGTTCTATATTAGAAGAGCGGTGTTCATAAACCGCATAAATATGAACAAGAATATGAGAGAATAACGCACGTAGGTTATTTCAAAGGTAAAATTTGCCAACTTTTATGTTGGAAGCTAAATTTACACAAATCTAAAAGCACATTCTTTATATTGTTGAAGAAAACTCAAATGAACGGTTGACTTTGCTTTAAAATATTTCAGCAATTTGTATCCCTAGAAACTCGTCCAGGATATTGTAGCTAAAATTTATCCATACATCTTCACCACAATCTATTTTTAATCCTTTGAAACCCTATAAATTCTTATGTTCTCAAACATTCCACCAAGGTCCACACAACTTTTTCAACTCCTCCTCCTTTCCAAAAGAAAAACAAAAAGGAGGAGGTGATTGTTTCTCTTTTGCAGGAGCAATCAAACTTCGAAAGTTGTTTAGGTTTTTTAGAAGAAAATTAAATAATAATTAATAATTAGGTCACCAAGAGCACAAGCTGTATACCAAAGGAACATTCATGTCAAGAGAGGGATCTATGTCTCTTATCCAGGTGATTTTCCTCCCCATTGCCATAATAATTACATTTTTTATCTGCATACCTTTCTATGTCATTCAAACCTCATCCAGTAAACTATTACATATAATTTCCTTAAAAGAAAATGCATGTCATTCTTAATATTTCTATTTTATTAAATATAAAATTAATTTCAAAAGTAAAAATATAATTACTTATTTTTTTATATCATGCTACAGCAAATCACGTGTAGCTTCCTTAGAAGAAAGTTGGATTAAGAAACTCAAGAACAAACACTTCCTTCTTATACTTATAGGAGAGGAACTTCCCTATTATAAAAGAATAGCTTTTATCTTGTGATAGAGAAAAATCTTGAGGTTTTATTAGGGCAAATTATGTTCATAACCATATTTTGACTTCAAATGATAGAGCACTAGTATAAAAAAAAAGTCTTTTGCATAATATATTTAGGATTAATTTACATATGTTTAAACTGACAAAGATGTGGTAGAAGTAAATTTAAATTAGAAAAAAATATTCAGCATAATATTTTATATCGGATTTGGTAAAATCAGAGGTAAATTTACATCAATTGGTATGGTTCAACATAATTTTTTTAATTTTGTTTTTAAATTTAATTGATTTGACACAAAAACCAAAACTTTATATAAAGAAAAAATATCTTTAGACTATCTAATCCAATATCTCATCTAACATAAAACATTTTAACAAAAATTTCAATAAAAAATATAATCTAACAAAAAAAAAACCTAAACAATAAAATAAAATTATCTACATAATCTATTTTGGAGAAGGAAGGTTGTTAATTATCTCTTATTTATTGGATATCTTTCTCAATTAAAGAGGCTTGACCGTAGAAGACTTAAAACATTTGACTTAGGTTATTATGCAATAGTCATAAGAGTAACTTCGAACTGTAGCAAACATTTAAGTTCTAGAATTCAATAATACTTGTCATGCTCATCATCCAGTGTAGTAACATTAGAATAAATTAACTTGTCTATTATATTAAAATGAGAAATAAGTGACAAAAATTAGTTTATGCAACTTTTAGGAAAAATAACTATTACATGCAACTTTAGAGTACATGAATTGTTATAACTTTATTATGCATATATAAAACACAAATGGTAATAATTATATAAAACTGACAAAATAATTAAATGAAACATTTTGAACATGGAAGTATAAAATATCTAACATGTAAAAGTTTGATAAATCTCTATTTGATATAAGGAAACACCACAAAATTTTCATAATTTATTATATTTGTAAATATAAATGTCAACTAAATGTCTAAAATTTAGAAAACTGCCTGAAAGGTACTAAACAGATACAAACTTTTATTAAATCATTAATATACAAACTTTGGAGATTTTGATTCTCCAATCTCCTTCCACTGTTGAGTAGAAGATTTCTAAACTAACTTTCACGCATAAAGAAAAAAAAACACAAAAATACAAATAAGCAGATTCAACAAATTTAGAATATAGAAATTAAATATGAAAATAATAAAACAAAACAACCAAAATAAACTTAAAAACATAAAACAAACACATAAATGGATCACGGGTTAGTTCTTTAACATATAATGAATTGGTGAAAACAAAAATTACACCCACAAACAAATTCAATGAAGATAATCATTCATTCGTGATTGAGATTCCCAAAATCAATCATGGTGTTTCAATTTCAATACTACAATAGAGATATAAAGCACTTATCTCAATTTCAATACTACAATAGAGATATAAAACACTTATTTCAATAACACATTTTGTTCCACAAAAACTCAAATTTAGTCATTAAAATGAAAGACTCACACCAACTGATTCAAACTAGCAAAATAACTTTCAAGACCTCTAGAAACTCTCACAAATTTAAACATTGTCATTGGAAAAAGAAAACAAAAGAGAAAAATCACTTTAGAATCATGAGGAGGAAGATAGTTGATAGTATTAATTTAAATAATTTTATATCAAATATCAAATAGTCCATATAAACAAATTTAACCTATTTACAAAAATGTCATTACATATTTTTGTTCATTTTCATTTAGATCTAAATAAACTGTATGACATAAAAAAACTAGTTTTGCTCTAATAAAGTTATAAAGTTATAGAACATAAACTAACTTAAATAAATATTAAAAATAAATTATATTACTATCAACTTAACAAATACAAACATAAATAAATGTCAAAAATAAATTATACTACCATCAACCTCGCCAATTCTAACATAAACATCAAAATTAAATAAAATAAAATACTAACTTCAATAAATATTACAAATATTAGATTAGTCTTACATTAAAGTAAAATAAATTGTACTAATAAGTAAATAAATACTAACTTAAATAAATATAAATATTAAAATTAAATTACATTAGTTTCAATTTTATAAACACTAGCTAGCTTCAATATAATCAATTTTGTTAAAAAAAAATGTACTCTAACTTCAATTTAAAATACACTTAACCTGCTTTAAACTCACTTTATTTACACCCACTCATACCTCTAGCATTATTTGATATTTAATTATTACTATTGTTATAAAAATTATTAAATGAAAATGAAATATATTGAATATCTCAGTAATACAAAAGAACTATGTATATTTTAAGTATTTTTTTTTCACTTGTTTTTAATCAAATGTTTGCATTAATGGTCAAAATAAAACCTAACAGTTTGATTGAACAACAGCATTAAGAACACAGTATAAAAAAAACTCCTTTTGCATATTGTAAACATTTATTTGCATAGTTGTATCTAGCAATTACTACATTTTGAATTCAAAGAACTAGTGGATTGATCCCGCCAATTAAAATAGAAAAGATTATCAGAAGAATAAATTAACCCTAAAATTAGTCAATTGATAAACATATTCAAAGATACTCACAAGTAGACTTTCTGTAATAATTACCCTTTTTTTCTCGGTTTATTGGGAACCAGAGAAAACGAATTAGATGCCCCATTTCCACCAATTATGGGAATTTTCAGTAGAATTTTCTGAGTGAAAGAGATCCATTAGCAGTATTATGGACTATATTAGGATCACTACCATAAAAAGGAAACAATTTGACTCAAAAAATTGATAAATATACCTACCGTGTAGCACTTTGTTTGGCAAATCGTTCAATTCATAAGAACCCTATTCTCCACACAAGAAAAATGTTTTTGCAAAGTGGTCCTTTAAAGTGAAGTTATAATGATATTTTGTAGGTCTATAATGCATTTGTTCCACTATATAAGGTTGATATAGTAGTTGAAGTGAGGCACAGCAGCTACTTGAATAAACACTGTAGCTTCTTCTATATTCTATACCTCTCTTTCTGATTATTATTTTCATTATTATATTATGTAGCTTCTGCTGTAGTAGCTGTGTGATGAATGTGATAAAGTAATGTTGTACTGAAAAAACAAAAGGAAGCATACAGAGAGACAAGACCCTTGTAGCTGAAGGTATGAGAATTATACTTTCAATTAATTTCTTAACAAAATTTATTGTTGTTGTTATCTTTTCAAATTTAGAACTGTTGCATTGTCTTTGAAACATTTGAAGCAAACATCTTTACTACTATTATTTTAAGTTTATGAAAAAAAAACATTGAAATAAATTTTAGTATTTTGAATTGAATTCTATTAACTTTATTTTTTCTACTTAATATCAAGTTTTTATATCTTTTATATTTTTTTAGTGTTTAATTTTTCTATTAAAAGTCGGTGTCTTTACAAGAAACTTGAGATTTTATAGTAAATATAAGAATGATATTAGTATTAATTAATATAAGATGACAAATAGCTTTATTATTTTCGTTTTCACAGAATGTTTTGAAAATTTTGTTAATATGTTACGGTACAAAGTAGTTTTATGAGTTACCACAGATACAATTATGACTTTGTATCCTAGAATGTTTAATTTGCATATAACTCTTCCGTTTATATTGTGAATACCTAAACAAAAGATTGTGAAAATCGTGGTTTCGAACACAAAACAATAACAATAATGAAGTGTCCGAATTAGGTATGTCCTTTACAATCAGTGTTTGGCATAATATCCTAAGAATGGCCAAGTCATGTTGATTTAGAAGATGATTTTCATGATTTGATGTCGTTCAAAAGAAAATTCTCGAAGAAAAAAGAAAAAAGATAGATCCATAATGATAGGTAAGATTTGTGTTGGTTTTCAATTAGATTTGATGTTCTCCTCTTGATAATTCAAGTACTAGAATTCACTGAACATTAATATACTATTGAAGTAAAATTCCAACAAAACAACATTTATTAATTACATATCAGAGCATTTTTAATTATTTTCTTTTTTTGTAAATAATCCTCCTTTTGTTTCTTACCTAGTTACACGAGATTAAACAATAATTGATTCTTAATTAACCACCCAACAGTAATTAAACTTAAGCAATTCATCCTACTGTGTATAGCTATACTTCAGTGGACATTTTCTTATAAGAAGCTGCTTTTTAATTTTAAATTCCGGAAAAATAACGATTTAAAGTGCTGTACTTAATTTAATTTTAAGAAATATCTACAAACCTATGGTTAGGAGTTACTTAATTTTGATATGAAATCATTACCACAGACTTATGATTAATTTAATTTCAGTTGCATCAGTATGAGCATGTGTTTTGAAAAATGGTCAAATTTGACTCTCATGTTTACTTTACAATAGCTTTTTGAACTCATAGTGCCATGTGGGTCAGTAACTCCACTCATTGCACAAAATACGTTTTCTCTTTGAAGTTCCACGAGTCTTCCTCCCAACACTTATATATATATACCCCTCCACATATCTAGTTTCATGCACAATACAACCCCTCTAAACCAATTTCTTCAGAACCTTCAACATTGTCTGAATTTTGAAGATCATCACGTAAACACACACACACACTTTTTCTTGCTCTTTCTCACCCAAACACACCATTTTCTCCTTCCAAAATTCTTTTGAGCAAGAGGGGTGTGTGGTAAAACACTTGAAATTTGTTAAACTCTCACAAAATCCACCACCTTATATCAATAAGTCCATATTTCAGAGACAGTTCTTTCTATTTTTTATTTTCTTTTACTTGACTGATAATAACTGATTATAATCATACATATAACTCAATCCTACTGAACAGTGAGCACAATCTCTGAGGCTGCATATATTAGACTCTGAAGTTTAATTTGGGTCGGTGTCTCTCTCTCTCAAAGCAAGATGTTGGAAAACGATGCAGGCAGAACTTATCCAGAGGCATTTGAAGCCTCCAATGGCAAAATTCAACTCTCAGATTCCGATTCCTTTGATGATGATGGGCGACCCAAAAGAACTGGTAATCAAATTAGCCTTCAAAATCCAAGTATTTTGAAGTTCACTACAACTTCAGTTCATGTCATGGAATTGTTATTTTCAAAGTCACTCACTTTGAGTTTCACAAAACAGGAACTATTTGGACTTCAAGTGCCCACATAATAACTGCTGTTATTGGTTCTGGGGTGCTATCTTTGGCTTGGGCTGTTGCTCAACTTGGTTGGGTTGCTGGTCCCGCTATAATGATTTTGTTCTCTGCTGTCACTTATTACACCTCAATTCTTCTCGCTGCTTGTTACCGCACTGGTGACCAGCTCACTGGCAAGAGAAACTACACCTACACTCAAGCTGTCAGATCCTACCTAGGTATGCATCACTGTATAAAGTAAATTTATAGGATATAAATACGGGTAAACATCGTCTTATAAACCAGTTTTATAAAATTGAATTAGGTTTAAAGTTCAATATTAAAACTAAGTTAAAATATATTCTAACAAAATTTGTGTTAATATATTGTTCTACTGACAGTGAATTATCACCCATTAAAGTCTTTTCATAACATTTATGAAAAAGTATAAATTAAAACTAGCCCGTCTCTAAGTTGAATATAAAAAATTTAGAAAACTTATCAAGAGATACAAAATAGTTTATATATAAACTAATTCTAACTTAACGAAACTCACTTATATTGGATTCAGCGAGTAAGTTATTCATGTTTTTATTGAAGAAAATGGTTCTTGGGTTTTGCAGGTGGAATGAATGTCAAGTTTTGCGCGTTGGTTCAGTATATAAACCTTTTTGGAGTGGCAATCGGGTACACTATAGCAGCTTCCATAAGCATGATGTGAGTTTTGAAAGATGCAAGTGTTGTTGTGTGGATGAAAGTATAAGAACAAATGTGCTAATTGGTGTTTTGGGTTGTTCATGAAACAGGGCAGTTAAAAGGTCCAACTGTTATCATAATAGCGGAGGAAAAGATCCATGCAAAATGAACAGTAATGTTTACATGATTTCATTTGGAATTGCGGAAATTATTTTATCCCAAATTCCAGATTTCAACGAATTGTGGTGGCTCTCTATTGTGGCCGCTGTCATGTCTTTCACATACTCGATAATTGGACTCGGTCTTGGAATGGCTAAAGTTATAGGTACGGTTCTATTCATGTTATGTTAGAGAGAATTGTCATTTATTATATCATTGTGAGTTGAGGATTGAACTACTACAACGTAGAAATTTGACTTGAACTGTGCTTGTAACAGAAAACGGAATGGTTAAAGGAAGCTTAACTGGTGTAAGTATTGGTATTGTCTCAGAAACCCAAAAAGTTTGGAGGACATTCCAAGCTCTCGGTAACATAGCCTTTGCATACTCCTACTCAATGATCCTTATAGAAATTCAGGTACATCTACATTCATATGAACTTCACTGTTCAAAAGATAGATTCATAGGTCTTATTTGTATTCTTTTTCTAATCAAAATTGAAATTTTACATCAACAATCTGTATGATTCTAAATGGGAATATTATAAGTTGAAGTATAAACTAAAACAGGGGTTGTCATGAAACAGGACACAATCAAATCACCTCCTGAAGAGTCAAAGACAATGTCGAAGGCTACTTTAGTGAGTGTCTTGGTGACAAGCATTTTCTATCTGCTATGTGGTGGTTTTGGCTATGCAGCTTTTGGAGATTCAAGCCCTGGAAACCTGCTAACTGGTTTTGGCTTCTATAACCCATATTGGCTCCTCGACATAGCCAATGTTGCCATTGTTGTCCACCTTGTCGGTGCATACCAAGTTTACTGCCAACCCCTGTTCCAATTTATTGAAAACAACGCAGCACAAAAATTCCCCGACAATGATTTTCTGACCAAGGAATTTAAGGTACCAATCCCTGGTTTCAAACCCTTGAAGCTGAACCTCTTCCGGTTGGTCTGGAGAACAATTTTTGTGATCTTCTGCACTGTGATGGCAATGCTGCTTCCATTCTTCAATGACATTGTGGGGCTCATCGGAGCCATTGGATTTTGGCCACTGACTGTGTATTTCCCTGTGGAGATGTATATTGTTCAAACTAAAGTACCAAAGTGGAGCACAAAATGGATATGCTTGCAGATGCTTAGTGCTACATGCTGCGTCATAACAATTATAGCTGCAGTAGGTTCCATCGCTGGGGTTCTTGATGATCTTAAAGTTTACAAGCCATTCACCACCAGTTACTAGTTCAGTAGCATTACTCTGTTAACATTGTCAAAGATTTCATTAGCAATTTACGAGAAAAAAAAAAGGTAATCTTTTGCTAATTTGAAATCTAAGGACGTGATCTTGTTTATTCCTCAGCGTCTCGTGTAAGAGTCCACTACTCTCTGAATAGTATTGACGATGGCATCAAGTATGAGACCTTTCAAAAGGATTACAGAAAATAGGCTTGGAGTTAGAATAAAATTGTTGTATTTTTTATGTTGTTTGTAATTGTTTTTTTTATCGGGACTTGTGTATGCTTCTATTTATTCTGTAAACAGTGACTTTCTGTACTTTAGTGGTGTTTGAGCCCATGAGTACAGACTCTATAATATTTAAAATTGTTCATTTTGGAATTTGAATAATTTTCTTTGAAGTCAGAAATTTAAGTTCTTTTGTAGAATTTTAATGATGTAGAATATTTATTGATTATGCTAATATCTAATTTTAATAAAAAAAATCTTTATTTCCAACCTCTTTTAATAAAACCTTATCTATTGATTAATTCTTTTTATTTATGAAATTTGAAATTTAAATCTTATTTAAGAAGTTCAAAATAGTTGTACTATTTTAGAGCAAACTATTCACAAGTAACTTCTCTATTTGATTAAGTAAGTGTGTGACTCCAAATACTTGCATCAAAATTAGTCTTTTAACATTAGGTGCACTTACATTTTATCAGAAAACTTTTAGTTATGTTGGAAATGTACTCCGTAACTATGAGAAGCATTTTCTGTGCATGAGATTTAAGAAGATGATTTATTTCAAAGTCTTAATGAACAGTCGCTTCCATCTTTGTAAAGAAAAAGTGTAATCAATATGTACTTGCACTCTCGTTTGGAAAGTCTCACTCCTTTAATATAAAGCTCTTCTTCATTCTTTCCGCGTCTACAAATTACTTTTTTCTTAATTCCTAATTTTGTCCTCTAATTTTATTGAAATTTTTAAATTTGGTGTTTTTAAAAGACTAAAAGATTAAATTATAAAAACCAATAATTAGAAGTTCTTTTTGAAAATTTGAATGAAATTAAAGGACTAAATTAGGAATTAACTTTATTTTTTTAGAAAGTTGACTTATTGTAGGGATGAAGATGAAATTGATTGGGTTCCTACACTCTACGAGTGAAACGTGATTGGATTCTCTTTGATTTGTATGTGTGTTCTGTTGGAATTGCAAGTGATGAAGGAACGATGATAACTCATAAATGTGTATATTAATTGGAGAGTTTGATACAAAATTGATTAAGAAAAGTAGGTAAGGAAGATTTTGGGTGATGAATGGGAGAATATGTGCGTTGGATGAAGGTGTTGCGGGTTGAATGTTGGAGAGAATGAAGATGATAGGTATCAAGGGATAGGAAGAGCAATGTATAGTGTTCGTGGAGGATACATCCATTGAGTGGTAGATGGAATTTGAGATACATCCAGAAGCATATCAATACCCAACAACATAATCATGCTTGCACACATTTACAGGTTCAAGACATGCCTCTTGGAGTTCCTAGTTAACAAAAGACGAAAATGCCAAAGAGTAGAACTATCAACAGAAGCCTCTTAGAATGAACCATTGAGTGAGGTGAAATGTGTAGCTGAAAACATCCTTAATTTTTGTTTCGGTCGTAGGGTTGAGTCACTTAACACTTTCACAATTTGTCCCTTTTTGTCGCTCAGTCTCGCTCTCTGTATTTTGTTTGCTCGTTTGCTCGTTTGTCTGGAGGGGTACCTGCTAAAGGCACTCCGATGTCAAAGTTAGTAATTGAACCGTTTCGGTAATCCAATACAACAATGATAGTAATAAACACATAGTAAAATGCGATCACCTATCTCTTACCTTTGACTTATATTTATAGTTTTTGGGTGTGGGCCTAGGATTAGCGATATTTTAATCTCGGCCCAATCTCGGTCCAATATCCTTAAGCACGATTTACCTTAATCTCCTTAAGATTAATCGTTCGTGTTGTAAGGTCGTTCGCCCTTACCGGGCGTCCCTATGGACTTTCCTCCCGGCCGTCCGGTCACATGGTACAATTTTGAATTGAGTTTGAATTTTATTTTAATTGAAATCCCTTTTCCACAAAGAAAAAAAATGTTGTAGTTTTAAAATAAAAGGTAAATTTTAATTATATTTATTATTTTATTTAACAATTTTAACGACTTTATTCCGTTAAATCATACACAAAATATAAATAAAAATATTGTATAAATGATGACAACTGTCTAATCAAAGGTCCCATCACAAAAAGCATGATCAAACAAATACAAGAAGAGTCAATCAAAGAAGGTGAAGTCAAAGTCAAGCTCTTTTTTTCATTGGCCATCATTGAATAATTTTTGGGTTTTTTGTTTGGGCTTAGTAGAGTAGGACTTAATTTGGGTCTTGTATTTTGGGTCAAGTAGAATAGGGTTTTGACCAACCAAGTCAACAAAGGGCCAAGGCTCAATGTTGACCAAGGTTGGATGTCCAAAGCATAAAATTGACCAAGGGATCAACAATTTTGCCAAGCTTGGAGGACAAGGAAGAGGTTCAACCATGATATGTGTCTCTATCCTATTGGAGAGTTTTTCCTCCTAGTTAGTGATCACATGTCACTCTAGGAATGGAGAGTTTGTCCATAGGTAGTGGCCAGATGTCACCCTCTCATTTGAGAGGATTTTTGCCACTTGTCTCCCTCTTATTGGAGAAGATTTCTCCTTGCTTTCCAAGCCAACTAAGGTGGTTCTTTTAGGTTAAAGTTTCTGTCCATTTTGAGACACTTTAGCCTATAAATAGATGTGTCCCTCTTTTATGTAATTACCTTTGAAATAAAATAATGTTATGTTACCAAACTTGAGTCATACTATTATTATTAGGTTACTTTAGACTATAGCAACCCAAGTGACATTCTCTAACATCCTTACTCCAAGAGTTGTCCGACCTCTCTTAAAGAACTCCTAAACACATCATTCAACACTATAAAAGTCACCATGACCAAAACACTTAGTCTTGTCCCATCATCAAATATCCATCTTCCATGATTTTTCTTTTAGTTTTGGTCCAATTTAGTTAGGAGATTGTCATCAATAAATTCGTAAAATCTTATAACTTTATCAATTAAGTTCTAATTTTAATTATAATAATAAATAAAAATACCATAAGAGACAAAATACATAATATATATATATATATATATATATATATATATTTATTAACATATAAAAACACACAAACCAACATTAACTTCATCAACTTATAAGTATGAATTAAAACTAGCATTTTTATTAAATTATAAACTTAAAATCTAACTAAATTTAACGACTTTCAGATTTTATTCTTCCAATTTCTCTGGGATATTTGTTATCATACAATAAGAGTCAATTGGATTAACTCCATTTGTATGTTTACAGTAATAAGCACATGTACATACTTTACTAAATATTATTTAAATCACGAAGTGATAGTATGCAAATTTTAAACAAAAATAAAATTATTGACGTATATGATTCGACAAAATAACTAATTAACCATCAAAATTATTAAACATTTTTAATAACATTTTTTTTAAAAAAAAACTTAAGTATCAAAATTACATAATTCAAACAGTAAATAACTATAATAATAAATAAAAACATTATAATTTTTTTTTTGGATTATTCATTCATTCATCTTAAATTCACCTAACCCACAAATTAAGTTTGACAGATTCATTTATTCCATATTTGGAAAACGTTTTTAACACAACCTGAGTTTTGAAGCCATAATAAATGAAGTTAAACTGACATGTGTGAACTCATTCTAACACTCCCGAGGCTTTTAGAATATGAAACCTAGAAAAGTGCGCAAATTTGGACTCATCGCTTTCTCGTAACTATAACAGCATGCACTCCTCTCTAAATACGTATATGAAGAGAATGAATTTTAGTAGATTTAAGATTAAAGTATTTAAAAATTTATATATAATATAATGAATAAAATAGATGAAAAATGTTTTAATAAATAAAAACTAAAAAAGTATTATTTTTCTCTTAATTATAAAAGTAATTTAATATAAAATATAATTAATAATAACATTATTATTATAAATATGAAGGCCCAATCCTTCCTCATTGAAAACAACATTACTGTTTGAACCGACAGCCACCACCTAATCCGCGTTTACATTCTAGAAGTAAACAAAAGGCTACGTTTTGGTTCCAGCGTCACAGCGCTGATTTCATTAATAACTATTTACAAAATATTACAGAAATTAAAAGTAATCGTGCTTCAGACTTTCCTTGCTCATATGCCAAGAAAGTGAAGGGAAGTTGTTCTTTTATAATTTTATATTAACATTTTTACTTATAAAATAAACCAATAATCTATTAAAAATTATTTAATTAAAAAGAAATAAAACATATTAATGTATATTTATTCTTTTGTTATAATATAATAACTAAGAAAAAGTTCTATATTATTTTTTATTTAAATTTATTTGAATTGAAATATATATATATATATATATATATATATATATAATTTTAATAATAAATATAAATAATACTAATTTTTATTTTCATCTATTAAAATATTTTTTAATTAAATCTATTGTATCAATTTATTAATAAACAAAAGAGAGTGAAATAAAGAGGGAGTGACATAATTGTATGTCAAAATAAATGAGAGTGAAATAAATTGTATATCAAAATAATGTTAATAGAGACAAATAAAAAGTTTATAACAACAAAAAAAAACATTGTGTAAATATGTAAACAAAATACTTGAGTGAAGCTCAAGTTTTTGTTGTACTTGAGACGTTTGACCAATGCAAGAAGAACAACGTGTGTACATAGAAAAATCTACTCTGCTTAGAAAAAAAGAGTCTAGTTTTTATATTAAGGTTTCAAAGAGTCCAAAAGGAGTGTTTGTTCTCCACCACAAACTGAAAAATGGATAAGCAAGTGAGGCTATTCCTTCTTCATTTGATATCCCTCTTGACCGTGTTCACACAAGGAGCTGCATCTTCCAGATGCCCCATGGATCTCTCCTACGTTGCTTCCATTCCCTGGAACACCTCAATATGCAGAGGCCATATTGACACGGATCGCTGTTGCGACACGCTAAGGAGTGTCTTTGCCATTGGCCTCGCTGAGCTCCTCAAAGATACTCACAGATTTTACCTTCCTAATGCAAACACTTCCTCCGCTTGCTTACATGACTTCGCAGGCAGGCTTTCAGCCTTGTCCGTCAGCCAAAACATGGTCCGTCTTTGCTTCCCCAACCCATCACGCTTTGTTTTCAACTCTTCGGCTTGTGGGGGTATCAGAAACACGGAAGATTGGAACATTTCGGTGGACCGGAATACCCCTTTGTACTCAACTTGCAATGGGGACCTCAAAGACAAAACTCGCTGCAGAGTTTGCTCTGATGCTGCTCACACACTCACAGAGAAGCTCACAGCTATTCACCCTAATGCTGACGCCAAAAGGTGTTTTTACTACATTGCGCTGTACGCTGCAGCTCTTGTTAACCCGTTTGGTACAACCGATATAAGCACCACTTCTTGCATACTTTGCCTGGAGCATGATGTGGTGGTACACGGGTCAAGTCATGGAGTAGAACTGTGGAAGCTGGGTTTTGCGTTGTTGGGTGTTGTTATTGGTGTTGTTCTTGCTTTTGTGATGATTTTTGTGTACAGGAAGTGGGATAAGAGAAAGAGGCAGAGTGTTTATCACAGGGAGATTGAGAACAAGGTCAGGGCATGTGTTTTGCCTAATGTTGGGGCAAAATGGTTTCGTGTAGACGAGCTTGAGCGTGCAACTGAGAGATTTTCGCGGAAGAATGTGGTTGGTCAAGGTGGTGATGGAGTTGTGTATAAAGGTACTCTTTCTGATGGTGCCGTGGTTGCTGTTAAGGAGATTTATTATTTGGAGGGTAAAGGGGATGAACAGTTCTGCTATGAAGTGGAGATCATAAGCAAAATAAAGCACAGGAATCTTCTTCCTCTTCGGGGCTGTTGCATTTCAAGTGGTGATTTGGAAGGTAAGAGAAGGTTTTTGATTTACGATTTTATGCCTAATGGAAGCCTCAGCGACCAAATGTGTTCTGATGCTGCTAATAGGCTTACATGGCCACAAAGGAAGAAGATAATCCTTGATGTGGCTAAGGGGCTTGCTTATTTGCATTATGAAATCAAACCCCCAATTTATCATCGTGACATAAAGCCTACCAACATACTTTTGGACTCCAAAATGAATGCTAAATTGGCAGATTTTGGGTTGGCCAAGCAAGGCTCTGAGGATGAGTCTCATCTCACCACAAGGGTTGCTGGCACATATGGTTATGTAGCACCAGAGTATGCTCTCTATGGGCAACTAACTGATAAAAGTGATGTCTATAGTTTCGGTATTGTTATTCTTGAAATCATGAGTGGAAGGAAGGTGCTTGATGTTTTGGATTCATCTGCTGGTTTAATTACAGATTGGGTATGGACAATGACAGAATCTGGAAAGATGGAGGAAGTTTTTGATCAGTCAATAAGAGAAGGGCAAGAAAAAATCATGGAAAGGTTTGTTCTTGTTGGAATGCTATGTTCTCACTTGGCAGTGGCATTAAGGCCTACTATTGTTGATGCCCTTAAGATGTTAGAAGGAGTCATTGACATTCCCCAATTACCTGAGAGGCCAATGCCACTGGGTCATGAGTCCTTCCAATCTTCTTTGTTGAATGGTTTACAGAGTAGTGGTTGAACATGTAAGGCACTTGTTTATCTTATTTGAGTATGAGCAAAATGTAAATACAGATCCGTTTCCTTTAGAATTAGGTAGCACTTTTACTAGTAAAGTTCAAAGAAAAAATCATATTGTAAAATGTTTGTGTATTCAAGAGTAAGAAAATTAGTTATTATGATTAAATGTATTTTAGGTTCCTCAAACCTTGCTTTTGTATAGTCTTCCAAATTTAGTTCTCAGAATTTCCCAGTGGAATGATTGCATTTTTATCTGTCATAATTTGGTACTTTAGGAGCACTGAAAGACGAGTAGGTTTCTTCAAATTTTTCATTTGATGATAATTACGTGAGTATATATATATGTGTCAGAATTTAGTACTTAGGAGCACTAAAAAAGCCTTTAATTTCTTAATTTGATTGTATGTTATCTGTCATAATATGTAAGTGTTGGTTTTTCATGATAATCGAAGCTTCCTAGTTGTAGCATGTCCAAATCAGTAAAACAAAACATCAAACATTTTATTTTAGCAGTCAATTGGAACCAGAAATGTGTAACTTTTCACCTTATCATGATTTAGCATTCTGGAATTGATGATTAGTTTAGTATTTTTATTCTGTACACTAGTTTTTTTCATTCCTATGAATTAGAATGCCGTCGAAATTCGAAGATTTTATATGAAATACAAAATTTCCCTATGAAATTAAATTACTCTATATGTGAATTTCCTTGAGATCTACTACACCATTAAGCACTTCCCACGTAGATTATTTGATACTTATTTGCTCTTAATTCTTTTTTATCAGTTACATATTGTAATTTAACATCATAAAATATTGATAAAAAGGATATAAAACATTTAATAGCATTTTATGTTTTTAATTCACATCTCTGATCGATATTACTTCTCAAACCTATGTCAAACACAAGAAAATGATGAGAAATTATCTGAGTTGTGTCTGTATGATTCATGTGTCAAAGGTATTTAATGCGTTACGAAACACGTGTCAAGTTAAGAAAATACATTTTTGACGTCTTTTTTCTGCAAAACGCGTCTTTGCGCAAAGCCAACCAAAGTTGACGGGTAAAACCTGAATAATTGATAGTAATATCTTTAAAATATAATATTTGATTATTTTACTTAACATTTGTTTATATATATATATATATATATATATATATATATATATATATATATATATATATATATATATATATATATCCCAGAAAGTTTATAAATATGTGTCAACAAAAGGAAGTATAATAATCTGATATTTACTTTATTTTCATATATCTATTTATTTTCTCTTACTATTTTTATTACAAACTAAACAAGAAGAAGATTAATAGCACCTCCAACCTAATACTTTAAAAAATATGAGTTATATATATATACATATATATATATATATATATATTTTTTTTTTTTTTCTTTTTTCAATTTTTCATATTTATGAGTGAGATGAGACAGAAACTTATATTTGCATTTTTAGTAAATCTTATATTTGAAATAGACTTTTGACCTAAGCGAAAGATAAGTGAAAAAATCTAATAAAAAGATTAAGTCTGTCATTGGAAAGAAAAATATCTACTAACTTTGATAAGTACTAACATAAGGATCACCACACCTACCAACTTTGATCATTTTTCTTTTGAATTTTAAGAAACTCGAATTTGTAATATCAAGTGATAAGTTTCATATTAACTAATTTCAAGAAAAAATTATTAGCTATTATACTTTTAACATGATCTCATATTGACGTTACATTCATGGATTATTTTGTAGTTTTTCAAAGGCTTAATTACCTACTTAGTCTCCATGTTAGGAGGTAATTTTCTCTTTAGTACCCAGTTTTAAAAATGTAGGCATTTGGTACAAATTTCAAAAATGTTATAATTTCTCGCATCAATTATAACGCAGATAGGATTGAATTGATACAAATTTCAAAACATAGGTACCAAATGCCTATATTTTTAAAACCGGGTACTAAACAGAAAATTACCTCCTAACATGGGGACTAAGTAGGTAATTAAGCCTTTTTCAAATACCAATATATTATCTATGACGAGGTCCACAACAAAAATTAAAATTATCCTCAAAAAAATAATAACCATTTAAATGTATCACTTTTTACTGCATTGGTGCGCCTGTTTTTGTGTTTAACCAAAAGCCACAAAAAATACACTTCTTTTAATATATATAATAGGAAAAGAAAAGAAAAGAAAAAAAAAACTTTTCCAATAAATGACTATAAGAACCATACATGTTCGATGTCATCTTCTACACAACGTCTTTCGGCTTGCTTGGTTGACCCGTAAAACTTAGATACGCATGGAAAAATTTCTACTAAATACTTCCTGAAAAAAATTATCACTTCGTAATGGTAAGAAATACGTTATGCATAAATATAAAACTGTTACAATTTTTTTTAATAATTTATCCCCACTAATTGAATACAAATTGAATAAAATAAATAATGAGATCAACTTGAAAAAATAATTGAACTATTATTAAATGTTAAACCAAATTAACTAAAATTAATAAATAAGACTAAAAATATAATCAAGTTATGATAAATAAATCCTTTTTTTCATATTTTTCATTTAAAACTACTAATAAAAATGTTTTCTTTTTTCTATAAACATTTCTAAGAGAGAAAATAAAAATATATTTGCACAAATTATTCCATAAGATACTCGTAAAAATAATAAAAATGGCCTAATTAAAATTTTCGGAAACTAAAATCAACTTATGTTAAAGTTAAAAAAAATAAGAGTTTAATTTTTTTTAAAATTAATTTTAACTTGGAAATATTTTTTTCTTATAGAAAAAGTTTTTCTAATCATATCCTCATAAGGGAAAGGAAAAGGAAATAAATTTCTAAACTCTTTTTATTAAATTTTACTTGATTTTAACCTATTAAAAATGTTTGTTATATCCTGTGTGTTGCTGGTACTATATTATAATACAACGACTCGAATACACAAAAAAGAAAGCAAAAAAGAAGTGTTCTTTAAGCAAGATGATCCTTACCTTCATGTTGCTCTTCACCATTCTCATAGCTGCTGCTGCTGCATCTTCTTCATGTCCAATGGATCTCACCTATGTTCAAACCATTCCCTGGAACACTTCAATCTGCAAAGACCCTGTTAACAAAAATCTCTGTTGCAAAGCCCTTTCCAGCATCTTCGGCATAGGCCTTGCCGAACATCTCAAAGAAACATCCATGTTTTACCTTCCTGATGTAAACACTTCCTCCGCTTGCTTATCTGATTTCAAACACCACCTTGCAGCCATCTCAGTAAAACCAAACACAGTCTCTTTTTGCTTCCCTCACCCAACCCAGTTTGTCACTAACTCTTCGGCTTGTGCAGGGATTACAACTCTACAAGATTGGAACCAAAAGGTTACCATGGATAGCCCAGTGAAAACATCGTGCAAAGGGGACCTTAAAGACCAAACTCTCTGCAGTAATTGCACTCAAGTTGCTACAGAATTGGTTTCCAATCTGACACGTATTGACCCAAATGCTAATGACAAATGTTTTTACTACACAGTTTTATATGTTGCAGCTGTGGCTAATCCGTTTGGGACGACAGATCTAAGCACTACTGGATGCATACTTGGCCTGACACAACCATCTAATGCAGTAACAAGAGGGTCATCAAACAAAAGAAGAAAAACGATCAAGCTTGTTATTATGTTGTTGGGTGGTGTTGGTGTTGTGTTTGCTTTGGCTCTTGCTCTGATGGTCGTGTACAGGAAGTGGGATAAGAGAAGGAAGAAAAATGTTCATCGCAGGGAAGTTGAAAACGAGGTTAGTGCTGGTGTTTTGCCTCGTACAGGTGCTAAATGGTTTCACATATCAGAGCTGGAACGTGGCACGAGTAAATTTTCAGAGAGTAATGTGATTGGGAAAGGTGGTCATGGGGTTGTGTACAAAGGGACTCTTTCAGATGGAACTTTGCTTGCCGTTAAGGAAATTTTTGGTTTGGAAAGTAAAGGGGATGAAGAGTTCTGCTATGAAGTGGAGATCATAAGCAAAATAAAGCACAGGAATCTTCTTCCCCTTCGGGGATGTTGTGTTACAAGTGATAATTTGAAAGGTAAGAGGAGGTTTTTGATTTATGAGTTTATGCCTAATGGAAGCCTGAGTGATCATTTGTGTTCTTATGGTGGTAATAGGCTAACATGGCCACAAAGGAAGAACATAATCCTTGATGTGGCTAAGGGGATTGCTTATTTGCACTATGAAATCAAACCCCCAATTTATCATCGTGACATAAAAGCTACCAATATACTTTTGGATTCCAAAATGCATGCTAAATTGGCAGATTTTGGGTTGGCCAAGCAGGGTAATGATGGCAAATCTCATCTAACTACAGGGGTTGCCGGCACATATGGTTATGTAGCACCAGAATATGCACTGTATGGGCAACTAAGTGAGAAAAGTGATGTGTACAGTTTCGGTATAGTGATTCTAGAAATCATTAGTGAAAGAAAAGTGGTTGATACTTTGAATTCATCGACGGATTCAGTTACAGATTGGGTATGGGCACTTGCAGACTGGAAAGATGGAGGAAATTTTTGAGGAGTCAATAAGAGAAGGGTCAGTGAAAAGTATGGAAAGGTTTGTTTATGTTGGAATGCTATGTTCTCATTTGGTAGTGGCGTTTAGACCTACTATTGTTGAGGCCCTTAAGATGTTAGAAGGTGACATAGACATTCCTGAATTACCTGAGAGGCCAGTGCCACTTGGCCATGCGTCCTTTCAATCTTCTGTGTTGCATGGTTTGCAGAGAAGTGGTTGAAGATCAAAGCCACTTGTTTCATATTAATCAACCCTACTTTCTGGACGCAATGAACATTTTCTAGACCGTAGGACTTCCTCGTCTTAACCGTTCCATATCCCTGGAATTGGTTCCATATACCCTCCCCTCTTCTTTATTTTTAAACCCTCTTCCTCTTCTTTATCTTTAACTCCTTCCCCTCTTCTTTATCAGAGAGGGTGAAGAATGCTCTATATCTTGCAAATTTATTCTCACACTCACTCCCAAATCAGTGCATTTGAACATGAAAGAAACCCAAAATCGGTCGCTCCAAATCAGTGCATACACTACAATCCATTCACGCGAACACAACATAAAGGATATGTACGATGGACTTAAGAAAATATTATGAGAATCCATTAGTAATGTAGGAAAGTGCATTTTTTAAATGATGTTGAGTGTTTGATTATTTGAATGTTGAGTTAAGTAAAGAAATGGAAGGTCATAGCATTGAGTCGAGCATTTCTTATCGAAAGAGAAGTAAAAGAAGACAATGTCTACGTGTAAAAATTGTTGTTTGCATTTTACCCAGGAAGAACTATGGTATGATATTTAATTTTTGTGTTTAATTATTTAAATATTAAGGTTAAAAGTGACAATAATTAATACAGTCATCTATAATATGTGATTGTTGTTATTTTTTTATGAATGTGTCGATTATCACTTAAGATACTGTGATAATCGATTATCACTTAAGATAATCGATTATCTTAGTAAAAAATTTATAGAAGTATCACACATGAAAGGATAATCGATTATCATCCTAAATAATCGATTATTCTCGCAACCATACACAACATCGACGCGTAGATAATCGATTATAACTAATGATAATCGATTATTGCCAAAACGAAACACATCTCGTATGTGTTTTTTTGTTTACAATAATCACTTTAATGGTATGAGCAAATGAAAATGTTTCAGCTAATCTTGTGCAGGATGAAAATGATGCAATAACCTAGCTTAAAATATAGTTTTTGTTGTAAATCCTTTTTATTTTGAAAAATTCTAGTGTAAGTTAGTGTGTATATATAACTTTGTATATATTCAGTACATACTTTATAGATGATTGTGATATAATAGTTATATATGTTTGATGATTATTGTATTTATAATGTTTTGTTTAGTAATTTTATTTTACTAAATGGATACCACAATAATATTATTAATTAAAAATTAATATAATTAAAGTTTACTTTTTATTTTACAACTATTTGTTCCATTTTGTGGTGAATGAGATTTCAATTGAAACCAAATTCAAACTCAATTAAAAGTTAAAAATGTTTTCAAATGCATATTTCATCACTCTAGTGGCTAAATGAGTTTTAATTAAAGTAATATTCAATTCAAACTTAATTAAAAACTTTTTCTGATGTATTTTTCACCTTATTCAATTGAATAAGTTTTAATTAAAAATAAAATTATATATATATATATATATATATATATATATATATATATAATATTATAACTTTTGTAAAAAATAAAATCTATTTGTTACAAAATTTACAATTTTATAAATGTTTCACCATCTTAATATCTTAATATGATCCCAATTTCATGTACTTACATTGTAAGAGATTAAATATATAACTCAACGTGAAAATAAAACAAAATATAGCTTTTAATAAAATATAGCTTTTGAACGAGTGAACTCCACTATGCGAGTGAGAAATAAAAGTGTGCACACTTTTACAAATTTGGACTTGCAATTTTGACAAAAATAATGACTTAAATAGTTACTGATTCATTCTCCATGGTAAGTTTGTGAATTTTGTATACGGGATTAAAATTCTATTTTTTTTCCTTCATACAGTTTATTAATATAAATGACATATCAATACAAAAATTTAATTTACATGTGTAACTTTTTTTAATATTAAACTTCTACGTTTGCTAAAAGTTCTTAATAAGGTTTTTTATTTGTGGTTTTCATAAAATTTATATTTTTGTTATCCTTATAGCTATTTTTTTAAGTAATAAGCTGAATGGCAAGAGACTATTTATTTCTGACCAAAAAATGATAAATAAATATATGATGCAAACAAAATGTTATTTCCAACGCTAGAGTTTCTCTCCACATTTCTTTTAGTCTTTTCTATTAAACGATGAAAAAAAAAAAGAAAAATTAACATGTATAGAAAATATTTCAAGATTTTTCATTTTAGTTGGATTTTATCGTTAAATAAAAAAATTATGCAAACTTTAATGAAAAGGAAGCGATGTTTACCTATCATTGATTAATTATTTTCAAACAAAATGATTTTAAAACAAATACATGTAAAAATTATAATATGAGTATTTATTTAAAATAACTGAATTAATTAGAAATATAAAACATCTACACTTACAAACTAAATTAATACTAAAAAAATTTGAAAAAGATAGCAATCATCATTTAAAAAAAAAATTGTCACAAATTGAAAAAGAATATCATTTACAAATATAAAAATCAAATAATTACGAATATTATAATATCTATACTTGTTAAATAGAAATTAAATAATTGAGATAATCACACATGTTTAAATATTTAAATTAATACAAAATATTAAAAACAGATTTAAAATAAAAGATATGAAGAAATTAAAGACCTTTACAAATGAATCAAAACATGTTCTTAAAAACAAAATTACTAATCAATTCTTACCGATTTCTTATTACAAATTAGAAAAGAGAATGAGACAGACAGAGAGGCTCATGATGCTGAGAAATTGGTTTCTAATTTACTTTTGGATGATTTGGTTACCTTGGTAAATTAATTCAAAAATAGGTTAATTCAGTAAATACAAATAAAAGAAACTGGATATTATGAAATAGAAAACCCGTAATTTGAAAACTTATGTATCTTGCACTCCGTTTTTTTTTTTTTCATTGGAAATTAGGAAGCAAGTTACAAGAGATGAACACAGTCAGGAATAAACAAGATCACATATAGATTTCAAATCAGCAAAATGTCACCTTTTTTTTTTTATAAATTGCTAATGAAATATCTAACAATGATGTAAAGAGAGAAATGCCAGTCAACTAGTAATTGGTCATGAATGGCTTGTAAACTTTAAGACCATCAAGAACTCCAGCAATGGAACCTACTGCACTTACCATTGCCAAGACGAAGCATGCAGCACTAAGCATCTCCAGGCATATCCATTTTGTGCTCCATTTTGGTATTTTAGTTTGAACTATATACATCTCCACTGGGAAATACACGGTGAGTGGCCAATATGCAATGGCACCGATAAGCCCCACAATGTCATTGAAGAATGGTAGCAACATTGCCATGACAGTGCAGCAGATCACAAAAATTGTCCTCCAAACCAATCTGAAAAGGTTGAGCTTGAAGGGTTTGCAACCAGGGATTGGTACTTCAAACTCCTTCCTTATAAAATCACTGTCTGGGAATTTTTGTGCTGCGACTTTTTCAATAAATTGGAACAGCGGTTGGCAGTCAACTTGGTATGCACCAACAAGGTGGACAACAATGGCAACATTGGCTATGTCGAGGAGCCAATACGGGTTATAGAAGCCAAAACCAGTTAGCAGGTTTCCAGGGCTTGAATCTCCAAAAGCTGCATAGCCAAAACCACCACATAGCAGATAGAAAATGCTTGTCACCAAGACACTCACTAAAGTAGCCTTCGACATTGTCTTTGACTCTTCAGGAGGTGATTTGATTGTGTCCTGTTTCATGACAACCCCTGTTTTAGTTTATACTTCAACTTATAATATTCACATTTAGAATCATACAGATTGTTGATGTAAAATTTCAATTCTGATTAGAAAAAGAATACAAATAAGACCTATGAATCTATCTTTTGAACAGTGAAGTTCATATGAATGTAGATGTACCTGAATTTCTATAAGGATCATTGAGTAGGAGTATGCAAAGGCTATGTTACCGAGAGCTTGGAATGTCCTCCAAACTTTTTGGGTTTCTGAGACAATACCAATACTTACACCAGTTAAGCTTCCTTTAACCATTCCGTTTTCTGTTACAAGCACAGTTCAAGTCAAATTTCTACGTTGTAGTTGTTCAATCCTCAACTCACAATGATATAATAAATGACAATTCTCTCTAACATAACATGAATAGAACCATACCTATAACTTTAGCAATTCCAAGACCAAGTCCAATTGCAGAGTATGTGAAAGACATGACAGCAGCAACAATAGAGAGCCACCAGAACTGGTCGAAATCTTGAATTTGGGATAATACAATTTCTGCAATTCCAAACGAAATCATGTACACACTGCTGTTCATTTTGCATGGATCTTTTCCTCCGCTATTGTGATAACAATTAGTCCTTTTAACGGCCCTGTTTCATGAACAACCCAAAACACCAATTAGAACATTTGTTCTTACACTTTCATCCACACAACAAGACTTGCATCCTTCAAAACTCACATCATGCTTATGGAAGCTGCAATGGTGTAACCGATTGTCACTCCTAAAAGGTTCGCATACTGAATCCATCCACATAACCTTGCATTCATACGACCTTCAAAAAACATAATAAGAAAGTGGAGTCCTTGCTGTCAATTTTGATACAAGCTAGTTTTAATTTATACCTTTTCCGGAAATATTATGAAAAGACATTACAAAACTACCATAATTGAGTTGAATAGCATGCATACCTAGGTGGGATCTAACAGCGTCCATGTAGGTGTAGTTTCTCTTGCCGGTGATTTGGTCTCCAATACGGTAACAAGCAACTAGAAGACCGGAGGTGTAGTAAGTCATCACAGAGAACAGAATCAATGAAGCAGGACCAGCAATCCAGCCAAGCTGAGCAATAGCCCATGTCAGAGACAGCACTCCAGACCCAATAACAGCTGTTATTATGTGGGCACTTGCAGTCCACATAGTTCCTGTATTATGAAGCTCAAAGTGAGTGAGTTTGAAATGAATACTTACCAATAACCAACCCAAATACTTGGACTCTTGAGGATATTTGATTACCAGTTCTTTTGGGACGGCCATCATCATCAAAGGAATTGAAATCTTCTAGTTGAATCCTGGCATTGGAGGCTTCAAATGCCTCTCGATAACTTCTGCTTACACCTTGTTCCTACATCTTGCTTTGAGAGACCACCAACCCAAATTTGGCTTTAGAGTATATATGCAGCCTCAGATTATGCTCACCCTTCAGAGGTGTCGTTTCAAGATGTTGGCATAAAGCACCTCAAGACTAAAAATCACTGAGGTGTGGTTCCATGACGTTAATGCCGCCAAGGAATATGATTTTTTTTTTCTTAATTGACTTTCTATTAACTGTTTTTTCTACTGGTCTCATCTTTTTCAGACTCTCAAAATCTTTACTTATATTAAAGGATTGAGGCTTTTCAAACAAGAGTGCAAGTAGATACTGAATAAACTTTATCTTTACAAGGATAAAAGTGTATGTTCTAAAAAATCAACCAAATAATTCCAATACTTTAAAATAAATCATTTTCTTAAATCCCATGCATATAAAATGCTTTCTATAACTACAGAGTATATTTGAAACTTTACTAAGTTTTGTGAGATAAAATGTAAATGGACCTAGTGTTAGAACTATTTTTGATACAAATATTTAGAGTCATAAAATTGCTTAATCAAGTAGAGAAGTTATTTATGAATAGTTTGGTCTAAAGTGGTACAATTATTTTCAACTTCTTAATCAAGATTTGAATTTAAAAATTTCGTAAATAAAATGAACTAATCAAATGATGACGTCTTATTAAAATAGGTGGGAGCACTACAATAAAATTTGGTAATTAGATATAGGAAAAATACTTCTCAATAATTTAGCGTTGTTTAATGAAAAAATACTGACGGAAAAATACGGTAGTTAACTAAAGTTAATTAGATATGGTGTAATACATGTATAATTATTATTTCTTTGAAAAATTTAATACTTTTAGCTATGGAATAATTTTATGACTAATCTGTAGCTAAAAAATGCGACTCACGGAAACAACATTCACATCCTCGTATTTTTGAGGAATCAGGTTAAGGACTTCTCTGCACATGCTTCGATTGTCTTCGATTATAAGCTCATAAGAAGCAGAGTTAGATCATCGCTCACAACTTGTTAGTGGGTCGTTTGGGTTCTCTACACTTCGGTCATTGCTGGTCTCTGGCTTTTAGAGGAATGTTAATGGATTCAATAGAGGTCCATTCGTGAATGGTCAAGTTGCAGAATCTTATTTAGCTGTTACTGTTTCTGTTGTTTTTAGTATGATATATGGTAAAGTTACTGAATCTTATATATAGTATTATGTAGCTGTTACTTCTAAAATGTAGGGAGCTTGTTATTTTAAAACCTATTCAGTATGTTCTAATGGCATGGCCACATGTGTGGTTTGTAACTTCTCATTTTCTGTCTCCCGTATTCCTGTCTTATATTTCTGCATTTTTTTTGTTCAATGTGATTTCGTTTGCAGATAACGTTTGTCAAAACGAAGTGGTTGAAAGGTCAAATGAAGTAGTGTTGTATTTTAACGATATTTGTTAAGAAATATTAAATATCGAAAACTTATTTGTTTTATTCTAAACTAAAATTTTTCTATTTGATAATTTTATTTTCTAAATGTTTATTAAGTGTAGTTCGTGCTTCTAAGTATGAATCGTTTAAAAGAAATGATAACTCTATAAATTTTAAATTTTAAATCAAAATATTAAATAACAATTAAATAATAAATGTTTAGTTAATTAGATAAGTTATAAGCTTTTTTTTTATCCTTTATGCTTCTAATATCTAAGTTATACATTCTTTGCTAATTCATAACACAGTTTTGATTTCTCTTTTGCAGTAATATTTTGAGTGCGTTTACTTTTGAAGATAAATTTGAGAGAGTGAAAGAATAAATTTGAAAATAAAATATATATTAGTTTTTTTAAGAAATTTGAAGATGACAGTGAATTATTTGTACATAAAGTTTGTGAGAGATTTCACTGATGTAATAAATTAAAAAAATGTTTTAAGAGAGAAAAAAGATGATTACTAAATTGTTTTTAATGTTATAAATAATATAAAATGATAATTATAAGTTTCATATATTTTAAAAAATTTATTTGAAATACGAAAATATTTAAAAAAATTTATTTGAAATACTAAAATATTTAAAAAAATTAATAAATAAATAACACAATGTAAATCAGTATCACCACACTAATCCAATTTCATAATGCATACGAATACTAGTTCCAACTTACCCTTCCACCCTTACAAACAAAAAAAAAATATTGGAATGAGTTAGAATGCAATGAAATCAATTACAACTTTAATGAGTTATTATTGTTATTATTATTATTATTATTATTATTATTAATGATTATAAGTATTAAATATGAATGTATTATTTGATGAGATTATAATTAAATTATTATTATTAAAACATAATTAAATTACTAAATTAACTAAACATAAATCCGTAAACATACATCCGTAATCAAAATACTACAAATTGTTATATATTTTTACATAAGCTTATACACAAACTTAAACCTATCAATTAAATAATTAAACTATTTAGCTTTACTTAACTCATGCATTCTAAAACCCTTTTCTTTCCATGTCTAGCTAGTATTTGCAACACATTTGATTCAATTTTATTAGACTCATTAAAACCAAAATCATGAATACCAAATCCAACTAAAGAAAATTGTATTTTCTCATATGTGTCCATGAGTGGAGTTTTCACAGCCACTGACACTTCACAACCACCAAGTCTCCATAACCACGTATAGTCAAGCTCCACAACTCCTTTGCTTAACGACATTTGACCCAGTTTATCAACGTCCTTGCCGAGCTCAATAAACGTTAGCGGAGCTCAACAAAACAACCTGAAAACAGATGACCGACTTCTCGTTATTTCTATTTACTTCTTTTCCCTTGTATTGACACTTGAACTTTAATATAACACTATTACAATAAAAAGCACACAAACACAATGTCAAAATCGGTTACACAACTTATCCAATTCCAAGCATGTTGGAATCGATTCCAACTCTTTCTTCATATCCATGGAATCGATTATAGTTAATGGAATCAATTCCAACTCCTTTGCATTGATCATGGAATCGGTTTCAGGTTGTATAGGAATTGATTCCCTTTTATGGAATGCTCCTCCTTCTTTGATCTCCAACCAGAATTGGAAGTCATGGATTTATGGTGATGTAACCTCACCACATATCATCCATTTGAAGGTTGTTAAGAGATGCATTCATAGACCATGTGAATAAAGTGATACATAACGAGGGTATTGTATTTTTACTACTATCACCCCAAAATTCCCTTATTTGAAGGAGACATTAAAATCCTTACATCTAGCTAATCCTCTCCTTCCCTTGCTCTTAATGTGCCAAAAACAAACATGTACATCATCTGTAAATCATTCCTTCCTTATCCTTGAATGCAGTGTCTCACCCCAAACAAGCATAATATTGGCATTTTATTTAGTATTTGAGTTCGAGAGTATACAACTAATACTTGTAAATTCAAAATTTACCAATTATCATATTCATACAAAATAAGGAATTTTTAAAATGTTTTCCTTTTATAAAGCTATCACAAACATCGATTATACATTTTAAATATTATTAGCCTTTTCTAGCTTTAAAACTTTTCACACTATTACTCATGTTCAAATTTGTGTTAACCCACGGTTATAGTTGCGTATTAGTGGAGAAAAAAAAGTTAACAAAAGAACTGAAGTATAACAATTAAATATTTTAAATTTTAAAAATTAGTTATGCAACATCAACTTCTATCACTTCACAAACCTTGAATGAATACAATTTGGTTTTTTATTATTTATCCTTTTCTTTGATGTTTAAGGTTAACTTTTATTGATTTCTTACCCAAGATGACTTCAGATCAGTTTATGGCTTCACTAGTGAACATTCCAATGTTTGTCCTGTCCATCCCCAAAGAAAATAACGTTTACCATTCATAATAGTACAATCCACTATTTTTAAAGAAAATATTAGAAAAGATGTATAATAAAATAAACTACCATCAATTTCATATTTCTCTATGTTCTTCAATGCCTTCATGACACTTAATCTATAAGGAAACTAAAGCGAGAGAGAGAAACACAAAAGATAATTTTACACGATGAAGGAGACATTGGATGAGATGAGGCATAGGGACTCCGAAAACAAAGCTAGGAATGATGAAATATGAGAAGAAAGTTAAGCAATGGAAGATGTAATAAAGTTTTGAAACCATGCGATTCAAAATCTCAAAACTCTAAACAATAACAATTTCAAACATAAATATGCATCAAAATAAACAAATGTGTTACATAGTGGTCGACCTTCACAATAATAGTACTGTACCTCCACATAAACAATGCTCCACCTCCACACTAGCGGGTTTAAGCTACTCAAATTTTGAGCTAAAGATTCAGACTTCACGCACAGGCTGACTTTGAGAGAGCTATATTAAGGCTTCGTACTAGGTTTGGGACCTTTGCGATAACAACATTTTGGGGATAGGATGGAGAACGAGGAACAAGGAAGAAATATGAAAAATAACGAAAAACTTTTACGTTTTGTTCAGTTCACTTAGTGGGTTAGCATGGAATGTAACATCTACATGTTTTGAAGTACAAGATGAAGTTTAGGCTGATCTGATATATCTTAATCATTGCTATTTAAATTCCTATTTTAACCAAAATTCCTTTCTTTTGAATGGGTGTGGCTTGCATTTCAGGATAAGCCTACTACAGCTAAGTGAAGAGTTAGTAACATTAGACATTATGATCTAATAGTGGAGCTTTGGGCTACTGATCGAGCTACTAAGAGTGAAGTACAATCAACAGTCAAACACGTCGTATTTTCCAAGAAGCTCGTTTAGTTGTTGACCTTAACGACTAAATGGAGTACATACCCGAAGAACCTACGTTTCAAGGGTACAATGACTCTATTCCACCATCACCTCCACATATGGATGACTGTAGTCCAAGGCTACTCAATTTGTGTCATTCGTCCAATCCATGGGGCACATATTCTTCATGTGGTTCAAAAGGGAAAGCCCCTATGGTGGATTTAATGGAATCACAGTTTGACAAGTTAACTACAATGCTAGACGTGTTCATCGATGTCATAAGATCGAGTAACTCTCACCTTGAGAAAATGTCATCCATAGCCGGTTAACTTTTTGGCAAGTATAAAAAATTGTTCCAAGTAATATGAAGTAAGTTCAGAGTATCGTTCTCCCAAAGGACTTGTGCAACACACGACAATTCTTCCTTTTATAACTCAATTAGACATCAAAATGCACAAAACACCGCAAGAAACTCTTTTTGGTATTTTATCAAACAGTTGGTGTGCAAGGAATTTATATTTAAAAGAAACTTCGTTGGAATTGGGTTTCATGAATCATATGAATATAAAACTTTGTTCAATATTTCATTATTTCATTCAAACATTAACACCATGGCATACTAGTCCTAATCCTTTAGCAACTAGTTATAAATTAATATATCAAATTGTTAATCCCTTAGTTAATTTAACATACAATTTGCATTAAGTCTGATGCTAAGAATGATCAAGTTATTGAGTCTATCCCTAGATCCCAAATCACTTAAGTGCTCTATCTATGTCCATGTTCAAAGTTTCTTAGCATTGACGTTTCAAGATGTTTTTTTGTTTGTCTTGAGGTGCCAAGCTTGAGGGGTTTTTTTTTTGTCTTGAGGTGCCAAGCTTGAGGTGTTTTTTTGACCATCAACATTGAAGTTTTTTTTTTTTTTTCATGACATTGACGTTGGTTATACCTCAATGTTGATTATCAATAACAGCTTCAAAGTTTTCATGACATTGACGTTGGTTATACCTCAAAACCACACCTCTGAAGGGTGACAATAATCTGAGGCTGCATATATACTCTAAAGCCAAATTTGGGTTGGTGGTCTCTCTCAAAGCAAGATGTTGGAACAAGGTGTAAGCAGAAGTTATCGAGAGGCATTTGAAGCCTCCAATGCCAGGATTCAACTAGAAGATTTCAATTCCTTTGATGATGATGGCCGTCCCAAAAGAACTGGTAATCAAATATCCTCAAGAGTCCAAGTATTTGGGTTGGTTATTGGTAAGTATTCATTTCAAACTCACTCACTTTGAGCTTCATAATACAGGAACTATGTGGACTGCAAGTGCCCACATAATAACAGCTGTTATTGGGTCTGGAGTGCTGTCTCTGGCATGGGCTATTGCTCAGCTTGGCTGGATTGCTGGTCCTGCTTCATTGATTCTGTTCTCTGTGATTACTTATTACACCTCCGGTCTTCTAGCTGCTTGTTACCGTATTGGAGACCAAATCACCGGCAATAGAAACTATACTTACATGGACGCTGTTAGATCCCACCTAGGTATGCATGCTATTCAACTCAATTATGGTAATTTTGTAATGTCTTTTCATAATATTTCCGGAAAAGGTATAAATTAAAACTAGCTTGTATCAAAATTGACAGCAAGGACTCGACTTTCTTATTATGTTTTTTGAAGGTCGTATGAATGCAAAGTTATGTGGATGGATTCAGTATGCGAACCTTTTAGGAGTGACAATCGGTTACACCATTGCAGCTTCCATAAGCATGATGTGAGTTTTGAAGGATGCAAGTGTTGTTGTGTGGATGAAAGTGTAAGAACAAATGTGCTAATTGGTGTTTTGGGTTGTTCATGAAACAGGGCCGTTAAAAGGACTAATTGTTATCACAATAGCGGAGGAAAAGATCCATGCAAAATGAACAGCAGTGTGTACATGATTTCATTTGGAATTGTGGAAATTGTATTATCCCAAATTCTAGATTTCGACCAGTTCTGGTGGCTCTCTATTGTGGCTGCTGTCATGTCTTTCACATACTCTGCAATTGGACTTGGTCTTGGAATTGCTAAAGTTATAGGTATGGTTCTATTCATGTTATGTTAGAGAGAATTGTCATTTATTATATCATTGTGAGTTGAGGATTGATCATATTGACTTGAATTGTGCTTGTAACAGAAAACGGAATGATTAAAGGAAGCTTAACTGGTGTACGTATTGGTGATGTCTCAGAAAGCCAAAAAATTTGGAGGACCTTCCAAGCTCTCGGTAACATAGCCTTTGCCTACTCCTACTCAATGATCCTTATAGAAATTCAGGTACATCTACATTCATATGAACTTTATTGTTCAAAAGATAGTTTCATAGGTCTTATTAGAATTGAAATTTTACATCAACAATATATATGATTCTAAATGTGAATATTATAAGTTGAAGTATAAACTAAAACAGGGGTTGTTATGAAACAGGACACAATCAAATCACCTCCTGAAGAGTCAAAGACAATGTCGAAGGCTACTTTAGTGAGTGTCTTGGTGACAAGCATTTTCTATCTGCTATGTGGTGGTTTTGGCTATGCAGCTTTTGGAGATTCAAGCCCTGGAA
This sequence comes from Vigna umbellata, assembly GCF_029865625.1. Taxonomy (NCBI): domain Eukaryota; kingdom Viridiplantae; phylum Streptophyta; class Magnoliopsida; order Fabales; family Fabaceae; genus Vigna; species Vigna umbellata. Next base: position 25,312,327 of record NC_142165.1, on the reverse strand, counting down.
ACCTGCTAACTGGTTTTGGCTTCTATAACCCATATTGGCTCCTCGACATAGCCAATGTTGCCATTGTTGTCCACCTTGTTGGTGCATACCAAGTTGACTGCCAACCGCTGTTCCAATTTATTGAAAAAGTCGCAGCACAAAAATTCCCAGACAGTGATTTTATAAGGAAGGAGTTTGAAGTACCAATCCCTGGTTGCAAACCCTTCAAGCTCAACCTTTTCAGATTGGTTTGGAGGACAATTTTTGTGATCTGCTGCACTGTCATGGCAATGTTGCTACCATTCTTCAATGACATTGTGGGGCTTATCGGTGCCATTGCATATTGGCCACTCACCGTGTATTTCCCAGTGGAGATGTATATAGTTCAAACTAAAATACCAAAATGGAGCACAAAATGGATATGCCTGGAGATGCTTAGTGCTGCATGCTTCGTCTTGGCAATGGTAGCTGCAGTAGGTTCCATTGCTGGAGTTCTTGATGGTCTTAAAGTTTACAAGCCATTCATGACCGCTTACTAGTTGACTGGCATTTCTCTGTTAAGATCATTGTTAGAGATTTTCATTACCAATTTACGAAAATAAAAGGTGACATTTTGGTAATTTGAAATCTATAGGTGATCTTGTTTGTTCCTGAGTGTTTTCATGTCTTAAACTTGCTTCCTAATTTCCGATGAAAAAAAAAAAAAACCGGAGTGCAAGATACGTAAGTTTTCAAATTACGGGTTTTCCGATTTATATTTCATAATATCCAGTTTCTTTTATTTGTATTTACTGAAATAACCTATTTTTGAATTAATTTACGAAGGTAACCAAATCTCTCAAGGTAAGAAATCGATTATTTAGAAATCAATTTCTCAGCATCATGAACCTCTCTGTCTGTCTCATTCTCTTTTCTATTTTGTAATAAGAAATCGGTAAGAATTGATTAGTAATTTTGTTTTTAAGAACATGTTTTGATTCATTTGTAAGGGTCTTTAATTTCTTTATATCTTTTATTTTAAATATTTAAAATCTGTTTTTAATATTTTGTATTAATTTAAATATTTAAACATGTGTAATTATCTCAATTATTTAATTTCTATTTAACAAGTATAAATATTATAATATTCTTAATTATTTGATTTTTATATTTGTAAGTGATATTTTTTTCAATTTGTAACAATTGATTTTAAATTGAGATTTGTCAACGAAACTAGGGACAAAATTGGCTATTAAACCTAATATAAAATGATATTTATAAATAATATATTTTTTTCATAAAATTTATTTAAAATAGTAAAATTTTAAAAAAATTAAGTCTTACGAGAATATTTGATAAGTTTTTTTCTTATCTAAACTTATTTTTTTAAAGAGAAAATAACTTTAAAAAAAAAAGTCAAGCATACTACTGTAAAGGAGGAAAAGATGTAAGAAAGATAAATTTTGATATATTAAATATGTTCTTTACTTGTTTAGGAAGAAATTGAAAAAAAAAAGTTGTAAACAATTGACATGCATATTTCTTTCTCCTTTAGTCATTTACAATGAAAATTGCATGATGCATTATTAAAAAAATTATAGTATACAAATGATAAAAATAGTAAATTGTTAAAAAAAAATATAGAGTAAAAATCACATTTTTGATAGATAATGTACCAGCAGGACCGGACGCCGTACGGAAAGACGGACGCCGTACGGAAAGACACACGTCGCCAAACGGACCGGCCGCCCATCTGATCTTCCTGATTGTCGAGAAGGTATGTAACGGTGGACGCCCATTTATGTACCAGCAGGACCGCGCGTCCAAATGTGACCGGACGCCCGCATCACTGTATGTCCTCCTAACGTGCAGACCGAACGAGCGCTTAACACTGCCGCCCGCCAAGGCCAAAAGTCCACCCAGATTGGACCGACCGTCCGCCCTGGTCGAGCGCCAAGGCCGAACGTTCACCCAGATTGGCAAAAAGGACCGAGCGTCCAACGCGACCGGACAGCAAAACCATATGCCCGCCCACCCAGGTTAACATCCCTGGCCGGCCATCCTTCCTAACCTACATGGTTAAAGGGTGTGATTGGACCGTCGTCAGGCCCACTAAAGGTAAAAGGGTCGTTATCAGGCCCACTAAAGGTAAAAGGCTCGTTATCAGGCCCACTAAAGGCAAAAGCCCATTACAATCAGTATAAATAAAGGTTCCAGGTATGAGTTCTGGACCAACTTTCCTTACAATGCAACACATGCATCACATATTGCTCTGTCATATTACTGACTTGAGCGTCGGAGTGCCTTTGGCAGGTACCCGACCACCCGGCCTGGAGTAGGAGGACCACCACTGGGAGCGCGTAGGGAGAAACCCGTCCGGCCTCCAACCTAGGAGCAGCGTCAGTCCGCCACTGTGCCGTCTGCCACATACATGCCCGGCCTCCTTCAGCTCGTGGGATTCAGCAACGACCGTCCGGTTTGCGCCAACTTCCAGCGCCCCCGGCGCCAGAACTGCTCGATCTGCATCAGCCAGTGACTGCTTCACCGTTCGCCCGCCCGCCTTTACCGTTCGTGATCGCCCGCCCGGTCTTCGACAAGCAAACTTGTGTGTTTTAACAGGGTCCTCACGGACAATGTCGAAACAGATAATAATGTGGAATATATTTATTTCTTTTTTATTTTTATTTATCATAACAATGTTTTCCATTTATAGTTATAGTTGTATATTCATTATATTTTATCCATGACTCAAAGATTAGAAAAAGAAAAGTGACATGAAAGGATAAGGAAAAATAATAAAGTAATAATGACTATTTGCTTGCACGCTAACTTTTTTTTTTATATCAATCAAACCACAATAACTCTAATCTTGAAGGAATTGATTCAAGGTCATGGAATTCATTCTAATGTCTTGAAATCCATTACATTGTCCTATAATCGGTTACGTTAGTTTTGAAATTGAATACATGAGCTTTGGAATCAGATACACCATTTCCTAAAACCATATATGTGACCTCAAGAAATTGGTTAGGCGAACTCTTGAAATGAATTCTAATTTGTTTGCCGCTTTGTGGAATAGGTTGCACGTCAAGAGAAATAGATTCCTCCTTCGTCTTCAACCTTAATTCGAGCTTCACGAGAATAGAAATCTGCGACAATATAATCAGTTTCTTCGTTCGACTGATTCTCAAAAGTTGAATGCAAGGTAAAAGAAGTTATTCAAGGATAAAAATAATTTTTCAATCTCATAACCCTCGTATCTAAGCATATCAGCAAAAATTGAAAAAAAATTGAATGTCGTAAATCATTCCTTCCCCTCATTTCCAAATACACAAAAATGAATACTACTCATATTGTGAATATGTAAAAAATAATGAATTACCTAGCGAACACAATGTTAAGGATTTAGTTTTGTGAAGAAAACTGAAAAAGAGGGAAAGTTCCTCCGACGAAAATGGATTGAGAGGGAAGGTTATAAATTTAAATTAAATTATATTTTATTTACCTAACAAAGCGTTGGGGACCATGCTTTGACATATTTCATTTTTTATTGTAATTATTTTTTGGATAAAGTTTCTTTAACAACCAAAATGTTGCCAACTTTTTGACAACGCGACGTGGCGGATGACAATTGGTCCGTTTCAAACGTTACTTTTTAAAAATGAAATGTACGTTGAGGACATTTTGGGAAGGCAGAGAGAAATTGGTTTTCTCCTTTTCAAAGTTTCATCTCAGGAAGCCAACATTTATTTTCATTCGCGGTCTCACTCTCTCTCCCTTGTCCATCTCTCTCAACCATTGGTCTCAATGGTCTCACTCCCTCTTTGTCATCTCTCTCTCCACCATTGATCTCATTATTTTTCCACCAGAGTCTCACCGGATTGTTTCTCTATCTCGCTCTTCCTCTCCATCGAAGCATATTTCCCCCTTTCTTCATCTCTCCCTATTTTTTTTGGCGGCTTTTTCTCGTTGTCCTCTCCATCGAAGTACATTCGACCTCTTCCCCATTGTCCCGATGTCAATCAAGGAGTAAAGGTGTGTCCTTTCTTCAAGGTTTCGGCTTTTCGCAATGTCGAGGTTTGTAGCACCAATGTAAGTAACACTACATTTGTTAAAAGGCTTGATGAATGTGTTGATGGTTTTGGTGTTGTGGTAATATCTTAAAGTTGATTGTGTTGATTTCAGGAGGAGTTGCTCGGATTTAGAAAAAAATATGTATGTGACTGGATTGTAGACAATGACAACGTGTGAAGAGAACAAGTGCTGCTAGACTTACAAGTATTATAGGATGTTGAGTTGTTGTGTAGAGATTTTGATTGTATGAGAGTTGTACAACTTTTTAGTATAGAAAGCGACATTATGCATGATGGATAATATGTACTTATTAAATATTATATTAATAAAATTTTAATTTTGATTAATACAATTTCAATTTTGTTATAGTTTTCCTGTGCTTTTGGGCGAGTTTTTCCACTTTTTAAGATGGATGATTGAGTTTATTAAACATGGCTGGGGTTTACTTCAGTAATTTACACTACAGGCCCTTAATTTGTTGAGTACAATTCCCATTTACGTGATTTAGACCAAGTTAATTGAGTTCCATGTCATTGTTGCCCCAATAATGCCCTAGTAATCGATTACAAGGGTCCTGTAATCGATTACTAGAGGTCTACGGGCCATTTGTACAGAAAGTTCAACTTAACTTCCAAACTAGAAGAACAAGACACCCCAAGATGGTTTTGCCTCTATTCTTGTGATTTTTCCCAGTTTTTGAGATTGGTGAGTGAGTTGTCATGGGTTGTGTTTAGTGTGCCAATGAAAATGTTAGGGCATGGAATTGTTGAGAAAAAAATGTCATTTAGGTGCTTTCATGTAATTTAGATGAGCTCCATAAGTATTTTTGGCAATTTTCTGCTCTGGTAATCGATTACTGGGGTCTTGTAATCGATTACCAGAGGAAAAATCGTCATTTGTACAAAAACTTCAACTATATTCCTCAGTTGGATGAATAACACTCCTCAACTCTGTTTTTCTAACCTTTGCTGTTTGTTTTGCTCTTAGGTTTCTCCACCAAACTCCAAATGAGTTGATTCTTGTTTTGTTGGCATCTAGACTCAAAGAGCTCTCAAATGACTGCTAACTCATAATTTTTAGACCATTGTACTAGTAGTAATTAATTTCCCAAAAACAACATTTTTCTAAGCTTCCTAAATGAGTTTAATTTCAAGTTATTGTTTCATGTTTGTTATTTTAGATGGGTAAGTGGGTTTAATGGTCATGAGTGGTGTTTAGTGCACCAATGAACATTATAGGTCATTGAATTGTTGAGAAAAAAATGTCATTTAGGTGCTTTCATGTAAGTTACATGAGCTCCATATGCATCTCTGGCCATTTTCTGCCCTGGTAATCGAATACCATGGTCTTGTAATCGATTACCAGAGGAAAAATGGTCATTTGTATAGAAACTTCAACTATACTCCCCAGCTGGACGAACATCCCTCCCCAAATCTGTTTTTCTGACCTTCGTTGCTTGTTTTGCTCTTAACTTTCTCCACCGAACTCCAAACGAGTTGGTTCTTGTTTTGTTGGCATCTAGACTCAGAGATTTTTAATGACTACTAATTCATAATTTTTAGACCAATGTAGTAGTTGCAATTAATTTCCATATACAACATTTTTCTAAGCTTCCTAAAGGAGTTTAACTTCAAGTTATTGTTTCATGTTTGTTATTTTAGATGGGTAAGTGAGTTTAATGGTCATGAGTGGTGTTTAGGGAACCAATGAATGGTTGAAAAAAATGTCATTTAGGTGCATTCATGTAAGTTAGATGAGCTCCATAAGCATTTTTGGCCATTTTCTGCACTGGAAATCGATTACAGAGGTCTTGTAATCGATTACCAGAGGAAAACTGGTCATTTGTATAGAAATTTCAACTATACTCCCCAGCTGGATGAACAACAGTCCCCAACTCTGTTTTTCTGACCTTTGCTGTTTGTTTTGCTCTTAACTTTCTCCACCGAACTCTAAATGACTTGGTTCTTGTTTTGTTGGCATCTAGACTCAAAGAGCTTTCGAATAACTGCTAACTCATAATTTTTAGACCACTGTACTAGGTGCAATTAATTTCCCCAAAATAACGTTTTTTTAAGCTTCATAAATGAGTTTAATTTGAAGGTATTGTTTCATGTTTGTTATTGTAGATGTGTGAATGAGTTTAACGGTCATGAGTGGTGTTTAGTGTGCCAATGAACACGTTAGGGCATGGAATTGTTGAGAAAAAATGTCATTTAGGTGCTTTCATGTAAGTTAGATGAGCTCCATAAATAGTTTTGGCCATTTTCTGCTCTGGTAATCGATTACTGGGGTCTTGTAATCGATTACCAGAGGAAAAATCGTCATTTGTACATAAACTTCAACTATACTCTCCAATTGGATGAACAACACTCCTCAACTCTGTTTTTCTGACCTTTGCTGTTTGTTTTGCTCTTAAGTTTCTTCACCAATTTCCAAATGAGTTGATTATTGTTTTGTTGGCATCTAGACTCAAAGAGCTCTCAAATGACTGTTAACTCATAATTTTTAGACCATTGTACTAGTATTAATTAATTTCCCAAAAACAATGTTTTTCTAAGCTTCCTAAATGAGTTTAATTTCAAGTTATTGTTTCATGTTTATTATTTTAGATGGGTGAGTGAGTTTAACAGTCATGAGTGGTGTTTAGTGCACCAATGACATGTTAGGTCATTGAATGATTGAGAAAAAATGTCATTTAGGTGCTTTCATGTAATTTAGATTAGATCTATAAGCATTTTTGGCCATTTTCTGCCCTGGTAATCGATTACAGGGGTCTTGTAATCGATTACTAGAGGAAAAATGGTCATTTGTACAAAAACTTCTTCAACTATACTCCCTAGCTGAATGAACAACACTCCCCAACTCTTTTTTTTCTGACCTTTGCTGCTTTTTTTGCTCTTAAATTTCTACACCGAACTCCAAATGAGTTGGTTCTTGTTATGTTGGCATCTAGACTCAACGAGCTTTCGAATGACCAACAAAAATTAAAATGAAAATGACAATCACAAAGGGAATAACTTGCATCTTTATTAACATTCAAAATATTTATTATAATACATTTACATTTACATTTACATTTGTCTACATTGATCTCCTACTGCCAATAATCACTAAATAAAAAAGTCACTCATGTTCTAGACGATATCCAATGTTCAGGGTTCTACAAGCTCTACTCTTGTAATGCTTTCGTCGTCATTCCTTCATAAGGTTGTTTTTAACGTGTTGGTTTTTTTTGTTCCTTCAAATCCTCTCCAATTGTATTAGCTGATGCTTTAACAGAGGATTAACAAATTTCTTTGCTTGATGCACCGACATCATCAACGAACTGAAATTTAACAAACAATACAATTGTATAAAACCATAAAAGGAAATTCTAACAATAAAAGAAAGGGCAAAAATCGAAACGAGATAGGGGAAAACCAAAAGTCATACAACATATATGTTGCTCTCATCGGACAACTCCATTTCGTGCAATACAATCTACGAAATCAAACCAAAAAGGTGAGACTTTGAACAAACAAAAGAAAACTTTCATTTATAAAAGCAAAAACGAGACCTTAAAGAAAGAAAGGACGCACCTTCAACAGAAAAACGAGAAACCTTCAACAAAGAAAGGTCAAACCTTCAACAGAGAAGAAAAATGACATACCTTGAACTGAGAGTGCAGAGAGAACGGAGGACTAGAGAGAGAACAGAGAGTGGAGAGAAAACGTAGAATTTGAATTGTAGAGAGAGAATTAATGAACTTTTTTTCTAATGAAAATGACAAGGGTATTTTGGGATTCATAAGTGTAATCTGATTATATTTTCCCACGTTATCTTTTTCAAATAAAAAAAATCATTTTAACCTCCTCCAATACTATGTTGACACATGGCAATTGTGAAAAAGTTATTAAAGAAACGTTGTCAACATATCAGTATTTTCCCAGAGTACTTATTGACTGTATACACGTTTATATCAATAAAAACAAATTTTTTTATGACGTGGATTAGACTCATGTAATTTATTTAATTATATTATTAATTTAATATTTGGGTTGTCAAATAAAATTGCATTTTTTCTAGCGTGGGTTTAGAGTAGGTTTAGCGTACTATATTGTTCATATTTTATTTAGTGTCATTTTAAAACTGGTATAATATAATCTGTATTAGATCACGCTTTTTTATGGCAGCTAAATACAAATATTCTTATAGTGTTCCAACATATTTTTGTTGTCACTTTAAGAAACACATAAAGCTTCAAACGAGCTTCAGCATATTTCTATTTGTGGAAAAGAAGAATTGTATTAACTAAGGACTAATTTGTTGAAGATGATAGAAGACTTAAACTAAATAATAAATATGGTACATGATTTAATGTAACGTTGATAGTTGCACTCGATAATGTTATCTTATTGGTTATGCAAAAGACGAAGTGAATTTGACTACTATCATCCAAAAATCTCTTTTAACGAATAAAAGTTTGAATTGATGTTGAAAGTGTTATTAGATAGTGTTATTAAATTCCTTTAATATTCAATTAATTAGATTTATAAGCCTCATTTTTTATCTTTTAACTTAGAATAACTAACTTATATATATTAGCTAATTCATGATCTAGTTTTGAGTTTTTTCTTTTCTTTTACAGCAATATTTAGTGTTTTATTTAGTATTCGAGTTCGAGAGTATACAGCTAATTGTAATCGTAATTCAAAATTTACCAACTAGAGTATCAGATACATACAAAATAAGGACTTTTTAAAACTTTTTCCTTTTATAAAGCTATCGTCAAAAATCTTATACCTTTCAAATCTCATCAAATTTTTCTAGCTTTTAAACTTTTCACACTATTATTCATGTTCAAATTTGTTAACCTATACCTACAGGTATTGGAGAAAAAGGTTAGCAAAGAAACTGAACTATAGTAATTAAAAAAAGTTCAAAAAAGTTAAACAAACCGTTAAAAATCAAACACTAACCGTAATAAAACATGCTAAATAACCTTGTCAAAGTTAAAATTTTTTGCTGAATAACAAATAGTGTTTACCATTTGAATTCTGTGATGAACCACTCTTCTTAAAGTTACCTTTTAGAATTTGTTGACCCTTTTTAATTATATTATACATATTTGTTTATTTTTAATTTTTAATTTTCATTATTTTTCAACATATATAAATACTTTTAAAAAATATTTCACGAAAAAGACTAACTACCACTGTTACCAAATGAAAAAAAAAGTCAAATGCGACCACCAAAAACCACCGGTGAATATTTAACCGCCAGATGCGACTTTTTAAAGCAAAACGTAAGTTTTCGAAGTGCCTTTAGACCATTGAACTGACCAAAGCAATCTAAGTTTGACTGGTACAACATTGTTTCTCTGATATCCTAAGTTAAAATGCTTCAAATCTAATGTTTCAAAAACCATTGTTTAAACACCACAGATCTCAATGGAAAACCACGTCACGTTTCTCCTTCTCTTCCTCTTCATCACCATTCTCTTACCAGCTGCTGCTCCTTCATCTTGTCCAATCAACTTCACCTACGTTCAAACCTTCCCTTGGAACACTTCAACTTGCACAAACACAACCAACAAACAACCTTGTTGCTCAACCCTCAAAACCATCTTCCACATAGGCCTCTCCCAACATCTCAAACAAACATCGTTTTTTCAACTTCCCAATGAAAACACTTCCTCCGTTTGCTTATCAGATTTCCAAGAAAAACTCACAACCTTGTCAATTCACCCATCTCTGGTCCCTTCTTGCTTCCCTAACCCCTCTCAGTTCGTCACAAACTCTTCCACATGTGCAGGTGTGGTGACTTCTCGAGATTGGGAACAGAAGGTGAACTCGGTTAGACTTATCCCGATGCAAACTTTATGCAAAGACCTTGATGACCAAACTAGCTGCAACAATTGCATAGCAGCAAGCTTGAAAGTGGCTCTTCAGCTTACTATTGATAACCCAAATGCCACTGAGACGGGTTGCTTTTCGTTTGCATCGCTGTATGCTGCAGCGGTTGTTAATCCAGAAGGCACAACTGATGTCACCACGATCGGTTGCATAATGGGTGTGCAACTTTCTAGTGAAGTGGCAAAAGGGTCATCAAATAAGAGAGGAAAAGTTCTGAAGGTGGTTTTTACGTTATTGGGTGCTGTTGTTGGGGTTATTATTGTTTTTGTGCTGATGGTGGTTATGTACAGGAAGTGGGAAAAGAGAAGGAAGGAAAATGCTTATCACAGGGAAATTGAAAACGGTATCAGGAACAGTGTTTTGACGAACACTGGTGCAAAATGGTTTCACATATCGGAGCTTGAACGTGCCACCAACAGATTTTCGAGGAGGAATAAGGTTGGTCAAGGTGGTGATGGGGTTGTGTACAAAGGGAAGCTTGCAGATGGCACTTTGATCGCTGTTAAGGAGAATTTGAATTTGCAAAGTAAAGGGGATGAAGAGTTCTGCTATGAGGTGGATATCATAAGCAAAATAAAGCACAGGAACCTTCTTGCTCTTCGTGGTTGTTGCATTTCAAGTGATAATTTCATAGGTAAGAGAAGGTTTCTGGTTTATGATTTCATGCCAAATGGCAACCTCAGTTACCAACTGTCACTTGGTGGATTAACATGGCCACAAAGGAAGAACGTGATCCTTGATGTGGCTAAGGGGCTTGCTTATTTGCACTATGAAATCAAGCCACCAGTTTATCATCGTGATATAAAGGCTACAAACATACTTTTGGACTCCAAAATGAATGCTAAATTGGCAGATTTTGGGTTGGCCATGCAAGGTAGTGAGGACCAGTCTCCTCTCACCACAAGGGTTGCTGGCACGTATGGTTATGTGGCACCCGAGTATGCTTTATATGGGAAACTCACTGAGAAGAGTGATGTGTACAGTTTTGGTATTGTGATTCTGGAAATCATGAGTGGAAGAAAAGTGCTTGATACTTTGAATTCATCTGCAGATGCAATCACAGATTGGGTGTGGACACTAGCAGAATCGGGAAAGATGATGGAAATTTTTGATGAGTCAATAAGAGAAGGGCCAGGGAAAATTATGCAAAGGTTTGTTCATGTGGGAATGCTCTGTGCTCATGCAATGGCTGCTTTGAGACCTACCATTGCTGAGGCTCTTAAGATGTTAGAGGGTGACACTGACGTTCCTAAATTACCAGATAGGCCTGTGCCTTTGGGTCATGCGTCCTTTCAATCTTCTCTGTTGCATGGTTTGCAAGGAAGCGGAAGATCTATGCAACAAGTTTCATCCTATTCATGAGTACAATATTGATTCAACCTCACACTTTTGTTTGTATAGGCAACTTTCGTTTATACTCATAACATTACTTAGGCGTAGGATTAACCCTTTAGAGAGTTTTTTTCATACAACAATTTCAATTTGAGACATGAAGATTCAATTTGTGTCACTTATAATTAAAGTGTAATATATATTAAGGATATGATTCATTATATGGAACTATGGTACATACCTTTTTCAGTAGAGATTTTTATCAACCGCATAGCATCCTTAATTATTGTTATGTGCTTTTGGACAAATTATTATGTGTGCGTAAATCATATATATAGAATTCTTGTAATGAATTCTATGTTATGAGAATGGTTGAGTGTCCTAATCACCTTTATTAAAAATTATGGGAGTGATTTGAAATGTTACAACGTCGTATCGGTAAAAGTGTTAAGACATTATATTATATTATGTGTTCTCGTTCACTACGGCAAATATATAATTTTATTATGATATATAAGCTATGACTTTAAGAAAAACGAGACATATAAAAACGAGACAGTATTTGTAATTTCTGACAAGGTATAGGTTACGGTTCAGACAAAATCGTAGCTCTTACTTTGACCATCAGAGTATATACTATAATTTTACAAAGAAACACAGTCTATACATCTCACTGAAAAAGGTTAAATTTTTTGCCACTCACCACTGCAAACCCTTTAATAGGGTTTTCTCTCTCGTTTTTCTTGTTTTCTTCTTGCATCATCTGTTCAAGTTCATTTCTATTGTTTTCTTCCTCGTTTTATTAATTATTCACTAGTGCAAAATTAGGATTTAACGTAACGATGTTTACCACCAAAACTTCGTGAAAAAAAAAACGTGATGACAAACTTGTAATAAAGCATTAACTTTTAACAATAATTTTCTTAAAATCGTCTTCATTTATCTTTCACAACACTTTTAATGACGGTTTGGAACTGTCGTTGTTTCTCTCACATGACTAATAACGACAGCTTGAAAGCATAACCGTCATCAAATAGCTTAAGTGGAGAAACAAAAGTAAATCTATTTCATAGTAATTCTTCCTTCTTACTACTCTCCAAACCTTTCATTCTTACTATCGTTGTTCACCATTTGCTACCAGCCTGTCATTCATCGCCACTGTTTCCTCCCAATGTAGTCGGTGATGTTTCGCTCCTCTCACATTCTCGTATGCATTGTTCCCTCATCTCTCATTCTTGTGCATTTTTTAGGTATCCACTACTATCCTTCCTTCCTTCTCTATTTGCACAAGTGTTAGCACATTCGTTCGCATCTCCGTGCCATTTCACCTCCTGCTCCGTTTGCACATCTGCTTATATCTCTTCCTTCTCTGTTAACATCTCCTCCTTCGTTTGCATCTCCACGCATGTGCTACCTATTTGTGTCACTACTACCGCTCATAGGTTATGGTTAGTGACTATTATGTATTTAAGAAATGTTTACTACTACATTGATCTTGAATGTGCACAAAGAATTTTTATACCGGTTTAAATCAAAAGATTTTACGTCCAGTTGTTAATCACTATAAAAGAGTTATTAACCTTTCACTAAAAATCACTTTGAAGTTACAAGATGAACAATGAAATAACAAGAACAGAAAACACCTTCCTTTGACACACGAGGGAATGAACACCAGCTAATCAACTTGGTAGAGAACTATTTGAACCTTTAGACACACTAAAATCAAACATCTCTTTCTTCAAGACTTTGATCAAGCTAATACTTAAACTCAAGAACATCCTCAGAACCAATTATGTTCTCTCAATAGTTTAGGTAACCTTAGAAAGGTTTAGGAGACTTCTATTTATTTATAGGCCACAAGTCAGAAAATGAAAAGACAAGTCCCAACTGTCAATGATAATCGATTCTGAAAAGTGATAATCGATTATTTCAGGTAGTTAAGGGTTTTGAAAAATGCGATAATCGATTATCGTTAGTGATAATCAAGTATTGCCGAACACTAATACAAAACATCGTATAACGTCGGTGTTTTTTGGCCTTTCACGTCTAATTCGAGGTGAACATCATATCAGGAGACGTTATACTGACGTCGAACATAGAACAATTCGACTTAAAGCAAATTAACATCAAATTTTGTCAATATTCGATGTGAATATTTTTTTTTTGTTTTTTTAATTCATTGTGATTCTTTTTATAACTCTACGAGACCTGAAAAACAAAAAAAGAACAAATTTCAGTTTTTTGTATTTTATAAAGCATGAACTATGAATGTGTAGTGTAGTATCAATAACAAACAACAATAACAAACAACAAACAAGTTAAATCAAACAACAACAACAAACAGGTTCAACCAAACAACAACAGCAAACAAGTTCAAGAAAAAAAAAACAACAAATAAGTTCTTCAAAACGAAAACGAAAACTAACCTTCAAAAGGTGGGTTCGTCTGAATAAAGTGTTGCCACCAGTGAGAGAGAAAGCAGAATGCGCCTATGAAGGAAAAGAACACGAAAATAATCGGTCAAAACAAACGAAAATCATACCTAAAGTAGTTAATTAACATGCATTTGTAACAAATCAAAGAAAGATTACATATGATGGTTGTCAAACTTCGTTCTAGAAAGCTTGAGCAGAAAAGAGGGTATCGCGCGCTAAGATAAAGTGAATGAATTTTCAATCTCCCACTCAAAATTTTATTGAATTCGATAACCTTTTACGTCTAACGTTGGGGCATTCGATGTTTTATATCCTTTTGACGTCTAATTCTAGGGAATTCGATGTCATACGTAAATACATTTTCACCTTCGCACCAAACATTTTTTGCAAAATTTATCCAATATAACAAATTTGACATCGAATTCCGATTCTAAACGATGTCTAATAATTGCATTTATTTACAAAAATGCCACCGATCATTTTTAACGTTGGTTATTCAATGGTTGGACGTTGAACACGTGACGTTATACGATGTTTTTGCACTAGTGGAACCCTGGACAATTTAAAACTTGTGGAGATAATCAATTATCCGTAGTGATAATCGATTATTGCTGAGACAAAATCTTATCTACTTTTACTTGTGATAGTCAATTATCCTCTATGATAATCGATTATTGCCGCGAAAACTCAATAAAAAAGAATAAGTTATATGAAAGATAAACCTAATACAAATGATTCTACAAAAAATGCTTTAACAATGTATGTGAAAGTTCCTTGAAGTCTTCAAGTGCATCATCATCAAAATCTCTTCAAAGCATCAATGCTCCTCATTGGCAACAGTCTAAACTTAGTCCTAGAGGAAATGATCCTTTCAAGGTGGTCCAAAAAAATCAATGATGATGCATATAGATTAGAACTTCCTATTGAATATGGGGTCAGTCCTACTTTTAACGTTTGTGACTTAATTCCTTTCACAGGAGCTGATGAACAGGAAGAAGAACTGAGGACAAATCCTTTTCCAAAGGGAGGGTTTGATGGAGGACCATTTGGGAGACATATTGGACCTCTCACTAGAGCAACGACATAGACGATGGGAGAGGAAGATGAACCTCAAAAGAACTCTACTTTTATGGAAGATAGACTACTAATTATTCCTTCTTTTCTCTTAAAGCTTGTAATATGTATATATGTTTCTTTTAGGCCTTGTATTTGACTAAGGACCTTTGCTTAGTCTTTCTTAATCATCATTAAGAAGAGTTTGCGTCAATTTTGGGTTGATTCATGAGCCTTAGCGCCATTTGGACTGAAGTTCGGGGTTGAGCGTCACTTTTGAGTGTCTTTTGGCTTGGTTAAATCTTCATATCCTTAGTTAGTTGAAGTTAGTTAGAAGGGAGGCACCCTTGCATGTATTTTGAAAAAAAATCAAGGGAAGAGACACTCCTTCTTTGCACTTGACCTTTAGAAGCTTCAAGAATCATTGTAACTAGTTCGTTATTTGAAAAGACACTTCAGCTCTCTCCTTCAGCTATAAAAGGAGAAGCTCCACCTCTTATATTCTTAGAACTTTAATGACATTATTGAAACACTGACAAAATTGCAATTTCACTTTTCTAAGTTCTCTTGGAGTTGTCTTTTTTCTAGACTTCTTTTATCTTTTCCTTCAAGGTTTGTCGAACGTCCTTCAAGGATGCATCACTTACCCATTCATAAAGCCACTTCATCTCATCTTCTTCATGCTTTCTTGTCTTCATCATCTTCATCAACTTGGTTGAAGGAGCTTCCATCAACACTTTAATGGGATGTTGATTTTTAGATTATGGGCTAGGTGGGATGACGACAAGCTAGGTAAAATAGAATAGGTTATATCTATGTTTAAAGGAAGGAAAAAAAGAAAAATATGTAAGCTTGGTCTGTGTTTGGAGTGAATTACCTGAAAAACACTAGAAGATAAAGCAGAGGGGGGGGGGGAGAGGATTGAATAGTGTTTATGGAAAACATTTTTCGCAACCCTTCTAATATAGCACATTATCGAGCATTTGAAATATTCTTTTGAAAGTTTAAATGCTCGACTTGAAATATATGTATATACGTTGATAAGATTGTCGTGATATTCAAAATATTTCTACTATAGTGTTTTGTAAGAACTTCCTTAAAAAGAAAAGATTGTTTAGCTTGGAAGTTCTTGTATTTGAAATATAAAGTTCAACTGCAGGTTTTCCAAGAGGATCATTTAGTTGAGAGAAGAGAAAATCACACAAGAGATTTTGTACTAGTTTGCTCCAACTAAGCTACGTCCATATTGTCCACATATAGTTCCACTATAATCTTCACACGATTACAAATGAGTTTTAGCACCACTCTTGGTACTTAGCTACTTCACCGATATTTCCTCTAAGTATTAGCACCACTCCTAGTACTCAGCACCCTACCGAGATTTCCTTTGAGTATCTGCACCACTTCTGGTACTCAGTTCCTTTCCGAGATTTCCTTTGAGTATTCGAACCACTCCTGGTACTAGACTATCGCACCTAGATTCCTCAACTCAAATAGAGTTCAGTTGTAAGTGTATTAATTCTCTTCAGAATTGCAATCAACAATTGCTTACAATTAGTTCAGACTAAATCTCTCCACGAGAGGATTTGATTACAATACAATGTAGTCTAAACACTGACAGGTGTTTCTCTCTTCTCTCTTACAGTAGTAAGAATTTTGTCACTTAAGCTCGAGAGTATCTCTTTCTCTTTTTCTCTTCTCTTCTGTTTTCTTCATCTCAGATGTATTCTCTTATTTGAGTTTTTTTTCTCTCTTTTTCTTTTTTAGGATGGATATATCGTTGTAAGATTTTCTTTTGCTCTTAAGTTATCATCTTGATTTTCTTCTTGAGAGATTTTTTATTTATAGGCTTCATGAGTATTTTTCCGTTATACTGAGTTTATAGTTTGTAGCCTTGATACTTGTGTTTTTTCTTTCTTCTTTTCACAGCAGTCGTTATGTAAGTCAACTTTATTTAAGCAGACATTGTTTTTCAGTCCTTTCCTTTAAGTAGGTTGTACGATCTTTTTAGACTTTGATTCAAGTGAGGAACATTCCGTAATTATCTCCTTTATCTCTAACGTCCACATTTTGATATATGATCTGTAGCACTATGGATGCATGTAGAATAACTTATCTGCAAAATTATAGTAAATTGTGTATGCAACAGATATGACTTTTCTTATGACTTTTGTTGTTTTTGAGCATTTATTGTCATTTAATGCTTACTCAGAACAACAAAGTGATTTTTGATTTCTACCGTTAGGTAGCATTTTACAAAGAAGTTCTTTAATATGAAGATATCAGGGCGTATATAAATACTTCATCAAAAGATGATGTGTTTGTTTAGCTCATGGTATCGTTTGATCAAGTAAACGCTTCTTTGGCTTTTTTCTCTCTTTAGACACATAGTGTTTAGCTTGCTTAGCCTTTCTTATGTGTTTTAATAATTAATTCTTTTAATGTATTTGTCGAAGACATTCTCTTGACCTATTTTTGTTTTCGAGAGAAGCCAAATACTTTATCCAGATATTTGGTGGAGGAGAGAGAAACTACGAAGCACAATGGAAAAATGAAAAAATGGAAAGATGAGAGTAAGGAAGTGTGCTTGGAAGGTTGCTAGAGGAGGGTCCCTAGGATTCTCTAGCCTTGACTTTCAAGGAGGAATTGCTTTTGGGTTTCAAAAGTGAATGTACAATTGAGGAGCTGAGTATTTATAGTGATCCATGCTCCATTCAAGTTAAAAGTACTATACAATGAACACAAAAAATACAATTAGAGAACACTAAAAAAGGTTTATCAAGCAACATTCCATCACTTATCATGCCTAGACAAGCAATTTTTTTCTATTCAGCGAAAAACACATGACCTAACACAATTGGTTGACTTTGCGGCATTAACATGCCCTTACAAAAATATGTTTGTATGGATAAACTTTTAAGCACATTCTCCAATAAATATTGATGTAGACACATCATCACAAGATCCTCTTAATAGAAAAAAAAAGTGTCAAAAATTGTGTGCACAAAGTGAATAAGCGTTTATAACTTTGATGTGTAATATGAATGTTCAAGACATTATTTATAAAAACAAAGTATACTCATTGTTTGCCCAAGAAAAATCTTATCAAACGAAGTAGAAGCAAAGCGTTTGCATTTGATTGGTTGCACTACATGTGTTTGTTAAGCTAAATAAACACTTACGTTTGATGAGATCTAACGGTTGTAAAGATATAATTTACATTTGTTGTTTAATCAAAATTAAACAAAAGTGTCGGTTAAACTTTGATCTAACATTTGCTTTGTACTAACACACTATTGTGAGCATTAGGAAAAACGTTTGTTGTATCATAATGTGTGAATCTAGAGTATGATGGTTTCGTAAGACTTTATATAATATATTTGTAGGAATTTATTTAATTTAATATTTTTATGGGAATTAAAGTTGGCAACGCTATTGTCAAGCAGCTGGTGAGTAATTTTTTGTGACTTTCCACTCAATATATATTTGTAGATAGCTATGCTTACAAATGTTACTACTGTGAACTGTAGGATGATCTCAGTTGCCAATGTTGTTCCATTATGGTGTGTTTCAATATTTCTTTTGTTGTTTCATCTGTACCTAATTTCATTATTAGAGATGTGCTAGTCCAACTATATGTGCTTCGATATATCTGGAGATTCTCTTGGTATCAGGGGTAGGTATCCAATGGAACATGGTTTTTGGTTTGTGAAATTTTTTCGATTTGCATTTTCACTCTTTGGACCTAAATGAGTTTGATCTTGTTCTGTAGGTGAAACCTGATGACATATGTTCCCAAGTTGGTTTATGTTCCACCAAAAGGATTCAATCTAAGAGGTCAGAAATGTCTATGGCTCTTTTATATAGATGTCTCTACTTTCTGCTTCCCTTGCAAGTCTACTATAGCTATGTCATTTCTTATCCCCTCCCTTTGTTTTCAGATTTCATCAAGCTTGAAGAAGGTCTTCCACCCAATAATTTTTTGTGCAACATTTGTAGAGCTAGCAACAATTGTTTCAGAGTTTCTTTCTGAGTAGAGTTTGATTATATTTTAGGTGTAAATTATAGTTTAGTTAATATTCAATTCTATATTGTACAAGGACCGGTTTGTTTTGAATTCTATTTATTAAGTCTTTCAATAAAAATTTTATGTTTTAATTATTTGTTTTTAGCATAATTATATATTATAAATTCTTTACATTTGTTAAAAGTTGAAACTAATAGCGATAACCTTATATAATATTATATTTGTAAGTTTTTTTTTTATTTTAAAGCTTTCTGTTTTTTATAAATATTTTTTCTCTATTTTATGTTACATACAGATTTATCCGTATGTAAAAGAAAATTATTTTTTTGATGTATTATATACGGATATTATATACGGATATATCCATATATAAATTACATACGAATATATCCGTATATAAATTAAATACGAATTTATCCGTATATAAATTATATACGGATATATCCGTATATAATTTATATACGGATAAATCCGTATATAATTTAGCTACGATAGTTTTATATACGAATTTTTGTCCTTATGTAAACCGTATGTAATCAAATGTTATATACGAATTTTGACGGTATGTAATTTAATTTTTTAGTGTTATAAAATAACTTCCTATACATTTAATCTTGTAAGAGCTTTAGAAGAATATCTTCAACTCATGAAAAATAAAACATTTTTTTATGCCATAGTATTGTTTGGAACATTTCAGAGAAATAATCTTCTGGATTTTCCTTATAAACATACTTTAAAATAAATATATTAGTTTTTCAAAACTAGACCTAGACATTATTTGTCATTATTAAAACTAAGAATAGCATAATGTATCTCTAACAACAAACACTAGAGTGTGACAGGATAAATGGTTGAGATAAAGTCATTACATAAGAACATGTAACTTTGACAAATTCCTTAGCTTGTTTTTTAAAAAAAAATAAAATAAAAAAACAATGTTAACAGTGACTTACAATTTTTTTTATTTATTCTCATTACAAGAAAATTATTAAATAGAAATTAATTTAAATAGAAAAAATATTAGTTATTATATTAGAGACCATTTTATGAACTAAAAATTATTATCTAAAATCGTCTTTGTTAATAATGAAGAATTATAATTGTTTATGGTCAAATTGGTCTCTAATAATAATTTTCAAAGTTTTAACTACTTTTTATTATTGGATTTTAAATTAGTTTGTAATTAATAATTAAGACTAATGCTAGTAACTAGTTAAAATATAGTAACTAATGTAAAATTCATAAACACTCGTTCACATACTAATAACAAATTTTTATTAATATAAATTATTTTATAACAAATAATTTTGAGTTTATAAAATAATATATAATAATATAGATAATACAATGATTAATTATTTTTTTATCTTTAAATTAATTATTACTTAATGATGTTATTGTAGTATTAATTTTTTTATCATGAATTATTTTCCTTCTTTTCTTCCAATTATATCAAACAACATCTTGAGATATTCCTCAAGAATAATGAGCGCTTAGCAGATTCTAATGGTTCCATCAAATTCAAGTTGAAGGTTAATCTTGGACAATGCCCTGTGTCAAGTGAAATAAATAATTGTTTTAATATTCTTGTTCGAGAAATATCAGTATCATGCATTAAATATAAATATTTCTCTTCTTTTCAAAGTTTGAAACTGATTCGTATTTTGTATAGATTAATTTCTTTCCTTAGACTCAACTCCTACAGATGAAATAAAGAATTGGTATACTTGTTCATTACTAATAACCTTAATGATTTGGAATTCGAATCTTAGCTGGATATAATTGAAAATTCTCAGCCAGTCTGGCTTGCGACCTGTTAAAATATACAGCCGTTGAAATTGGCCAACGGCCAAAAAGCGTTGGGGCCATAAAGTATGAAAAATCTTTAATATATATTTCTATATATACAATGGCCGAAGGGAACAAGAAAGTTCTTATTCTCTCAGCTTTAAAAGGTTTTCTTTTTTCAATGTTTTATAGATTTATTTATTGTGATGATCCAATTCTTTTATTTTTAAGAAGAGGTTTATTTTCATTTATATATTTTAAATTGGTTTATGATAAAAAAAATTAAAGAATGACATGTAATAAATATTTCGAAAGAGGAAAAATAATCTATTAAGACTAGTTTATTTTTTCAACTTAAAAGGCAAATATTAGACATCATAGGAACTAAGAACTAAGAGATTAGATCAGTTTAGAGCCAGGCAAGAACGCAAACAGGGTTCCTTGCTTTCAAAGCATTAGAATATACATTCACCAAAGAAAAGGGAATTAAAGTATATTAGGATCTTTATAAAGTCTATCCCCGAACGCTGTAGATATGAAAAACGCAAATTTAATCTGAATAAAAAATAATCAAATTACAAGTATACAAAATGAAAAAGAATCCAAGATATTTACGGCACGATTTTGAAGGTCAAATTGAAGGTTCCAAATGGGAAATGGTGGGCGTGAATTGCTGACTAAGACCTAATAGTGATTAGTTTCTTCAGCACAAGCAAACTACTGTAGACTTTGCAATCTATGTTGTTCTAGTGCTTGATGAATAGGATGCAAGATATGAAGAAAAATAGGAGGATGATCCTACGCTAGTTTGCAAACCATGCTGCAAAGAAGAATGGAAGGCCTCCTGACCCAGTGGCACTGGTCTGTCAGGTAACTGGGGTATGTCAATGTCACCCTCTAACATCTTAAGGGCCTCGGCAATGGTAGGTCTTAAAGCCACCATCGCATGAGCACAGAGTATTCCCACAAGAACAAACCTTTCCATGATCTTCTCTGGTCCCTCTTCCTTTATTGACTGGTCAAAAATGTCTTCCATGTTCCCTGATTTTGCCAGTGTCCATGCCCAATCCGTGATCAAAACAACCGATGAATTCATGGTATCAAGCACTTTTCTTCCACTCATGATCTCAAGAATCACAATGCCAAAACTGTACACATCACTCTTCTCTGTCAGTTGCCCATAAAGAGCATACTCTGGTGCCAAATAACCGTATGTGCCAGCAACTCTTGTTGTGAGATGAGACTGGCCATCATTCCCTTGCTTCGCCAACCCAAAATCTGACACTTTTGCTTTCATTTTTGAATCCAAAAGTATGTTGGTAGCCTTTATGTCACGGTGATAAATTGGGGGTTTGATCTCATAATGCAAATAAGCAAGCCCCTTGGCCACATCAAGGATTATGTTCTTCCTTTGTGGCCATGTTAGCCTATTAGCACCAGAAACTGATAACTGGTAACTGAGGCTGCCATTTGGCATGAAATCATAAACCAGAAACCTTCTCTTGCCTTTCAAATTATCACTTGAAATGCAACAGCCCCGAAGAGGAAGAAGATTCCTGTGCTTTATTTTGCTTATGATCTCCACTTCGTAGCAGAAATCTTCATCCCCTTTTGTCTCCAAATCAAAAATTTCCTTTACCGCAACCACAGTGCCATCTGAAAGAGTCCCTTTGTACACAACCCCATCACCACCTTGGCCAACCATATTCCTCTGAGAAAATTTACCAGTGGCTCGCTCAAGCTCCGATATGCGAAACCATTTCGCACCAGTATTAGGCAAAACACTGTTCCTCACACCGTTTTCAACCGACCTGTGATACTTATCTTCCTTCCTTCTCTTATCCCACTTTCTGTACACCAAAATCAACACAAAACCAAGCACAACACCAGTAACAGCACCCACCAACCCAAAAACAAGTTTCAGCTCTTGTTTTTTATTCGATGAACCTTTCACAGACAGCGGCAAGCCCAGTATGCAACCAGCGGTGCCCAAATTTGTAGGACCATACTGATTAACAATAGCCGAGGCATACAAAACTGTGAAGTAAAAGCACTTTGTGCCATTTGGGTCCAAACTATTGAGGTGAGAAGTCACTTTGAGACCAGCATCAGTACAAAGGCTGCAACGGGTTTGATCACTCATGTCCCCATTGCAAGAAGTGTCTAAGGGGCTAATCATACCCACTTTACTCTTCCAATCATCTACAGTTATGATTCCTGCACAAGTGGAAGTGTTGGTAACAAACTCAGAAGCTCTAGGAAAACAATAAGGGACCAAAGAGGAGTTGATTGACAAGGCTGAGACTTTGGTTTGGAAATCTGACAAGCAGATGGAGGAAGTGTTTACATCAGGAAGTTGAAAGTAGGAAGTGTTTTTGAGGTGTTCGGCCAACCCCATGCCAATTACACTGAGCAAAGCTTGACAACAGTGCTCCTTATCAACAACAGGGTCTCGGCAAGATGAAGCATCCCAGGGAAAGGTCTCAACGTAGCTGAGATCCATGGGGCATGTGGTGGATGAAACACCAGATATGGAAACAGTGAAGAAGAAAATAAGGAGAGAAAGAAGAACCACTTGCTTATCCATTTTCTGGGGCAGGCAAAACCTTGAAACCTTGATTTTGTGACCATTAGTCTTTTATAATACAACCACTATCGGATGGATAACTGCAAGTTTTACCAGTCAAACCTGGCTTGCTGTGATCAAAAGCCACGTTTAGAATAGAATGCACAGTAAAACTGAATTAAAAATTTGATTTTGATGTCGTTTTCAAAGTTAAGTAACAAGAGGGTTCGGTGTATTTTATGCTGACCCAGGTCAAATTGTTGCTACTATTTTGAATTTATGTTTTTGGTTTTGGTTTCTGGACAAAGACATTTGCGGTCTCTTTCGTGTTTCCTTAGTCCCAAGTCTCAATAAGCGAGCGTTTTTAAAAGCGCGCCAGGTAATAATGGTTCATCATGAAGGGACTAATACCTATTATTAGTATTCTTTTAATATTAATTATAATATTTTACGATGTTAAATAAAAATAAAATTATAGCTCTATTTAATAAACTTGTCAACAAAGTTCACTCGGTGGTTCCAATGTCGTTGAGCTTATATGTTGACAAGTTTTGTACTTGAGTTAGGGAATTTAAAACTTCTAATATTATATTAATCCAATCTTTAAAAAGAAATTATTAAATATGATTTTAGTATCTAAATATGAAATTTGGATATGAAATAGGTATTTGTTTCTACTTCAAATAATTTAGATATATTTTTAGGTTGATATTTGAATGAAAATTTATTAAACATGTAAACAATTTAAATTTAATCGTTGACAATTTAAACAAATTTAATATAATTAAATTAAAAAATTTATATTTATTTATTTTTAAATTTTGTGATCAAATTCTATCAAAATTTATTTATAATATAAGACAAATATATACATATACATATTTATATTTTTAGTTTAATTAATGAATTTATATTATTCTAAAATAGCTTAGTTTGAGAGAGTATAGAAAATTTGTAGTAAATTAAAGAGTATAAAAATGTCCTATTTAGTAATTTACTTATGATTATTAATTTTATCATAATATTATAGTTTTAAGACTTTGCTTTTGATAACATAAGCTTTTACGCTTTATTTATTTCTATACATTGCTTGTTTTTAAATACTTGTTTTAATATAAATATATTTTTTTAGATTTTTAATTTCTTTTTTCTATGACTTTTAAGTAAGACTTAAACCTAAAAAAAATTATGTTAGTTTTACATTTTGTTTTCTCCCAACTTTTGTATTTTCATATGTTTTATTTTACAAATGGTTAACAAGTAGGTTTTTAACGTAACTTAACCTCATAAAGTTGTAACACATGCAAACTCTAGAAAAGTGAGTTTGAATAAAATTTTAAATCTTTTTGCAAAGCAGTGTTTAATCTCTTTTGTAGGGGTTAAACGATCTGCAATAATTATTACACACATGAATGTATAAAACGTGTAAGGAAAATATTTGAAAACAAAAGTAATAACACACTTATTTTTATATTACGTCCAGTTCCTCCTTAAACACTCTTAAGGAGTTCCAATAATCACAAAAGATTATAACAAGTTTAACCACTCTTAATATACAACAAACTCAACTAGTTAGGACGAGTATAATCACTCCTAGTATGAACTAGTCTAACTGACTAGACGGTTTAACTCTACTGAGTTAAACTTACAAGAGTTCTACTTCACTTCTTAAAGAAAATAACAAAGGTTTTATAGATCAAAAGAATAGAATATGTAACTCTCGTAGAGAATATTTGAAATGTATAAAAAGAAATTATGAAAACTTATAAAGAACTTTTTCTTTTTCAAAGAACTATCATTAGACTATGTAAGCTTTAGAGAGAATAATAGCAAGAGAGTGTGTACCAATAATTCTTCTTGTTTCTTCTCTTCATGTAGTCCTCTCTATATAGGCTTTTTTGAAAAATATTCGTTACTCCAATAGTGCAGCAAAGGGAAACGACAACGGTTGTTTTTTAATATACGCTTCGGTTTTAGAACTGCGGCATATACAAGCGAGGTAAAAAGGTCTAACACTTTAGGTCGCGATTCCAACCGAGGTAATAACCTCGGATATGACAACGGTTCTTGGATGAACTGCGGCCAAAACCCTTTTTTTTAATTTTCGTGTAACCTTTGGCCTCGGTTTTACCACAACCGAGGTAATAACCTGGGGATATGACAGCGGTTCCTGCTTGAACTGCGGCCTAAACCCTATTTTAAAAAAAAAAATTTGTGTAACATTTGGCCTCGATTTTGGCACAACCGAGGCCTATTCTCCTGCAATTTTTTTTAATAGCAGGTATGTTTTTGTGATATCCGCTATCACTAAAACAGACCTGCATATCAAACAATATCATAACAAAATTGATTCAACACAATAGTCAATATCATATCAGACATTGGGCTCATTTCGTTTTTGGCACCTCCAACTTTACTGGTGTACCCCTATCTTTAGGCCTGGATAAGAAATTTTGAGTTGAACTCCTGGTTTATATCTCTGCACTCCTATTCTTATTGGATTATTCTTGTTTTTATTTTATTTGTCTAACTATTAGGTTTTATTGTATGTAACCTCTTGTATGATAGCCCCCACCCCTTTGTTTTATTTTTATCGATTGGACTTGTTTGTTTTGTTTTACATAAAAATTACAAAATAAAAAAAAAGATAAAATATTAAAATTACAAATATTTTAAATTAAAAAAGGTATAAGTATTCGTGTGATCCCTCGCATCTTCCTAGTGCTTAATACCTTTCTTTTTTGTTAAAAATAAATTAAAAATAACAAAAATATTTTAAAGGTTAAGCACATGTGTGATCGGTCGCATCGTCCTTGTGCTAAAAACATTTTCTCTTTCTTTTATAAAAAATACAAAAAATATTTTAAAGGTTAAGCACATGTGTGATCGCTCGCATCGTCCTTGTGCTAAAAACCTTTTTCTCTTTCTTTTATAAAAAGTACCAAAAAAAATTTTTAAAGGTTAAGCACATGTGTGATCGTTCGCATCGTCCTTGTGCTAAAAATCTTTTCTCTTTCTTTTATAAAAAAATACCAAAAAATGTTTTAAGGGTTAAGCACATGTGTGATCGCTCGCATCGTCCTTGTGCTAAAAACCTTTTCTCTTTCTTTTATAAAAAAATACCAAAAAATATAAAATCCTTAAAAACTAAAACATTTACATTTTCAAACGAACTACCTTTCGGCCAGAACTACGTGATCCTTGATTCTCCATCAAGAGTGGAGATACGTAGGAGCAAAGCTAGTCCTTGTGAGGTTCATTTCCCCAAAAATCCAAATTTATCCATAATCAATTTCTCAAACAATTCCTCAAACAAACTTTTCAAGCAGTTTCTAAAAGAACTACGTAACCATGATTTCTCATTCTGAATGAGAATACGTAGGAGCAAGGTCAATCCTTGTCGGGCCCCAAAAAACTAAAAAAATATATTTTGTTTCTTTAGAGTTTTATTTTAGGGGATAGTTAAACATTTTGAAAACCACATCATATTTGCGTATTTAGTTAAAGGTACTGCCTTAGGGCAGGCGTTGTAGGGTGCTAATACCTTCCCTACATGTAACCGACTCCCGAACCTAGAATCTGGTTTTTGCAGACCAAGTCTTTCTTTATGGTTTTCCCGTAGTTTTCCAGAATAAATTATGGTGGCGACTCCAAATCTCTTTTTCAATCTCGTTCCTTTTTTGGATCGTCGTCCGGTCGCGATTCCAGTTGCGACAACATGCAGGGGACAAATAAGTACATTTACCAATCTCTCTTGGTGCCAACTCTTCTCGGATATTCATGTCAACCAAATCCAAACGAGCATTCACTCCATCGTTTGTCTTTCCCTAAATGTTGAGTAGTGTATCAATCAAGCTATCACACACATTCTTCTCTACATGCAACACATTTATGCAATGTCTAACATCTAACTTTGACCAGTATGGAAGATCAAAGAATATTGATTTCTTCTTCCAAGGGGTCGGTACAGATGACTTCTTGGATGTTTTCCCAAATACATGATGTATTTTATTAACTTTTTCAAGAATTTGAAGGCTAGTAAGTGGATTTGGTGCTTCGTCCCTCTCTTGATATCCATTGAATGCTTTTTTTAACCTTCGATATGGATGATTACATTTTAGAAATCTCCGATGACGCAGATACATCGTCTTTCTTCCGTGTTTCAATTGATGAGCTGCAGTGTTTTCTTCACATATAGGACATGCTTTATGACCCTTGACACTGTATCCTGACAAATTACCATAAGTTGGAAAGTCATTAATGGTGCAAAATAACATTGTGTGCATCACAAAAGTTTCATAAGCGAATGCATCAACCCCATCCACCCACAACAACTTCAAGTCTTCAGCTAGTGGGCTTAGATAAACATTTATGTCATTTCCAGGATGCTTTGGATCAGATATCATCATAAACAACATCATGTACTTCCTCTTCATGCACAATGCAGGAGTTAAGTTGTAAATTATCAATATAACTGGCCAACAACTTTTATTGGTACTTAGATTACCAAATGGGTTCATTCCATCAGTGGCTAAACCAAGTCTAAGATTTCTACACTCTTTACCAAATTGGGAGAATTGTTGATCAATATTTTTCCATTGCTTTGAATCAGCTGGATGACGAAGCAGCCCGTCAATTTTTCTCTCATCTGCATGTCATCTAAGGTTTTTAGAATCTTTGGATTCGCAAACAAACGCTTAAGTGTAGGCACAATTGGAAGGTACCAAACAACTTTCAAAGCAGATCCATTTTTTTATATCTGACCATTATCTTCACTATTATTTTTTGACTTGTATCGTGATAACCCACATTTTGGACACTTTGTCAAAAATTCAAACTCTTTCCTATATAAAATGTAGTCATTGGGACAAACATGTATCCTTTTATACTCCATATCCATCGGACAAAGAATTTTATTCGCATCATAATTACGAGTGGGTAGTGTATTTCCATTTGGCAGCATTTCATTCAACAATGTCAACAATTCTGTGAAACTCTTATCAGTCCATCCATTAGTCGCCTTCAAATTCATGAGCCTTGACACTGCTGACAAATGTGTGAACTTAGTTGAACCGACATACAAAGGTGTTTCTGCATCAGTCGACATCGTCTCATACACACGAGCTTTCGCAAAATTTTCTGCGCCAACATCGCGGATCATGTCCTCTAATTTGTCTTCATCCGGGCGATCTTCTTCCATGGTGGAATCAATAACAATTTCAGTTTGAGAGTCACTCGGAAATTGCATTTCTTCGTCGTGCCATATCCATGTTATATAACATTTTAGGAAACCATCACAGATAAGATGTTCTCTAATTTGGGTTGCGTTCAACTTTCTCGCATTCAAACAGTTCACACAAGGACATCTAAACTTCACTTCTACCCTCATTACATTGCGCAAATTGTATAAATTCCTCTACCCCTCTCTCGTACTCAGCATTAATGCATGGTAAATTAATCCAATTTCGATCCATATGTAAATATTCTACAAAATTACAATCATACAATTATACAATATATTCAACATACAATCAATTCAATCATACAATCAAACAATTAATAAACATTCAAATTATCAATTCAATCATACATAATTATTCATATTCAACACACAAAAAATTAAAAATTAACAAAATAAAACTTAATAAACAGAATAATACAATCATACAATCAAACAACTAATAAGCATTCAAATTATCAATTCAAACATTCGATCATACATAATTATTCATATTCAATCTACAAAAAGTTAAAAATTAACAAAATGAAAATTAATAAACAGAATAATACGAACATGGGAGCGTGAAAAACCACACAATAATGGAGAAGATGGAACAACCCGCGGTCTGAAACGGAACAAATTTAAAAGAAAAACGCAATACCTACAAAAACATACAACATGTAAGTTTCATAATCCGAATCAATAAAAAAACGAATCAAACCAACCCAAAAACTCCAAAAGAAAACGAAAAAACTCCGGCGACCAAAGCCAAATTTGATCGGATACAAACGTAGGTGATGAAAAATGAGGAAGGAAGTCCCTCTATAGTGACGACGGCGGCGCAACAGTGGCGTAAGGAAGAAGGGAGAAAGATCGCGGCGGCAAGAAGAAGTTGCAGAGAAAATCGTTGGAGAAAATTGTTCGCGTTCGAGGAAGACGAAAATGTTCACTCTCTGTAATATTTTTTTAACCTAATCAAATGTTACTACCGTGGTTCATCAAAAAACCACGGTAATATAGGGGATACAACCTCGGTTCCCAACATAATCGAGGCCTATTCTCCTAAAAAAATTAAAATTGATCTAAAATGACAATTTTGAAATTTTCTTCAACCTTTATGTCGCGGTTCCCCGCCTAACCGAGGCCTATTTGCTTAAATATTTAAAATTTGTTCAGATCAGGGAATAAGCCGCAGTTCCCCTAAGAACCGAGGCCTATTCCCTGACGGTCTGACTCCAAGTTTATTTCAGGACTGCCTTAAAGGAAATGTTAGAATTTTGCAGGGACAATAGGTCGCAGTTCCCCTCAAAACCGATGCCTATTCCCTGACGGTTTGACTCCAAATTTATTTCAGGACTGATTTGGCGGAATGTCAGAATTTTGCAGGGACAATATGTTGCGGTTCCCTCAGAACCAAGGCCTATTCCCTGATGGTCTGACTCCAAGTTTATTTCAGGACTGACTTGACGGGAATGTCAGAATTTTGCAGGCACAATAGGCCGCGATTCCCCTCAGAACCGAGGCATATTCCCCTGCAAATTTATTAAAGGACTGACTTGGCGGGAATGTCAGAATTTTTTCAGGGAGAATAGGCCGCGGTTTCCCTCATAACCGAGGCCGAAAGGCATATACGGTCGCGATTCTGTTGCAATCGAGGCCTATACTGTCGATATAATTTAAAAAATGTCACCGTGCAATATTATGCTTCGGGTTCTGGTGAACCGATGCATAATGTGCACGGTAATAAATCAATTTTGAACTAGTGCCCAGAGCTTTCGACTTTCATATAGAGATGTAGCCTTTTTGTATTAGGCTAGAAGCTATATTGTGTCTTGTAGAGGCAATTGTGTGGTGTACGGAAGAGACTGGCAAAATAAAGGTTTCATCCCTAGACACTTAAAACACTTGATATCACTAGTGCACTTGGAGGAATTTGATCCATCTTTGGGTTTCTCAAACTTTCTAGGAGGATCCTCTCTTTTGATTTGTTTTCCCTCCCTCTTGAAGTCTCTTTTGACATTGGAACTAGAGTGGATAGTTTTCAAACATTTTTTCAATACTTGTTTCTCTACCTTAATGTAAATGTGTACCAAGTCATTTAAGTTTTGGTAGGGCAACAATTCTACTCTATCTCTAATCTCAACATTGAGACCACTTAGAAACTTAGAGATGATGGTCTCTTCTTCCTCATGAACTTTAAGAGGGAGAAATAAATTTTAATTTTATACTAATTTGAGAGAGAGAAATAAATTTCAATTTTATATGACCTTTGATTAAGAGGGAGAAACAAATTTCAATTTTAAATATAATTACAAATATTTAATTACAAAGATTAAAAGTGTAACATCCCAAAATTATACAGTCAGCAACTATATAATAGAATATTAACATGTATTAATATTATATAGCAGTTTTACAATTAAGAGAGCAGTGTGCAAAAATGGCCGAACGGCCTTACATATACACACAAAAATAACGAGCGTTCACAAAAGAATAAGAACGAACGGTTTACAAAATATTGGCCGAACGTTCAACTATTTACAATCCCCAAAAGAGCGCTCGCTCACAGCCGCTCGCTACCCAAATATACTAACTGAAAACCGAACGTCTTTACCGCTCGGCCTTCACTTCCACTTCAACGAGATTCTCCTCAGCTAAGACTTCTTCTTCAAGTGTTTGCTCCAGGGAAGTATTACCTTCTGCTCACATCCACACGGATGATCATGGCAAGGACAAGACGGATACACATATACCGACAACGCAAGGAAAGTGCAAGGGTAAGCTTATTGAATTTAATTTAAGTAAAACATATATTTCATACTTATCAAATACAGCAAGTAAATTCACAAGCATGTACATACAATACATACAATAATTCCATCCAAACCCTGATGCTAGACCGACCGTCCGGACTGTATGAAACCTGTGTAGCTAAGGCGTCCGTGCACTCAGGTGGGGTAACTGGAATGCTCATCAGTAGCCACCTGAGGTTAGTCTATTCTGTCCAAGTTACAGTTATGGACTAGACCTCCTGCCATTCCCACGTATGACATACTCCTCTCTACTTGAGAACGAGCACTCACGGAATATCAGGATGAACCACCATCTAAGCTTACCACGTTCATACTTACAAATCTCAATTTTCAACCAAGAGTCGTTCCTCCCTGGAACGCTCGTTCAAAATCCATAATCATAATTTCAACTCTTATAATGTTTCGCACAACTTAATTCTTCTTCTTAAATACATTTTCATTCTATGTTCCACTTGCATAAAAAGACGAACGTTCACTCCCCTTCATAACGAGGACGAACGTTAAGAGCTATACCAAGAAAGACTCCATCGAATCAGTTAAATGAACTGATTCCAGTACGATCCAAATAATACTTAGAAAAATCTAAGTTCAGTAACACTTGAACGAATCCAATGGATAGGTGAAATTTCAAGTTGTTTAGATAAATAAACTAGACAAGATTTTAATCCAGGAGACAACTGTCAGTCAATGACCGAGCACGAAAATAAGCTTTTAATAAATCTTGGACGAACGTCGCTGAGGACTTGGACGAACGTCAATAGAACTATTGGACGAACTCTATTTAGATAGTAAGGACGAACGCTATTCCAAATTTGGGACGAACACTATTACCGCTCGTTGATAATTTAGAAATGAACAAACGTTCGGTATAGGACCGAGCGTTCCTTTACCACATACTCATTTGGACGAGCGTTCAGTTATAAAATCGAACTATGCTTTGGACGGACGCTAGGTAAATGACCGAGCACTAATTAGAACGAACACTATTTAGAACGAACGTTCGGTATTAGACCGAACGCTAACTAGGACGAACGCTCAATCTAAAACCGAGAGTTCATTTGGACGAACGCTCAGTATAAGACTAAGCGCTACCTATGACGAACGCTGGAATATAAAACCGAGCGTTACTAATTACACTTCAATTTATTTCAACCGTTGGACACGCTAGGCTGAGCCGAACGCTCAAACCTAACCCTTCACTCAAAGGACGCTCGCTCTTCATCAGGATCCTTTCCGAATGAAAGAATTCTTATTCTAAGTCCTTTTCAAGGGAAACCGAACGGTATAAGACAGTTCGATGACGAGCGTACATTATCAAGCAGAGAATATGAAAATTTCCAGATTTTTCATTTTACAATAACTTTACAGTTTTCATACGATTCATAACTTATAATTTCTCTCCACCATGAATCTCATACATTACAAAATTCATATTATCATACCAAACCATACAGAAATTTAATCATACTCCGAATCATACGTTTCATTCTCAGCATACAGTTCAAACAATATTCATCATATACATCCAGTGCAACCATGCTCGTTCATGCATACTTAAACATCAAATATTTCATGCATTTCAGACATCCAGTACACTTCATTGCTTTCATACACATCAAACAAGTATTAAATTAAATTACTAAAGCTTCCCTTACCCGGATTGCGCGTTCGTTCTTTAAAAGAAAAAACCAGATCCCAGTATAACTCTTCTACCCTTTACGTTCCAACCCAAACTCCTTAAACTAAAATTTCAGCAAACCAACACGGGTTCAGAGAAAGTGCATGCAGTTCAAAACGAGGCTTACATGGGTATAAATGAAGAGCAGTTAAGGACGTGAAACTTACCCGTTTCAGAATCCAAAACTGTTCGGTTTGATGGAAAGCTCACGGTGCAGGGATGCTTCTCACGGTGCTGAAACGTGAACGGGGCAAAGGATGGTGAGTTACAGAAGAGAGAAGAAGAAAGGTTTTAGAGAGAGGATGGAGAATTTAGGAGATCAGAAATTTAGGGAAGAAGATGAAGTGTTCAGAGGAATGGGAAGAGTTTTCCAGAGAAATAAATTTCTCTTCCCACGTAGGACAATCGTCCATCAGCATACTGCCACGTGGATCCCACTATCATTTTAGAATGTTCCACAGTGACACTTGTCAGAGAGAAATCAGAGAATGTGAGTGCACATTAATGGCACAGCACGTGGAGGGGCGTGGGTGCATTAATGAGGTACAGAGGCATTAAATGGGGCGTGACAATCCCCCTAACTACAAAAATTTTCGTCCTCGAAAATTAAATCTTACCGGGAAAGAGGTGAGGGTATAAATCCTTCATAGCGTCTTCCACTTCCCAGGTAGAGTCGCCCGTCTTTTCGTCCCACACTACTTTAACTAACCGAACGTCCTTTCCCTTATATAACTTAGCGCGTTCGTCTTCAACGCGAATCGGGTTCATCTCTAGCGTTCGGTCTTGTCGAAGACGAACGTTCTTCAGCTCCAATATGTGCGAGGGATCGGCCACGTACTTTCGGAGTTGCGAGACATGAAATACTGGATGAAGGTTGGATAGTTGAGGAGGCAAGGCTAGCTCGTACGCTACTGGTCCAATCTTCCTTAGAATTTGATACGGCCCCACGAACTTGGGAGATAATTTCTTTGGTCGTAACACCCTGCCTACTCCAGTAGTTGGATTCAGTCTCAAGAAAACGTGGTCGCCAGCTTCGAACTCCAAGGGTCGTCTCCTCTTATCTGCGTAGGACTTCTGCCTGCTTCTGGACGTCTTCAACCTCTCTTGAATTAATTTCACCTTTTCAGTCGTTTGTTGAACGAGCTCGGGTCCAGTCAATATGTTTTCTCCTTCTTGGAACCAGCAAAGTGGTGTGCGGCATTTGCGTCCGTAAAGAGCCTCGAATGGAGCCATTCCAATGCTTGATTGGAAGCTGTTGTTGTAGGTGAACTCCACTAATGGTAGGACTTCATCCCAAACGCCCATGTGATCAAGTACGCACGTTCTTAACAAATCTTCAAGCGTCTGGATTGTTCTCTCGGATTGACCGTCCGTCTGAGGATGGTACGCTGAACTCATTTGGAGTTTGCTGCCCAGTTCGCTTTGCAACGACTGCCAAAACCGAGAGGTGAATCTTGTGTCTCGGTCAGAGATGATACTGGACGGCACTCCATGCAGACGAACGATCTCTTTGATGTAGAGCTTGGCCAAGTTGGTTACCGACATCTTCAGGTTGATGGGTAGGAAGTGAGCACTCTTCGTTAGACGATCCACTATTACCCAAATAGAATCGTGATTCTTGACCGTGCGAGGCAAGTGAGTCACGAAGTCCATTGAAATGCTGTCCCACTTCCATTCAGGAATCTCCAAAGGTTGCAGTAGGCCGCCCGGCCTCTGATGCTCCGCCTTCGCTCGCTGACAGGTCAGACAAGATGCCACAAAACGTGCAACGTCATTCTTCATTCCTGGCCACCAGAACGAACGTCGAAGGTCTTGATACATCTTAGTCATGCCAGGGTGTATGCTGAGACGACTATGATGTCCTTCCTCCAAGATAATCCTCTTCAGCTCGCCATCATTGGGAATGCACGTCCGTCCCATGTAACGTAACATGCCGTCCGTTCCAGCGTTGAAATGCTTGGCTTGATCCGTACCGAGCGCGCTTAAAATCTTTATCAATTCTTCATCCTCTCGTTGTTTCATCCAGATTCTGTCGAACACATCACTTGATATTCTCAAGGTGCAGCATTTAATACTGTTCGGCTTCAACTCGAACTGCAACCTTAGGTCTCGAAAACTCTCCACTAAACTTAGCTCTTTAACCAACATTACCGAGACATGAAACGCCTTCCTACTTAGAGCATCCGCCACAACGTTCGCTTTACCAGGGTGATAAAGCAATTCGAACTCATAATCCTTTAAGAATTCGAGCCACCTTCGCTGTCTCATATTCAACTCCTTTTGATCAAAGAGGTACTTGAGGCTCTTATGATCGCTAAAGACTTGGAAGACGGATCCATACAAATAATGTCTCCAAATCTTTAATGCAAAGACGACCGCTGCCAACTCTAGATCGTGCGTTGGATAATTCCTCTCATGTATTTTTAACTGCCGAGAGGCATACGCCACCGCTCGTCTTTCTTGCATTAGAACGCACCCCAACCCTTGGTGAGACGCATCACAGTAGACTTCAAAGGGTTTGGCAGTGTCCGGAATCACCAAAACTGGAGCGCTCGTCAACTTATTCTTCAACTCTTGGAAGCGCTCTTCACACAAATCAGTCCATGCGAACGGTTGATCCTTCCTTGTAAGACGAGTCAATGGTGCTACTATCTTAGAAAATCCTTCAATGAAACGCCTATAGTAGCCTGCGAGTCCCACGAAGCTTCTCACTTCCGTGACCGAGCGTGGACTCTCCCATTCCAAAACCGCTCGTACCTTAGCCGGATCAACTGAAATTCCACCCGCGGATACAACATGACCCAAGAACTGCACTTCCTTCATCCAGAATTCACATTTAGACAACTTAGCGTACAGCTCTTTTTCTCTCAACACTCCAAGTACCACCCTTAAGTGTTCCTCATGCTCTTCACAGCTCTTGGAGTAGATGAGAATATCATCAATGAACACCACCACAAACTTGTCCAAGTACGGCCTAAAGATCCTGTTCATGTAGTCCATGAAGACTGCTGGAGCGTTCGTCACACCGAACGGCATGACTACGTACTCATAATGTCCGTAGCGTGAACGGAAGGCCGTCTTCTGAATGTCTTCTTCCTTAACTCGAATTTGATGATAGCCGGATCTCAAATCTATCTTTGAGAAGACGCTCGCTCCATGCAATTGGTCCAGCAAGTCGTCAATCCGAGGCAATGGGTATTTGTTCTTGATGGTCAGCTTATTCAATTGACGATAGTCAATGCATAGCCGTGAGCTGCCATCCTTCTTCTTCACCAACAATACGGGCGCTCCCCAAGGTGACACGCTTGGGCGGATGAACCTCTTGTCCATCAATTCTTCAATTTGCGTTTTAAGCTCAACCAATTCAGCAGGTGCCATTCTGTATGGTTGAACGGATATGGGAGCCGCGGTCGTTACCAAATCAATCGTGAATTCCACTTCACGAACAGGAGGTAGTCCTGGCACTTCATCCGGAAAAACGTCCGGGAATTCGTCCACAACCGTTCGTCCTTCAGTGTACCTATTGGACGAACGTTCAAAGCTCTTATTCGCACCCTCTCGGTCTTCATGCGTCATGATCAGAAAGCAACTCGCGCCCTCCATGATGTCTTCTTTCAACTGGCCGAGCGTCACCCCCAACTCTTCTTCATTTTCTTCCGGGAAAATCAACTCCTTAGCTCCACAATCTATGAGAATGCGATTGGTATTCAGCCAATCCATTCCCAGAATTACTTCTAAGTCTTTGAGAGGCAAACAGATGAGATTCACCTTGTATCTATGCCCTTCTACCTCAATAGGACATCTAACGCACACAGTAGATGTCCTGATTTCACCAGCTGCTGGGGTCGACACCACCAGATCAAACTGCATTTCGCTCTCAGCTATTCCCAACTTAGCAACGCACGCCTTCGAGATGAAGGAGTGTGTCGCCCCCGAGTCAAATAACACACAGCAAGGTATTCCATGAATTAAGCAGGTACCAGTGACGAGCGTACCTGAGCTCGCTGCTTCTGCCCCAGTGATCGCATACACACGCCCCACAGCTTGGGCTCGTCCACCTCTTCCTTGTTGATTCCTTCCAGCGTTCGGCGGCCTCACCACTGCGCGTCCGCCCATATTACACTCATTCTCCAGATGGCCGTTCCTTCTACATCGAGTGCAATATTTCCCTCCGATCAACTGAGGACATGACGACCTGAAATGGGGTCCCCCACACTGGAAACATCTAACCGGTCCCTGTTGTCCTGACTGTCCAGCAACTACCAAAGCTTGAGACCCACTATTCTGCGCTGGACGAGCGTACGGTGTCCTGTTCCGGTTCAGATTGGGCCTCGACAGAACTGGTGCCCTTGACGCTTGTTGTTTCTTATGTTGTGCTGCCTCAGCCATATTTTTCTCTAACACTTTAGCCCTCTCGACCATTGCAGGGAAAGACCGAATGCAAAGACTGGAGATCAATACCTTTAGATCGCTCCTCAACCCATTCTCAAATTTTCTACATTGCCACTCTTCACTGGTTGCCATGGTGTTGAAACGAACCAAGTGTTTAAACTTGTTCGTATATTCAGAAACTGACTTCCCTCCCTGTACCAATTGCAAAAATTCCACTTCCTTAGAAAAACGAACGCTATCCGGAAAGTACTCCTCATAGAACTTGCCTCTGAATATTTCCCAATTAATAGGACTGTGAGCGTCCGTCAATAAAGCCTTCACGCTCGCCCACCAATGGCTTGCTTCTCCAGTAAGCAAATATTCCGTGAAAGCCAAACGATTCTCATCTGGACACCTCTTGGCGTTGTAAATCCGTTCCATATCCTGCAGCCACTGGTCTGCCTCATCCGGAAGACCCTTCCCACTAAACTTGGCCGGATGGTGTTGAAGAAAACTCTCCAAACTCCACTCGGTATGATGAACGGCATTGGAAGAGGACGCTCCTGGTGTGCCCCTTGTGGCGGCGATGAGTTCCATTAATTGTCTCTGAGTGGCTTCAGAGTTCTCGCGTGCGGCCTCAAGACTTCTTAAAGCAGCTGCGTTCTGCTCCATTAGTGTAGCGTTTTGTTGTTGCAACCGTTCGATCACAGTTTCCAACAACCTGGCACTGTCGGACGTATCTGGTCCATTGGGTGGTGGAGGAGGAGGAAGTCTAGGCGCCATTTGTTCTCTGAGCCAGAGAAAAGCGAACGTTAGAAATGTTTAAGAGTTAAAAACAATAACTCACCAAACATATAATAAGCACACAGCAAAAGCACAGTGCACTCATATCCTACAGTGTCCTTTTTATAGAACAAATAATGTAACATCCCAAAATTATACAGTCAGCAACTATATAATAGAATATTAACATGTATTAATATTATATAGCAGTTTTACAATTAAGAGAGCAGTGTGCAAAAATGGTCGAACGGCCTTACATATACACACAAAAATAACGAGCGTTCACAAAAGAATAAGAACGAACGGTTTACAAAATATTGGCCGAACGTTCAACTATTTACAATCCCCAAAAGAGCGCTCGCTCACAGCCGCTCGCTACCCAAATATACTAACTGAAAACCGAACGTCTTTACCGCTCGGCCTTCACTTCCACTTCAACGAGATTCTCCTCAGCTAAGACTTCTTCTTCAAGTGTTTGCTCCAGGGAAGTATTACCTTCTGCTCACATCCACACGGATGATCATGGCAAGGACAAGACGGATACACATATACCGACAACGCAAGGAAAGTGCAAGGGTAAGCTTATTGAATTTAATTTAAGTAAAACATATATTTCATACTTATCAAATACAGCAAGTAAATTCACAAGCATGTACATACAATACATACAATAATTCCATCCAAACCCTGATGCTAGACCGACCGTCCGGACTGTATGAAACCTGTGTAGCTAAGGCGTCCGTGCACTCAGGTGGGGTAACTGGAATGCTCATCAGTAGCCACCTGAGGTTAGTCTATTCTGTCCAAGTTACAGTTATGGACTAGACCTCCTGCCATTCCCACGTATGACATACTCCTCTCTACTTGAGAACGAGCACTCACGGAATATCAGGATGAACCACCATCTAAGCTTACCACGTTCATACTTACAAATCTCAATTTTCAACCAAGAGTCGTTCCTCCCTGGAACGCTCGTTCAAAATCCATAATCATAATTTCAACTCTTATAATGTTCGCACAACTTAATTCTTCTTCTTAAATACATTTTCATTCTATGTTCCACTTGCATAAAAAGACGAACGTTCACTCCCCTTCATAACGAGGACGAACGTTAAGAGCTATACCAAGAAAGACTCCATCGAATCAGTTAAATGAACTGATTCCAGTACGATCCAAATAATACTTAGAAAAATCTAAGTTCAGTAACACTTGAACGAATCCAATGGATAGGTGAAATTTCAAGTTGTTTAGATAAATAAACTAGACAAGATTTTAATCCAGGAGACAACTGTCAGTCAATGACCGAGCACGAAAATAAGCTTTTAATAAATCTTGGACGAACGTCGCTGAGGACTTGGACGAACGTCAATAGAACTATTGGACGAACTCTATTTAGATAGTAAGGACGAACGCTATTCCAAATTTGGGACGAACACTATTACCGCTCGTTGATAATTTAGAAATGAACAAACGTTCGGTATAGGACCGAGCGTTCCTTTACCACATACTCATTTGGACGAGCGTTCAGTTATAAAATCGAACTATGCTTTGGACGGACGCTAGGTAAATGACCGAGCACTAATTAGAACGAACACTATTTAGAACGAACGTTCGGTATTAGACCGAACGCTAACTAGGACGAACGCTCAATCTAAAACCGAGAGTTCATTTGGACGAACGCTCAGTATAAGACTAAGCGCTACCTATGACGAACGCTGGAATATAAAACCGAGCGTTACTAATTACACTTCAATTTATTTCAACCGTTGGACACGCTAGGCTGAGCCGAACGCTCAAACCTAACCCTTCACTCAAAGGACGCTCGCTCTTCATCAGGATCCTTTCCGAATGAAAGAATTCTTATTCTAAGTCCTTTTCAAGGGAAACCGAACGGTATAAGACAGTTCGATGACGAGCGTACATTATCAAGCAGAGAATATGAAAATTTCCAGATTTTTCATTTTACAATAACTTTACAGTTTTCATACGATTCATAACTTATAATTTCTCTCCACCATGAATCTCATACATTACAAAATTCATATTATCATACCAAACCATACAGAAATTTAATCATACTCCGAATCATACGTTTCATTCTCAGCATACAGTTCAAACAATATTCATCATATACATCCAGTGCAACCATGCTCGTTCATGCATACTTAAACATCAAATATTTCATGCATTTCAGACATCCAGTACACTTCATTGCTTTCATACACATCAAACAAGTATTAAATTAAATTACTAAAGCTTCCCTTACCCGGATTGCGCGTTCGTTCTTTAAAAGAAAAAACCAGATCCCAGTATAACTCTTCTACCCTTTACGTTCCAACCCAAACTCCTTAAACTAAAATTTCAGCAAACCAACACGGGTTCAGAGAAAGTGCATGCAGTTCAAAACGAGGCTTACATGGGTATAAATGAAGAGCAGTTAAGGACGTGAAACTTACCCGTTTCAGAATCCAAAACTGTTCGGTTTGATGGAAAGCTCACGGTGCAGGGATGCTTCTCACGGTGCTGAAACGTGAACGGGGCAAAGGATGGTGAGTTACAGAAGAGAGAAGAAGAAAGGTTTTAGAGAGAGGATGGAGAATTTAGGAGATCAGAAATTTAGGGAAGAAGATGAAGTGTTCAGAGGAATGGGAAGAGTTTTCCAGAGAAATAAATTTCTCTTCCCACGTAGGACAATCGTCCATCAGCATACTGCCACGTGGATCCCACTATCATTTTAGAATGTTCCACAGTGACACTTGTCAGAGAGAAATCAGAGAATGTGAGTGCACATTAATGGCACAGCACGTGGAGGGGCGTGGGTGCATTAATGAGGTACAGAGGCATTAAATGGGGCGTGACAAAAAGCATACATATCCATAATTTAAAATATAAAAGAATTAAGTTATTATATTATTTATTCATTTTTCTTCTTTTTTTTTCAATTTGTTGTACAAGGGTGAGTAGATGACAAGCACGTCTTTGGATTCATGGTAATTAAACTTTATTTATAATTTTATCATAAATTATCTAATTAATTTAATTGTTGAAAAAATAATAAATGTTTTTCTATAACTAATTGTTAATAGTTTGAAAATAAAAATAATATGATAGAATGAAATGATTTTACTTTGATATAAATTGTTTTTATTTTTATTTATCCTAATAGAAAATCAGTCGGTTTATTACATGATTTTTTAATATATTAATTCTATATAATAATATTAATAATAAATTATAGCATTTAAAAATATTTAAAGTATAATTCTTTCAAAGTTTAGAAAACACGTTCAGTAAATACTTGATTGAACCAACTTATATTAGTTTTAAAAATACATTAAAATTTCAAACACAACTTAAAAAGATTGTATTAAAAATAAAATAAATTAAATAATAGAGCAATTAAATTATTCTATATTTAAATCAGAATTATGTATGTTTTTAATATTTGTCTCTTTTTCTCAAAATTCAAATAAAATTGATCTCTATACTTTAATATAATAAATAACTGGATTTCTTTTAAAATACATGTGTTATGTGTTCTAATATTTTAATCCAATCAATATATTTATTAGACACGTCACCTAAAAATTAATGTCGTTTATTCTACTAGAATAAACGTATTCCTTATTACTAAAGTTCATGGATGAATTTTATATGAATTTTGTTTGTAAGAGCTAAAAACATACTTAACTAAAAAAACATAAGAATGAATGATAACATTTAATAATACACAATCTTCCTCCATAAGATAAGAGCTTATGTTTCCATGTCTTTAGTTTTCTACCAAAATTTATTTCCAAACATCTCATCTTTATTTCCATGTCAACTACAAAATTGTGAACAAAAGAATGAGAGGGTGAATAACAAAGAGAAAATAAAAGTATAAAAAAGTGAATGAAGAGAGAAATGGAGAAGGGTAACATTGCTTGTTGGGTGAGTGAGTTGATCACTATCTAGAATGTAACATTTCAAAACCACGCATTCTTGCTAGGAAAAGGTCATAAACAGGCAAGAGCTTTCGATTTTTAAAAAAGACAAAACCCTTCTACTACTCTTTGACAATACTAAATGTTGAAAACACAACTTCTCTTTATTAAGACAAAACTTAGTAGTATGACGTTTCTTCTTGTGATGAAAACTTGGTAATGTATCTTAGATAACAAACACAATAAAAACAACCTGCATAATCCTCATCATCAATTTGAACGCCGTTATTCTTCAAATCCATAATTAACATCCAGTTATTCACTAACTATAATTTCATTACTCATTTTGTATGAGTACAATCCGTGCTTCGAATTTAAAGACAATTTTTATTAGAGATTATATAAGCTCTTAAGCTTCTTAAAGTTCATGAAGTAGACTTGGAGAATATATATATTTTTTTGTGTAATTTCTGGTTTTGGGTCTTTGTTGGATCTTGTAATTGTTTTATTTTCTATTTTGTTTCTATTAGATCTTATACACAATTCTATTTTTGTTGTGATTGAAGAATTTTTTTTAACTCCAGTTAAGAAGCTTGTTAGATGGGTCGTAGAAGTATTTGGGCGCATGAGTAACAGATTCTTAGTATATAGGTCTTTTGGTACACTTTTGTACTCCAAATTACTTATCTTATGGAATTTGAATCATTATTTTAAAGTGAAATTCTCTTTTAGTTCTTCTATTAAACTTTGGTCCTTATTTTTGAGTTTCCAATTCAAAGTAACATATTTTCCTCTACTCATTAATTTCTTTTTAATATTGTGACATCAATTAAGGTAGATTGGAGTTTCTTCATCTATAATTCCTTCTGCGTTTTTTTCTTGAAACTTGCATCAACACCTAGTCATGAAGGCTTAGAACAATTGCATTGTGATCCTTTTCCAACTCCTATTTCTCATCCTTCATGTACTGGTGATCCCCAGAAGGCCTCGACAGACGGTACTCGAGAAACATCAAGGTCAGACGGCCACGACAGGTGGATTTCCGAACATGATTAAGGTAAAACACTGATTAAGGATGATTGGGTTGTGGGTTGGGCCGTGATTAAGGCTTTGCTACTTTGAAGCCCACGACCAAAACTATAAATATAGGTCAAAGGTAAGAGGTAGACAGGTTCATTAATTACGCATTTATTATAGCGCTTAACTTATCTCGATCGGACTATCAATGACTTTGGCATCGGAGCACCTTTAGCAGGTACACCCCCGGTCGGTGCACAGGAGATTGAAAAAGGCTCGACTGGACAAAGAGAACAAAGAGAGTGTGGACTGGACGATGTCTGGAGAAAATTGTGCAGAACTTAGGTGACTCGACCCTATACCGGAACACTTCCCGTCATGGTTACATCAGGCTTGGGTTCGCTTTGCTTCAAGGAGACCTTCTTAATTAACTAAAAAAAAATGTGTATCTTCAACCGTCATAACCAAAAATCATTCAATTTAGATAACTTCTCAACCTCGTACTTTTAGAAAGTTATGATGATCAAATTTCAAGTGTATCACACCAGTTTGTTATAGAATTTATCGTACAAGTTTTGAAAAGTCGTCTATCACAAAAGCATAAACTTATAACAAAATTAATATACTATATTCACTATAGAAATCCAAAATAAAACAGATAGAAATGAACACTAAAAATAATTATGACTCAATGGAAGTATGTACAACTTCAATATGTATTACCTACATAATTCACAATAAAACAATAAAGATTATAACTTTAGTTTGATTGCTAGTTAAAAGTT
Organism: Vigna umbellata; assembly: GCF_029865625.1. Taxonomy (NCBI): domain Eukaryota; kingdom Viridiplantae; phylum Streptophyta; class Magnoliopsida; order Fabales; family Fabaceae; genus Vigna; species Vigna umbellata. The sequence goes on along the minus strand of NC_142165.1, from coordinate 25,268,606 downwards.
TATATCAAAAATTTTAACTAAAAGAACATCACTCTATTACTAAGTAACAATACATACTTCTACAGACACTAAAGAAAACTAGAAATTTTTTGTTTTAATCTTATTTATCTGAATCAATCTTCACACTCAGAAATCTTTAAAACTAAATCTCTTGTCTATCTTTTTTCTTCTTTTAACAACATAAACGTCTTACCAACCCCATCTTTTAAATATCCTCCATAGTTCCATCACTCCGTATTGAAAGTGAGAAAAACAAAGTTAGATGTATCCCAAAAATGATGATCGTTCTGTTTGTATTTTCTCAATTTGATCATGATTTCATGGGTGCTTTCTGCTTTTTCATGTGGGTCAATCTCCCCCGCTAAACTACCCACTCTATCTCGTCTTTCATGACTTTATTCGTTAATTAATTATATTCATCTATTGTCCACTGATAATGTTTTGTCAGTTTTCAATACTGATTTTCTTTTTTATGTTTATAAGAAAAATATATGATTTGATCTATAAAAATATTGAAAGATTAATAAAAAGAAGTATGTTTATCATTTAAATATTCATGTATCATTGTTAATTATCATTGTCAATGATCAGGGTAGTCCAAAGTCGTTTTATATATTTTTTATTTATATATGTTTTGAAAGTGTAAGATATATAATTTGATGTATGGAAAAGGGTTAAAGCACATCAATTGCTTCTTATATTTTATTAATTATTTATCGTTGATAAAAATAATAATTATATTTTAAGTTCTTAAATTTAATTATTAACACAGAACACTTTAGTCCCTCAGATTAAGAAAATACAGTCCTTTAAATTTACCGTTTAGGAATTGAAAAAACACTTTAATTACTCAGATTTAGTATATAGCCTTTTTCTAAATTTGGAAAACTGAAAAATTTAAAATTTAAATGGGATTTACTTCACGTTTTATGAACTAAAAATATAAGTAAACCTATTTTTTCAATGTAAAACGTGTGGTTTAATTGAATAATATAGTTTTACCATGTTATCATTTTCAACATTTGTCCTTCGTTGTTAAGAAACTCCATCCAATGGACGAAAGACACGTCCTAGACAATGATTTCCAATACAGGTAATTATAAAATACACCCTTAACTAATTTTTTTTATTAATATGTAATAATAATAATAACAATAATAATAATAATAATAATAATAACAATATAAACTTTAAAAACTTTATCATTATTCTTTATAATAAACTATTATCTCCTTTAATTTTCATACTTTTTATTTTATCCTCAATTATTTTTTAAATTTTGAAAAAATAAAGAATAAAAGTAATTATCTAAATGATAAGAGCACACATTTCAATCCTCCTTTTCACTAGTAATACTAAGGTGAATTGTCAAGTAATTATATTTTAAAAACTAACTGTCAAAATATAATTTTTTTAATCATTAATATAAAAAAAGCTCAGCCATGCTAAAAGGACCAAAATCAGTGATTATCCAAAGAGAACATAACTAAAAGTAATCACTGTTAATATGGTATAGATAAGATCGTACAAACTATTATTTTTATTTTGACAACCATCATAAAAAAATTGAACATAGTGCGATATCACGTGGATGTTAGTATTAACACAGATAGATTGTAATTCGACAGTTATTTGAAAAATTATTTTCAGAATAATTTAGAAAAAAAAATTGAATATGTTTACAAATTTTAATAATATATCAAAGTGCCAAACACACAAGAGAATATAAAGTGAGAATATAAAGTGAGAATAAGGACAAAAAGAAAGTAATAATAGTAAAAGTAAACGTAAAATATAACATGAAATAATACAAAATGTTACTATATATAACAAAAGAGAGAGATGAAACAATAAAGTCACAGAAGAAATAATTACATACTTTGATCATAGTCTCTACAGCTATTTTTTTTACCAATCATTGCTCAATAATTAAAAAAGTGATTTAACATTTAAACTTAAACGTGCTCAAACCTTTAATTTTTTTCACACGCACGTGCTCACTTATAAACCCTCAGTTTATTTTTTTTTTCTTTTTGTTAAGTGAAATCAAGAACTAAAAATGAATTAAAATTACAAAAAAAAAAAAATCACTGGCGGGTAATGATAGTTGCATGGTGTAGTGTTGGTTCCTACCAGAGAGATTTAAATATGTTTTTTAGAAACAAAAAGAGAGAGACAGAGAAACAGAATTATTAAAGGCACACAGTAAAAGACAAAAGGTTTAGTTGTCAAGTAAGAGAATAGAGATCTCCATCCATTCGTGGATCTCACTGGCGCCTGAGGCGCGTGTGCATTTGGGGTTTCTCAAAAAATAGAAAGATGATAGCTTGGAGAGACAGTTATATAGGCACCCTTTCCACGATCACTTCCTTCCTAAACCCAAACACAAACCCACTCAACACCACTATATATTTTTTCATTCCACTTCATTCCCTCAACCACAACAACATGAGAAACCCTTCATCAACATCAACAACCAAGAACAAGAAGACTGGTGGTGGTAGTAATAGCACTACCACCAGCTACAATAGCAACAACAGCAACAACAATAACATTAGTAGCAGCAATAATAATGGTTCCAACACCAACACTCCATGCTGCAGTAAAGTTGGCTTGAAGAGAGGACCATGGACACCAGAAGAAGATGAGGTGTTAGCCAATTACATCAAGAAAGAAGGAGAAGGGCGTTGGAGAACGCTCCCCAAGCGTGCTGGCCTTCTCCGGTGCGGCAAAAGCTGCCGTCTCCGCTGGATGAACTACCTCCGCCCCTCCGTCAAACGCGGCCACATCGCCCCTGACGAGGAAGATCTCATCCTCCGCCTCCACCGCCTCCTCGGCAACCGGTAATATACATATTGTTTACATTCAGGGTTTAGGGTTTCTTCTTGTCAAAAACAGAATTAGGGTTCGTGTTATTTCTTCTCTTTTCTAGCTAGGGTTTGATTTCTTGTCTTGTGTATTAGGTGGTCTTTGATTGCTGGGAGGATTCCTGGAAGAACAGATAATGAAATAAAGAACTATTGGAACACCCATCTAAGTAAAAAGCTCATTAGCCAAGGGATTGATCCCAGAACTCACAAACCTCTCAACCCACCGTCCATGAATATCAATATTCCTTCTTCTTCTACTCCTTCTACTACTTTTACCGTCACTCCACCCTCTGTGCCTCCTCCAATGATCATCACCGGCCACAACCCTTGTCATGATCTCACTCTTGTTAATCAAGGAATTCATGCGATTCATCATTTGGGTCAACACCTCCAACCTCCCGTTTCAAACCCCTTTGATAATAACAACATTAGCAATCAAGTGGCTGCTGTCACAGATGATGTTTCTGCAATGGGGTTCATGGACAGTGAGGATTGCAACGATGATATCAACATCAATTATTACTCAGATGATGTTTTTTCTTCCTTCCTCAACTCCTTGATCAACGAGGATGCTTTTGCGTCCCAGCAGCACCACGTGCAAACAGAGCTCCCCAGTGAGCGTTGCATTCCACTGCCGTGTGATGATCGTGTGGATGATCCTCTGGTTTCAATGACAACTGCTTCCACATCGCAGGGTTACGATGATGACCTTGGGGTTCTCTGGGAATCGCCTCTCGTGCCTTCTACTACTTTCGCCCATCACGTTAACGATCCCATCATCAAGATGGCTCATGATCACCATCACCACAATCAATAGTATCTACCACTCTTCTTATCTGTTAACTGCTTCATCAAATACCAAGTGTCCGAGAATACTGTGATTTTTATGTATACATGTTTTGTTTTGTATCCTGTGAAAAGATATGAAGAGAAGGACATTAGAGGAGTCATCAAGAGGGATCTCACAGTGAACAATACCTTTTGAAGCTTTGGCTTTAATGGAGCTGAAAGACAACTAATGATCCATATAACAGATCTTACATAGTGAGATAAGATTTTATTGTTGTTGTGTTATTCATGGTTCCACATATGTGTAGTTGCTTTTGTTGTATGATACTTTTAGTCATGGACTTGTTGAGTTTGGCGTGTTCAATTCCATGACATGCATATTGCTTCTAGCTTGCTATGCAAAACACAACAGGTTTATTACTGTACTATGATTTGTGTTTTAAATCATAGTACCGTTTTACTTTAATGGTTTGTGTAAGCTAAGTGGAATCAAGATGTATTATGTGTGGTTTCTTCGCTTGATTAAATTAAACTTCTTTCTTCATCACTTAAAAGATATTCATGATCAATTTTGATGCTCTCAGAATGAAAAGAAAAAAAGAGAGTTTGTTTTCTTGTAACAATGAGTTTGAATAAGACAATTTAAGATATACTCTATAAATAATGTAATAATAGATATACATTACATGTATAAAATTTCTCAAATAAATTCTTTATTTTTCTAATTTGAGTATAAGTTCATTTTAATTTATATAAAAAAATTTTTTTATAGATTTTTATGAAAAAATTCAAACAACTGGGCCTGTCGTTCCCACGTATATGGAAACATAACCACATGTGAATGAAGAATTATATGTGTTTGTTCCTGAACTTTGTAGGGAATGTCAAAGGATATTTTCTTGTTTTTTATACTGTCATCATTAAAGAGGTCAAATCAGCCTGCACAAAGTTTAAGAATATAAATTATCCCTTAAGAATTTACCCCTTTTTTACGGCAAGAAGAATTTACTTGAGGAAAATCAAATTTTACACTAAACATATCACTAAAAAAATTATTTTTAGAAATAATTTAATCATTAAAAAAAATTAAACTCTTATATTTGTAAAGTAAAAAGGAAATTAAAAAGAAAAATAATAAACATAAAGTGGCTGTAAAAATTGATTAGATGTCTAATAGTATACTTTACGTTAACCACAAGCAAATAGTGTATTTTATATACATATACTACGTTGGCATATATAAAAGAAAATTCATATATATTACGAGACTTTTATGTAAGCCATACAATCCGGTGGCCATTAAAAAACCTTTTATCTAATAATTATCCGATTAAAATATAAATTTTATAAATTACATTACAAACTCGCCATCTGAAGAAAATGTTAAGGCAAATCACAGAATCCATAAAGCTTTTTATTTTCTGGTGAGACCATAAATATGTTACAAAATTCAATCACATCTAAGACCACAAATAACTTTGTACATTGTTTCAGGACAGATGAAAAGAAGGTGAATGAAAATATAAGGTGAGCTATGATTTCATCCTTTTTGAAACGTATTTTCCAACACTATATTTTTTTTTCTCATGTTAATTGCCTTTTGTTTGTATTTTATCAAACAACATATTCTATGCATAATATAATACATCAATGTGCATGAATGCCCATAAACAACTTAAAAAAGATAGTGTTCTTAACTGAAAGAATGGTATTTTAGAGAAATTGAGTTTATCCTCACGAGAGATGAAGGCCAAGCTTGCTGGAAAAGATTGAATAAAGATCCACATTGGAAAAAGATAAAGTAGAAAATCATGATTCTTCAACTCTTAAGTGAATAAAAGTTTTATGATATCAATGTATCAATGTGATGAGTGAAAAAAAAATGAGTAAGCATTTCTAGTGAAAAAATATATTTATTGACTTTTAGACCACTAGAATAAATGCTTAATAATCAAAAGATATAATTAATTCTATAAGTATTTGAATAATATACATATAATTTGTTTATAAATAAATATAACCATTTTGTTATCGACAAAAGGATGTGTAATATAAATATAAGCAAGATGTTCCAACCCATATATAATGAAAAGTAAAAAACAAAAACAAACTACTTAAAAAAGACTATAAGATTCTCATACTATATACTTTCTACTACAAGCTATAAACCCAGTCACACACAAATAAAATTCATAAAAACTAACCTAATATAAGTAACCACACTTATAAGGGTTTGTTTTAATATGCTCAATAATCATAATTTACTAGTTGAAATTAAGGAAGGTATATATTTCTTTAATTTTTCAAAGTGCATTTTAAAAACAAACTCATAATAGAACTCTGAACTCCACCCAAAGTAGATCATATACGTCAAATATATATAATAATAAATTAATTTAAAGAAATTAGGAGCCCCTCTTCATTAACCAGAGTATTCACAAGTAATTAGTATTATATATTATAATAGATTTTTTCCTCTTTTGTGGAAAAAAAAAGTATTGAAAACGTGTAGGAGTGATACATCAAAACAACTTGTATTTAACACATCACATGTACACTAATTGGATTAAAAAAACATAATTTCTCTTCAGAAACTTAAAAAAATGCTTTATTATCCAAGTGTGATATATAAGGTGAAATAAGCTAACCATATTAAAATTCTCATGCCTTAAAAGACATCCTTTGAAATAAACTAATTTACCGAAAACCATTTAAGCATGCATATTCGGACCAAATCTCTATTCTGATAAAATGAGACTTACACAATGCCAGCCATGCATGAACTGCTACCCATGTCATGATGTCAGACCTGAAATTTCAAGGTGAAAAACTGATGAAATGCATTGATCATGGCTTACATAAATAAACACATATGAAGAGTTTTACTCAGATGAAAGTATATATATCTCTTTCACCAAATAGTTGGAAATGGCAAAACCAGAATTCACTAGTGCAAAACATAAATCCAAAATTGAAAAAGTAACCCCAGAATTACATAGATAGAGCTTATACTATAAATTTGAAGGTTATCTTCATAACTATCTAAAATGTATAGCAGATATGTATGTCCAAGTATTTCAGAGAAGTAGAAGTGAGGATAAATGAAAATGTAACAACTGTAAATAGAAATTAACATTCACGCAAAGATTCAACTTGAGTCAAACCCAAACCCACATTAATAATAAACATCACCTTTAATTTCAAATCTTAAGATAATAAATTTGTAGATTTTCTTTTTTATGTGTTATTCAATTTTATCATTTTTTATTTAATATAAGATATAAACTCAAACTTAAATTCCTAAATATTATTAAGTGATTCTCATAATTTATTCCAGGTTTCGAAAGAACAAGAGAAATTCATCAAGTACATGCTCTAAATAACTGAAATCAACATCAGCATGGTGAAATATTATAGTGATATTTCTTTTTCAATCTGTTTTCTAGTATATATTATTAATTTATTGTTTTCTTTTATATTCACTCTCGTGGTTGTTCTCTCGCACGGGGTTTATATTAATTTTAACTTTTATTGTTTTTTATATCTATCTTTGTTTAAGAAAATGAAACTAAAAGAGTTAAAAATGTGTACAGTTTAAGGTTTAGGGTCATATTCATATCACTTACAGAGATAAGAAATGCATTGCACACTTTATGCTTACATAACAAAATTCACCACACAAAAAATGTGACATGGATCAATACATGAAGCATTTCAAATTCCGCAATATATATTGTTTGACAACAAATTTATTATGTGAATTTCACTTATTTGTGTAATTAATGCAATCAACAACAATTTATAGATTCATATTCTTCACCGTTAAAACTGACAAAATTGGATAAAAACGGCTAAAACATTAATTATTCATAAAACTGGAATGACTAATACATTAACTATGCATAAGAATGACTAATGCATTAACTATTCATAAGATTTCAACAAATACATTTAAGTTTATTCTAACCCCAACAAAACTCGTCCATAAAATTAAATGTTTATATCCTTCATCCCAATCTTGTATCCTTCATCCCAACTTTCCATGTGTAGTAACTCTTCCTCACTTTCTTGTTTTTGGGTGAATTGAAAATACACATAGTGCCCGAGTTACTAATCAACTTAAGATCGGTACCCAAGTTGTCAAGCTCGATATGAACGATTCCTCAGTTTAGACCAATGTTTGACCTTCTCATCATCATCAATGATGCCTCTTTTTTTTCAACATCCTATGAAAAAGTTGGTTATTTCTTCTGTTCCATTCTCATATCAATAATTCTTAGCTAAATGTTGCTTGAGTAGCAAAAGTACTCAACATTTGAGTTGTTCGACCAACCTACTCTCCATGGTCTTCGTATCAATTTTTTTGGTTGAACTATTCTTTCTCTTCTTCACACTAGTGCAAAAAAGATATTTAACGTCTATTATTTTGGTTTTTTAACGTCAGATTCAGACCCGACGTCTTTGTGGGTAACATTAATCAGACGTCGAACTCCACGGGTCCAACGTCTTTATAGACGTCAGACATGCATTAACCGACGTCTAAGGGCTCTATAGACGTCGGACATGGCATTAACCAACGTCTATTGCAGCTCGTGTCTTTGGGTAGCGTAATAGCACTTTCTTCCTTTGCTAGTTTCGTCATAGAAAATGTTGCGTCTTTTGGACCTCTTATGGCATTTCAACCGAAAACCGAATCTGGGTCCTTGCCTAGTTCCATTCCAACCGGCAATGAAAACGAATACGGTGACTTGAGAACTAGGTAAGGACCCAGGTTCAGTTTTGGGTTGAAACGCTATAAGACATCCAAAAGACGCAAGTTTTTCTTACGAGGAAACTAGCAAAGAGAGAATGTGCTACTACGTTACCAAAAGACACGAGAAAAATTACACCAAAACACAACAAAACAACTCACTTTAATCGGTTCAAATGGAAGATAATCAATCAAAGACTAATGTAATCGGAGTAAAAGTATGTTTAAACGGTTCAAAAGAGACAAAAACGCACCTGGAAATACAATGCCACAGAGAGAAAAGGCGAGAAGGAAGACAATGAAGTACGCGTAACCGCGGGTTCGATTTCTAATTTAATAGGAAACAAGACGTCAGACACCTAGGGAACCGACGTCTATTCTCGCCTAGACGTCAGGGCCCTTACTAATATGACGTCCAAAACAACTTTTCACCTACCATGTCAGGCTATTTAGACGTCGGATGGTGGGATCCGACGTCTATATGGTAGAAAAAAAGAACTTTTCAACTACCTGTCAGACATATACACGTCTGTTAAGAGGGGCACCGACGTCTATAATCGTATATAGACGTCAGGGTGGCGGGATCAAACGTCTATAAGACAGAAAAAAAGAAATTTTCATCTACCTATCAGACATATAGACGTCTGTTAGAAGGGGCCCCGATGTCTATAATATTATAGACGTCGAGGTCCCTCCTAACAAACGTTTATATGCCCAACTTATTTATGAAAATGTCACCAGTCAATAATTTACGTTGGTTATTTTGTGATCCGACGTCTACAGGGTGACGTTAAAGGCCAATTATGCACTAGTGTCATGTCCTCGACTTCTACCCCTAAAACCACTTCCTCTACCTCCTCAGTCACGTCCTTTACCTAAAGTGCTCTAAGCTTTCTTGTCTTTAATTGACATCTTTATTTGGAGTAACTAAGTGGCTTCAACTTCTTTCACTTCTCGTGTCTCTTCAACCGAGAGCATTAATAGGACCTTTGACTCGTTAATCACACACAACACATTCTTAAAGTCATTAGTCAACGATCTCAAAATCTTCTCCACAACTCAGCTAATAAATAACATTTCTCCATTTATAATGAGTTGGTTCGCAATGATTTCTGCCTGAGTTATGTACTCGACTACTCCTTCAGTCTCTTTCATCTTCATGCACTCCAACTCGCACTTAAGTGTTTAAAGTCGAACCTACTTCATTTGGTCATCCCCTTTATATGACTTCTCCAATATATCTCATGCTTTTTTGAAGATTTGGCACTTGCAATCTTCTCGAAGTCGGACTCATCAACAACTCGGTACAATATGTACAAGACTGTCTTATCCTTGGTGTGCACTACTTTCAACGCATTATTCTGGGCATTGGTAAAACCAGCGGTGCTTTCTGGTTCTACAAAACTATCCTTAACGACCTCCCAACTATCTTGGACACCAAGAAGAGTCTTCGTCTAGAGACTCCAATTATCATAGTTGACATCTTTTGTCAAACAAGAAAGGAGCACATTATTTGTAAGGTTGACCATCTCACTTAAACTTCTCAAACACTTAGACACTCAAACTCTGATACCAATTTGTAGATAAAGTATTTACTTTATGAATAAACCTATTCACCTATGTGTTGTTGTGTTATTCATACAATCAACCTCATAATTTATAGACTCACATATTCTAATCGTTGTAGTCAAAACAAACAATTACAACTAATACATTAACTACACATAAGACTCTAACTACTAATTCATTAACTATTCATAAAACTTCAATGACTAATACATTAATTACCCAAGATTTCAATAGCTAATACATTAAATACCCATAAGACTTAGACTAATACATTTAAGTTTATTTTAAATGCAACGTATATATATAAGCCATACATGCGGTCCAGAATGAAATTAAATGTCAGTACATGCAATAAAAGCTACCGGAAATTATGAACTTGTCAAATTAACTAACAAGCTTGATCAACGTCTTGAATCACGAAATGAGTAAAGAAAATATAGTGTTAAAAACTATAGAAAACACTTGAATTGAATATAGAAGAATATCTTGAGAAATTATAGATTGCGATGGATAACCTATAGATACTATTTATTGAATGAAGGATAGTGAAATAGCTTAGATATGTTATTTATTTGCTACAATAAGCAAGCCTAGAAGTTAGCATAGAAATCAGTATCATTAATAGATGACAAGAAAATATAGCCCAGTCATGATCTTTAATTGAGACACAGAATAAGAGAAACCAATTGAAGTACAAATATAATAGTTAAATATCATATAACGAAAGAGAAATAATAAGTATTAATGAACTGTATGAATTAATTAAGATTTATCTTACTCTACAGACATACAATTTTAATCTTTTTTATCTCACAAATATTATTTTTTTAATCCTTTTTACTTTACCATATAACATTTAAAATAGCTTATACAAATAGATTGACAAATATTTGGACGTTCAAGATGGTGTCTCGAACTACTTCACGTAATCCACCGAATCATTTCCAAAATTCCACTATGTGTAAATTATTGAAATTAAAATATTTGTTTAAAAGATGCAAATATGTAAAAGAGTTGTTATAATAAATATTTAAAAAAAATTTATTAATAATTTTAATTTAGTGATTTAATATGTAAAAGTAGTATTATTCTTAATTTATCTAACTAAATATAATAATTATATAATTTAATTTTTAATAAATATTAACATGATTAATTTCTTTAAATATATATACATACTAAAACAATAAAATTAAAAATTAGCGGGTCCACAAATCAAAGACTCATAGCTAACTATGGCGAGCCTCTTTGGCTTGTTTTTAATTTGAGTTAATGTGTAAATTAAATTTATTTAGTTACAAGGATCAGGTGAATGATTTAATTTTTTCTAAAATATAACATAAAATTGATTTTTCACAATTTGTTTTCAATTTCAAGCAATTTTTTATTTTTTATTTGACTTGTGAATAATATATTTTAACCTCTTTAAAAGGAGATGTTAGTTCTAAAAATGAGTTTTGAATAGAGCCAATAAAACATTTAGGGAACCGTTTTCACAAATAATTATATTATAAACAATTAGAGGGTTGTCACGTAATTTTAAAAACGAGCTCATAATATTTTTACAAGCATCTAACATAGGGAGATATGAGTAATGGAAAATGATGATGAGTGTTTTGTTTATTAAAATTGTTGTTACAATTAGTTATATTGTCAATTTTACCTTATTATATAAAGTTACTTCTAGTTATCCTCTAATCTCTTTTTAAGATTAAAAACAAGCACATAAACTACTTATAGTTAAATATACAAAGTTATAGCTATACAACAAAAGTTAACAAGAAGAGATATATACAACTAATCACTCCTTATTATAAGGCTAACTACAAATAACATACTTTTATTTATCAAACAAATAAGCTATTTTTATAAACACTTAGAACCTTATGAACTTTTTCATGTAGTCTTTAAATAGTACATGTATATTTGATTATTTATGCATTAGATCATTAACTCACTCACTTGTTATTTTTTACATAGGAAAATTTCCTATTATGGATGTCCTAAATTGAATTGTTGTAGTTTATGTGCTTTCACTTGTCCTATGTTTGAGTCTTTTCATAACATAATATTATATTGATATATTTTGTTATTAAACTCAAATTGTTGTATGAAAGACAAGTTTTTCTTTAATTAATCTCTATTGTTTCAAGTACACCAAATTGAACACACAAACTTAAATGGATCTTCATCTATGTCATAATTAATTTTGGAATGTGTTTTGATCAACTTGTTATTTTAGACAATTTTCACATTTAGTCAATTTGTCTTTATTATGTTTGTGTATAAGACTATTTGTTCTTGGCACCTAACATCTTGTCTTTCTAAGGAATACTCCATATATTCTTCTATGTACTGTTTTGTTCTTTTATGATCTTATTTATATTGTGTATATTATTCATATGAATCTTGCCTTCAAGGTTTCGCCTACTTTTTAAACACATCTAGCATTTTGTGCATTCTTCGCCTAGATCTTTAATAGGTGTTGTCTAGTGTTGGTCATCATCTTAAGATAATAGTCATCTGATTTGTCGATGTTAGATTATGGATGCTCCTTGAATGGAGTAGTTTACCACATTTGATGACATAAAAGGTATTTGATAGACAATTTCTTCTAAGAAGGTTGACATTGGTTTTTTGCATATAAGAATACATGATGACATTATTTGTACATTGATTAAAGCTAGGTATATTTCAAAGCTAAAGAAAAACCTTATATCAGTTGGAGTCTTAAGTATGAATGGTTATAAATGTTGTTTGGAGAGATATTCAACATGAGGAAGAAGTAAAGTTATGGTGAGGCTAGGATCAAAGGAAGGAAATTTGTATTTTATTCGATGTTTTAACATTTGTCCTGTTTGATGACGCCTTATTTGGCAGTGCAATTTGATACATGTGTCATAGACACATGACTACTAGAGGGTTGGACATCTTGTCCAAATGGAAGGTAGTGGGTAGTCATAAGGTAGGAACTTTTCCATTTATGAACATGTGTATTTGGGAAGCAACAAAGGTGGAGTTATCCTAGGATTGCATAAAACAAAGATCATGTTAGACTATGTTGATATAAATTGTTGGGATCATCTAAATTTTCATCTTTGAGAGGTACAATATACCTTTTTTGAGTAATTCATTATCAATAGCCCATATGAGTATTCGTGATGAAATAATAATCAAAAGTCTTCAATAAGTTTAAGAATTGGATCCTCCTAATGTTTAACCAAATAAAAAAAACATTCAAATATACGAGGATAGACAACAATTTAAAATTTACCTCAAATTAGTTCAACAACTAGTAGAATTTAAATATAAAACTAAGTAAAAAAACACTTAAAAAAAATAAACGAACTCTTGAGCATTTATGAAAAACAAATACATTGTTTAAAACAACATTTCTAAGACATACTATATTTTTATTTATAGAAAAAAATTATAAAATTGTAATATAAAATTGCTAAATAAGAAGTAAGATAATGAAGATAGGATATATGAAAATGTAGATTAATACAATGCCCAAAACATGAGGGATGTGCCAATACATGCTATAGAAGGTGTCTACAATGCTGCTAAAGCTCTAAGATAGGAGGGATAATGATAACAAATGATAAAGAAGTATGTTTTTGTCTTGATATCAAATTTTGACAGATGAATTTAAGTAAGAATTATAGAGTGATAAAGGGAGTATATGATTGCTAAAGTGGTTCAGATTTGGTTTCAGCTTTTAATGAAAAACATGTAGGATAAAAAAATGGAGATTTTTCAATGAGTTTCATCCCTTAGAGTATAATCCAATAAATTTCATTAAAAATATAACATTCCATCTTTTCAAAATAGATCACAAAATTAACTAATAGTTATTGAGTCAAGTATACTATAAACTATTCAAATGGTTCAAGCTTTGTGGCACCAAAAATATGAAACTTTATCCAAAATTTCAAGTCCTCAAATTAATAATGTTTGGAACTTAGAAACGTGAACTTAGTCTTGAACTGGCTAAACTTGTTTTTTACACCCTATTACATTTCTTCATCCACCCCCATAAAAAACCTACTTTTTCCGTGATAGGGAGGGGTGATTGCTGTTCGAAAAAACAAATCCGAAATGTTTCAGAAAATAAATTCCACAAGTGTTAGGGTGCAGAAAGAAAAACAGTGGGTTGCATGAAGCAATTCCCCTTGTTTTTTGTGTTAGTAAATGCTTTATAACTTTAAATAGTAAATTAATCATTTTTTCTTAAATTTTATTTTTTATTAATTCAAATCTTATTTGTATTTTTACTTTATAACATAGTTAATATGATTCTTATAGGTTAATTTAAAATTTAACTTGATCTTGGACAAAATCATGCTAAATTTTTACCGGTATTTTATATTATATGAATCAATGTTTTTACTTGTTTAATTTTAAGAAATAAATTTTCATCATTCAGCCAATATTTAGTTAAACTGTAACTTCTTTTTTTTCACTTCAATAATCTGTTCAATTTTAAAATATTAGGCATGATTTATTTTTGACTTGAAGAAATGTAAAACGATCCAAGGTGATTTACTAACTCAGCCCAACGTTGAACCATTTGCTATTAGATTTGGGTAATATTTAAGATTGTATTATTGCATGCGCGCTAATATACTATATTTTAACCTATAGATTTTTTTAAAATATATATATATATATATATATATATATATATATATATATATATATATATATATATATATATATATATATATATATACACACACACACACACGTTTTTTGTCACTTTAAAATTTTCAAAACATCGATTCTAGACTTTCTAAAATAATTGTTTACTTTTAATTTTTCCAATTCGGAAATACACTACTTTTAGTTTTCACAATTTGTATATTTGAAAATTAAAATGATGAGAAACAAACAAATGTGTTTAAATGATTAAATTCAAACCTAAAAGGAAAAAAAATATAATTCACTAAAGAAAATCTTATAAACATAAATGAACAAGTTCTAAGTAACATTCTAATAGTGTTGTATAATGTACAATCTGAAATTTTTGTAAGTTGAATTAGAATAAAACCAACTTAAAAATAGATTTCAATATTATTTTAATGATTTTAATGAAACTTTGTTAAGTTGTACATTTGAGATGTCTAATCTCAAAATAAGAAGAAAAAAGTCTATGGAAAAAATACATCAATTAGAAATAAAATTAAACTATAGTATATATAATTTCAGTGTAAATCTTTATTTTCAAAAAAGTTCTTTAGGATTATACTATGAATCACATCATGCATAATTGTTTTGGTGTGTTACACTATATAAGTTTAGGAAACGTGTTTTGAAAGAGTATTTAATGACGTAATAAAACCAATTTCAAAAGAAATATTCTAAAATATAACACATACTCCATAATGATAATCCAGAATAATAAAGATTATGGTGCTTGTTAATTGAAAAAATAATTATATTATGTTCTATAATATTTTCAGGAATATAATGAATTGCACGTATCCATGTTTTAAAATGAGTTAAATAAATTTTTAGCGTCTAACTCATAATAAATTTGGTATTTTTGAAATATTGTCAGTGTTTCTATTTATTTAAAGTTTAATCAATATGTAAATATGATCTTAATAGTAACTTTATTATTTTTAAATTAATGGTGGCATGGTCATTAGGTCATAGTATTTAAATTAAGTGTATTGAGAATAGAATCTTCCCACATTTCTAACCTTAGTATGTCAAAAACTAATATCCCTATAGGTAGGTATATGAGTTTAACAAAAATAATAAAGTAATTTAACCACGTTAACTTAACTAAGGAATTGTTATTGTATTTAATTTGAATCATTCCTTCAAAATTAAATTGTGTTAAAAAAGAACCAAAGAAACATATGTTAAATGTCTTCTTTCACCTCGAACCTGGTTATTATACAATCAAATAATAGCTCCACAAGTTTGCATTTGTACGTCTCTTTTGAAATTTTGTGAATCATTAATTGAAACTTAAATGATTAGTAAAAAAGCAACAATTCAATAAAAAAAATAAAGGTGAGAGGATAAATTATTAGTATCTATTTTGAATGCATGTCAGAAACGTTATATATATATATATAATATATATATATATACATATGTATATGTATACATATACATATGTATATGTATATATATATATATATTTAATATTACTTAATGAAATTTATCCATTTACCTTCCTTAGAGCAATTATAAAGTCTGGACATTTTACAAATATGGAAGGCGACAAAAACTTTTACCAACATAATGATTTTGAACTCAACTCAGAGTAATCAATCTACCAGTCTTTGCAACTCATATTTTCCAAACTGTGTTGACCGTTTGATTGATTTTTTTTTTCTTTCATGTGCAAATCGTACTGTGTCTTTTTATGTTTTGTTTAAAAAAACGTAATGGAGTACACATCACTATATAGTACAGGTCATTTTTACGGCAGAAAGAAAACCTTTATTTTGTGTTTATTTTTGTACTTGAAATGTTTATTTCACAAAGCACTCTCCCACTGCACAAAATTTCCCTTCTTGGGAAACAAAATCTGTAGCACCAGCATTACTTCTTTTTACATGTACATATCTTGAAAAAAACAAAAAATATTTTTCTTTAGAAGAAAATGTGGGAAAATTCTGCACTCATATTTTCCTTTGCACTTATATGCAAGTAGTTGCATGGTTTGTGTAACCTATTGATAGAGTATAATACTCAAGAATGAGTATTGACTTACTTTATCCACCAGAAACTGATACACTAACTCGTTTTTAAAATTAGAAATATTCATGTATATTTAGCCATCAAACAATAAAAGGGACACAAAATGAATGTTTAAGTATTTCATCCCAGAAACAAGCTTTGATCAACTCAAGGTGTTGTATATTAAACTAACAGGGCCTACGAAAACTGCACTTAAATCATAAAAATGAAAAATAACCAAGCAATGTGAAATTATTCACCTAGCATATTCTTATTGTATTTATGCACGAAAAGGGGAAACAAGTAATGATGAGGATAAATAATAACCCAGACCAAACTGAAGGAATGGCACTAGAAATTAAAAAGCACAAGCACATGCAAACAGCATTTCAATTCATGGTGCATATTGAATGGCAGGGACTCACCGGAAAACTTGCGACGAAGAAAGCTGCATACTCCAAAGAGAACAAGCTGAACAACGCACACTTTCTTGCATTCGAGAGCAACCCAGCTTCTCTACTCTCCCAGCTAACTCAACTTGGATTTTTCCTTTTAAAACCGAAACTCTGGATCAACCAGTCACGAAGTGGAAAAGGGAAAGTTGATAAATGGTGGGTTGCTAGTGATATGTAAATATGTTGTGACATGTTAGGTCGCAGCAGGTGGAATAACAGAAAATCTATGGCTATGGCTAGTTAGATGCTTGCATTGGGATTTGACTGTTAGATTTGAGTCCAGAACAAAGAATGAAGGATTCATTGACCAAAGTCCAATACTAACCAAACGTTCTTCGCGCCACCCAAACCAACTTTCCTTTCAGCATTCAAAGTCCAACACTGCTTCTCTTACGCAGTGGCAGAGATCCATGGTGTCTTTAACATCTAACCAATCAATTTAATTACCTTGAAACTTGATTAAATCAATGTTCTAATCCACCGACATCAAGGAAAATTAAATGCAAAAATGGATTAAGAAAATATTGGCATACAGTTTAGTGTAAATAAGTGAACAAAATTTTATAGGAGATTGAATTATGGATACAGAATACAAAACTAATGTTATAAGCTGTTTAACACTTGAGATCGTATGCGATATCTTAGAACCTATGACAAAATTGTGATCCCTGAATTTTCAGGACATATGCACAAAAACCGTTTAGACATTTGAACCCGTACTAGTCATCAAATCTTCCAAACTTCGTCTTCCCTTCATCTAAGATGTCCACGTCCTTTCTTTTCTTGGATAATTTAATAGCACCTTGAAATCCTTTGTGGTCGTCACTAAATTGAGAAGCTGTTCGTGCTCGCAGTTCTTCCAAACTCTCACCTTCTTTCGCTCTCTCTATTACCTGAAAATAGTGGTTATTAGTTCTAAAGTACTTGGAATCTTAACAGACCTTGATAACCAAGACAAGGGGGTAGAGGGACACTAGGGGATTCACTAAATTTATCAAATGCAAGATTTTGTTTCACTTACCAGATGTCTCCCATAGAGATGGGTGCTTGAAAGTGCTTTGAGCGCATTTTGTGCCTCCTGCTGAGTAACATACTCTACAAAAGCAAAGCCTCTATGGCTTCCAAACTTCATTGGCAACCTTAAGCTTTTAATCTGAACAGTTTAGAGCAATTAAACACGAGTGAAAAGAAAGAAATAAAATGCACTGGAAAACTGAATCTACATGTTCTGGCCAAAATAAATACACATAATTAACCAAAATCCATGTGAAGCTCATGCACTAGATATCTCTTTAGATATAAGCTAAAATTGAGCAAAAACAGAATTCAAAATTAAGGTAAAATAGTCACATAACAACTCCTATAAACAATAGCTACGATATCAGGTTCTGTTACTTGTGTCTCAATTTGGAATAAATCTCATTCCAATGATGTAAGACGTAACAGATAATTTGGATTTATCGTACATGGTAACTGCACCAAAATCATGTGCAATATTAACACAACTACACACTATCATTTTAATCCAGTGTGGTTCATCACCAACTGGCATAATAAGTATTCATATTTTGATCGCTCGACTACAGGATGTGACTGGAAATAGATTCATTAGAAATAATTTGGTGAGGAAGAATGAAAAACTCACCTGCAATTGGAACAAATTACAGATGGCGACATGTAGAGCTTAAATAAGATACTGAAACACTTGTCCCCCTATAAACATTTAAAATTATATACCCGTACCTTTACCCATATTCACATGCGTAGCAACTTCGCCACCCATACCCTTACCTGACAAGTATGGTCTCTCTGATAGGTAACCTCTATTACCAGTTAGCCATGTCAGGTTCGTTACCCCATAAGTTAGATTAGTGAGTTAGATAGACTGAGTAAGACATTGTCTATAAATTTGTGGGACAGTGAGAGACATATCAAGCTTGTCATTCATGAGAGCGTTGGGAGGGGGAGGTGAAACCTTCAAAGTTCTGCAGTGCGAGATCTTTTCTATAAACTGGGAATTGTTTTCCTATTCTTTCTAGTAAAGGCAATTTTCTGTGATTCTAATCCAGTTTCTACTACTCTGATTATACGAATTTGTTTTACAAATTAATAAAACATGATTGCTATCATAATATACTAATATTACTGATAAAAATCAAAAGAAATAACATATTGATTGAAAACAAAAATGCATAGCTTAATAGAAGAAAATATTCAAAGATACTCCAATCTTTAATTTTAAAAATGTCGATATATTACGCCAGAATGAGTACGGTTGGTGACACAGTACCCATAATTGCACCCCTACCAGCATAATTTTGTAAGAAACAAACTTCTTATACCCAAACCATAATTTGATGGATAGATACCGTAACCATTGCTCGTAACTTTTAAGAGTATCCATTGGGTTTGGATCTGAATAGCATCCCTATCTCAAATTAATTATTTCAACAATAATTAATCACCTGGCCAAAGGGACTAAACAATCGTCTTAGATCCTTCTCTGTTGCCTCAAAAGCAACATTTCTTACGAGCAATTTTGTTGAACTCTTATCCTTCTCAATTGTCTTTTGTTTCTGCGCATCATTCTTGACATGACAAGGTTGTAAAATAATAGCATGGCTGTCCAAAACTGTCCCCTAAATCCAAAAAACAAGAATGGAATTTAAAAAATGAGAAGTAGAATTAGGATCTGAAAATGTGAATAACATGTAAATACCTGCAAATCTCTGCAAACATTTGTAGCAGTTTCAGGGGAGTCAAACTCAATGAATCCAAACCCCATAGAAACATTTTTCCCATTTTTCAAATGCTTCTTCACCTATACGTGAAAGCAACAAAAACTAAAATATGAAACGCAACAAAACAAAATTTCGAAGTACAGCTGAGTCATACAGTGTTAGCAATTAAAAAGTACCTTCACACTCAAAATTCTTCCCTCTTTCACGAGTTCACTAAAATGTTTCCTCAGATTTTCATCTGTTGTCTTGAAATTTATGTTCTTGACAAATAAGGACCGAGCCTAAAGCATGACAGATTAGTCAATAATTAGTGATGAAGAATAAGCATTATGGATTAGTTAGAAGCAACTAGTTTCAAGCATATAGAATATTTCTACAAAGTAGCACCATAATTAAAAAATATAGACAGATGACTAATCATTATGAGCAAGGACTCAGAAACCAAATTCTCATTTCTAACTATTTTATAAGGCATGGCAGCATTATCTTTTTGAATATAAAATGCTAAGTATCATACTGACTAGACAGTCTAGCTAAAGGATAATTTCAATCATATGACACGTGGAGAGGGTAGAGACTGGACAAGTCAGAGACTGCGTATGTATTCAAGCAGAATCCTGGAACATATATGAGGCAAGAACATACCTCTCCTTTCAGGGAACCCATACCCTTCAATATTATAATCATCTAAGAAAATGAAATTTTCAAAACTGTTCTTATTTACATAGATAAGAAGAACCTCGAAAGAATAGATATAGGCCAAAAAACATTTAAATGTAGGGACCTTCAAGAAAAGTTACAAATGCTTATGGGATAAATACTTATGTCACAACAAATATAAAAGGAAAGAAAAATCTTCATTTGCAAAATTAAGAGGGGCTAAATATTCTTATTTCCAATATTTGTTCTTTTTCAAATAATTTTAGCCTTGATTGTATGACTGCGTGACTTGAGTATTTTTCTAGTGTCAAATAATTTTCTCACATATTGGACTTTCAAGGGTAGTAAATGTTGAATGGTCTCATTTTTATCCTGTTTTGTTGTCACTACCATATAAAAAGACCTAAAACATCTCTGTTTATGTTTATACTGACATTATCTTTCATTTTCTTATCCCCCAAAAGACTAATACATCAGATCAGAAAATAGAACACAATTAAACGAAAAGAATATCAAAAGAAAAGGATTTAATAGGTCAGACCTCTACTCTGTCTGGATCAATATCAACATCTGTTATTCTTTCCACGTTTTGCTCCAATATCTGCCTCTTGGCATCATTTTCACCAATTGCACCATTCATGTCATCA
Organism: Vigna umbellata; assembly: GCF_029865625.1. Lineage (NCBI taxonomy): Eukaryota > Viridiplantae > Streptophyta > Magnoliopsida > Fabales > Fabaceae > Vigna > Vigna umbellata. The sequence continues at coordinate 25,247,423 of NC_142165.1, read as the reverse complement.
TTTTTTGATGTTGAACTTTGACTAAGAATATTGGAAGGAGCCCACTCCAAGTATAGTGGAGCATCCCTACAGTGAATTGTATATGAAACAATTAAATAACCTTCAATTAATCAAGACTGTAAAGGTTTTCATTTGTAGATTTTCTTTTATATTGGAAAAGGAAGAGAGGCTGCTTTAACCAAGATTACTAATCCATTCAAGAGAAAAAAGTATAATAGTGATTGTATGAGGCCTCTTGGGGTTACTTTTCAGTCCCAACCAATCAGTTAATATAAGTAAAAACAAAAAAAGTTACATTACAGTGTTAATTTGTTTTTCTATTCTTCCACAATTAGACCCAAAGAGTTAGGCGTACAGTACATAGGAAAGGGTTAAAGTGGGAGTGAGGAAATGATAGCAAATACAGAGGACGGGACATTATTTTGCGAATTCTTGGTATTGGCAATTCTGTGTGTACGTGTGTGTGAGGGGGTTGGGGAGCTCTGCGGCTAGAGGTGAGGCAACATGTTAGGTGATTTTGGGAGACTGGACAAATTACCAAAACCAATCTCATTTGTCTAGCATTCAGAACATGTAATCACTTTGATACAGACCTGGGATTGGCTTTAACACAGCTTGCACATATTGTTATTTCTCTAATGTCTATGATTCTATTTATTTTTCTCTTATGCTTCATGCCTCACACGCTCCACACTCTGTGTGTAACAAAGAATGAGCTCTGACAAAAACCACTCTCACATAATGCTTTCATTTTCCAAACACCACAAGAGGAAAAAAAAAATCTTACTTATAACGCTTGTAAGCTAAACCTCTAAAAGCTGCTCGAGCTTCCGCTGGTTCGAGGAAAACAACCTGAAATATCATTTCCAAATAACTCAACACTAGTCACAAATATAATTAAACAATGAACAGGTAATGGTGACAGCAATAGTTTCTCCAATCCATATCACTGCTGAAAAAAAGTTCTAAACATGAAAAGTAAGCAACATACCAGCAGTATATTCTGATTCCCATACAACAAAAAAATTACAGTCAAAGTGTCATCTAAAGAACAAAATATGTAGGATAAAAAGGTCCACAAATGAAAAATTATAAACCCTTTTGTCCCTTAGTAAAAATATTGCATTTAAAATGCAAAAGTAAAAGGTGTATAATTTACAAGCATAAGATTGTTATTTGCTATTGGATATTTTGGGATATATGGCTGTTTCATACCCACATACTCTGAAGTAAGAAATACTAATAAAACTAAATAAAAAAAATGTATTAGAAACAGGGACAAAAACTAGGGCCTACGACAGCATAGTTTGTAGCAAATAATCCAACATAAATTGCAGTGGCACATCACAAACATCAAAAAGATCGTCAAAGGAGGAGAAAATATACCAGTGCCAATGTCTTTGTCGGAGGGAGAATTATTTTATCCAAACTACCAAATTTCCCAAACATCTTTGCAAGTTCATTTTCTGTGGAACCATAAGGCAAGTTCTTCACCAAAAGCACATGATTACTTCTTTTTAAGCCATCTATTTTGTTATTAGCAAGTTCCTCCAAGGCCTCAACATTTACACCAGCATTTTTAAATGCATTTTTTGTTTCTGAAATCACTTGAGTCTCTCCCAGAGCAATACGTACAGCAAGATCGTCAGCTTCTCCGTCAAGTAAATCACTTTTATCTACACCATATTTCCGTGCAATGTTTTCCACAATCTATTATCGTCAAGACACCATTAGAAATATAAACAAGGAAACTCAAGAACACAAAACACAAGATTACAAAAACAGAAACAATTTTAGAAAGAAAAATCAAGAATAATGTTAATTCCGTCACTCATCAAAGTCAAAAAAGAAACGAAAAGAATCCAGGAATAAAGATTCTATTCTCAAAAAAATGTGTATGCATCAGAGAATGAGAAACATCATTGCAATTTCTCCCACATCCCATGCCTCCAAAATAAGAAATGATACTCATACAACCCTGTATGATATTTTATAGAAATGGAACTTATTACAAAGACAAAATGTACAACCATACAAAGGTTCAAACCAAAGTACAAAACTTGACAAAAAGTTATTTTAGAAACCCAAACTTTATGGATGCCAGAAATAGCAATTCCATGGAAATAACCATTAGCTGAACACTAATGTGATGCCATAATAATGACCCATCCCAAGTTAAGGGGTAGATAGAGAGGCAATCCTAAAAATAAGAGATATGTCCTCCAATCAGTGAATTGGTAGATTGCTTATTGTCACAATATTCTTTGTCAAATCCTAAAAACCTAATAAGCAGAAACTAATCCAGAGTATGAAGAGAAACCCAGTGCTCACCAAGAACCATCCAAAAAGCTTATCCCGTGAGAATAATTGCCAACAGAGTATTTCAGAACTAGAGCAGCACAGACACACAAGGGGCAACACAATGGTGAAAAATTGAAATCTAACCAGAAAAGGTTGTTTTCTTATTAAAATTAAGATAACCATCATTCAGAATTTTAATTTACAGTTGCCTATTCAGCAATTCAACAAAAACTGATGAACTAGAATCATGAATTGCAGTTTAATAAGTTTCAAGAGACATACTGTATCAGGGCGCATGAACAGACTATTCCACGCTCTAGTATCTCCACTAGCTTCATTTGCTTTTCTTTTTTCCTCTCTCTGTTTTTTGAGGGTTTTGGAGCTTTGGTCCTTCAAAACATTGTTCCTATAAGAAAATTGCAAACCATAAACTATTGGACTGGTGCAAAAAGAATGAGATCCCAGCTCATACCGAAAGATTTATGTTTTACTTACTCTTGATTCTCTGAATGTCTTTGTAAGGCTGGCATAACATGCAATAATCTTCCTTGAAAGATTGAATTGTCTAACTCTTTCAAAGCCCTGATAAAACAATTATCACAGTCATGTAAACTATCACCAAAAATTTGTTACTATCACAGATGACAAGTAGTAACAACTACATTTCAGAGGCCAGAGAGAATCAATACTGCCAACCTACATAAGATTTATTGCAGAAAAGAAATGAAATGGCTTAACTTGACAAATTAAAAGAATATCCTAAAACATCAAATGACCTACCATGAACTAAAAGAATAGTAGCTACAACAAAACAACAGTTGGTCTAATATAAAAAATAAAATAAAAAAAAAGGCAAGACAATAACTTCTAGGCACCCAATTGTTACCTGTCTGCAAATTCTGGAGCTGTATAAAGAATATATGCTATTCCTTTGGATCGTTTTGTATCTTTATCAACAACTAAATGAACCTGTGAGATACTACCAATGTGATTGAAATGTTCTTCCAGTTCCTCCTCACTGTGAAAGACCAAAACAATGATTCAAACCAACAATATAAAATAAGAATATTAAGTTCAAGTGAACCACAAAAACCACAGATAAATACTAGTAATGTAGATGATTCAACTTGATTAATTAAGATAGTTTTTCTTTGGAAAGCAATGCAATTGGAAACAGTGCCAAAATAATATCACCCACGTATCCAAAAGAAAGTTCAAGAAAAAAGAGAGAAGATATATGTAAGGATATAAGTACGTGGTCGTGTATGGCAGATTACGGACAAACAACCGACAGGACTCAAAAACTCCTTTCACGTCTTCTGTTTTTGATAATTGGCCCCCATGCTCAGTCACATTTACTTGAGATTTTTCATGGGTAACCTTCTCTCTACTAGTATCTTCTTTGCCCTCTACGTCTACCTCTCGAGCATCATTTCTTGGATGACTTATTTTTCCATCTTCATTAACATCACTATTATCATCTGATGAGGCGTCATTATCATCATTGTCGTCATCTTCTTCATCACTGCTTTCAGAATCAGACCACTCTTTCGTCACCTTACTCTTGAAATAATCCATATCTGAAATGACCTCATCACCTTCAGGCTCAAGTGTCTTGCCGCTGGGCTCGGAAATATCCAGAAATCCATCTTCCAATGAGCCACTGTCATCAGTTGAAACTGATGCACCTTCATTATCCTTATTTGAGACCCCTCGGTTGTTGTCAACACTGGTCAAACCGGAGGTATCATTTGCCCACATCTTAGAGTTAACCCGAGGCTGCATGACCTGAAGAAAATCTTGAAGATGCGGGTCATCAACATCCACACCATTCTTCAAATTGTCTTTCCTGCCCTTAGTTCTAGCAGGTTTCTCCACATCCGGCACAGTCCCTTTGTCGTCTTTCTTCTTCGAATGGCGACTCCATGGACGAGGAAGATTTTCATCCCCAAGTTTTCGAGCTACCTGCTTGATTAATGAGAAGAACATTGTAAAACACCTTTCATGGCTTTCAGTTTCAACAACACAAATTTGAAAAAAAAAAAAACATAGTAAAACATATAAGAAAAAATTAGCACATATAACATACCTCACATGAAATTTTAGATGTGCGAAGGAAAGAATTATTGAAATATCGAATGGCTTCATGAGCTTCATTTTCTGTTCGATACCCTATAAACGCAAATTGCCGGCTCTTACCGTCTCTGAATTAAAAAGCAAGTCACAACCAAATAGAACAGTTACAATTTCAATTTTAATAAGGATAGAACGATTCTATGAGAGAAAGAGTAGTATATTACTTAGTACGCATGAGCTTGACGTCAGTGATTATTCCTTTCTCAGAAAAGAATTCCCGTAGTTCATCCTCCGCAACATGTTTGGGAAGATTCTTCACGCAAATCCTCGACCTATACAAACAATCGTAATGACGCGAGCATTTTAAGATAGAATATGAATTAGTAGCAAGTGTTCACTTACATGACTGCGATTGCACTTTGAAACAGTAATCAAGCAAGAGTTACAACTATTCAAAATTCAGGGAAGGGGATGATCTTGTCCTCTTTTTAACCCTAAAATGTGCGCGCCTCTTTAATCTGGTTTTTTGAATGTGAGAATGGGCGGTGTTTTGTTTGTGAAAGGATTTCGGGTATGGTGGTGTCTGCCACAAATACCCCGGGCGAATTCTTTTCTTTTCTTTTCTTTTTCTTTTTCTTTTCTTTTCTTTTCTTTTTCAGTTTAAAACTTTCCAATACCTTTTGAATAACTTTTATAGTCTAAAATGTATAGTTTTTAAAATATAATTCTATTCCTTTAAAATATGTAAAATTCAGTTTTGATACTTCTAAATTTTATGTACTTTTTATTCATTAATTTCAAAATGGATAACTTTTTATCCTCTAAATGTTATTTAATAATTTTTTTTTAAATTGCTGCCTTTTTTATCCATGAATGTTATTTTTAACTTATTTTCCATTCATAGAGTGTTACCTAAACTACTTATAACCTTACTACATTTGAATATTAGAGATATCAAATAGAGAAAAAAATTAAAAAAATAAAATTAGCCGTACCATATTTTCTTACTGATTTATTTCTTGTAATAAATACATTTAAGTATAATCACATATTGGAAATCAATTTTACCAAATCTATTTCTTTCGAAAATTAATTTTAGGAAGGTTTACTCAAACTTTACAGGTGCAGTGTGTGAGTAGGTTTTTCACTAACTTTTTTAAACTATCATACAAAGTTAAAAAGACATTTTATAAAAATTCTTGTTTGATCACTTTACAATAAAAATATAAATCAATACTTTTTTAATAAAGATGATTCTTAAAGAAAAGGTTTTTGAAAGAAGAATAAGAAGCCAAAGAGAAATTGTCATGTATTATGTATATTTTAGTTAATAAAAATAAAATAAAATATTCATAATCTTATACATTTATTATAAACTATAAAATACATTAAAATATGTATTATTTAAGTTGTGCCTTTAACATCTTAAAACAAATGTAAATAGCAAAATGAAAATGTTAGAGTGATTTTTCCTAAGTGTTAAAGTATTTTTTTTTTCTAACCATTGATACCAAAAAGTCTAAGTCAACATATTTTACACTAACATTTTCATACTTTAATAATATAATCGGTGAAAAACATGTAAGAGCGTACTGTTCACTATGTATGATAACAATAAATATTATTATTATTATTATTATTATTATTATTATTATTATTATTATAAAATTAAAATAAATATTTTTTATGATTTTATTGTAAATAAATTTATAGTTATTTTGCAAATATATGTATTGTTTTAAAAATATTCTTCTGGCAAAATTATATGTGTACTGTTTTAGAAATATTTTTTAATAATTATGTTAATAAAGTAGATGCGTTTTTATCACGAATTGTTTGAGTAAAATTAATTAAAAAATTTCTTAAAAACTTATTTAGTAAATTGGATTTTTTGTTTCAAATATTTCTAAATAACTAAAAATATTTAAACATGTCATCGAAAAATATTTAAATATAAGATTATAAACAAATAAACATATTCTTTATCTATAATTTAAACATGAATTATATCTAAATGATACTGTAAATATTTTTACTTTTAAATTTAAATTATATAATATTGGTAGTGGAAAGAGACACTCTCTACCACTAAATTTAAAGAAAACAAAAAGTTACATAAAAGATAGTAGATGCTTCTTGGTTGTTTTGTTGAAACATATTTGTAAGGTGATGATTAAATATTACTGACTTAGTAGTTTTTCTTATTTTATATTTTAAAATACAAATAAGAATAAAATAGAAATATAAAAAGTGTATGCAAATATATTTATGTTAAATAATATATATATATATATATATATATATATATAAATATATATAAATAATGGAAAAATATACTATTTTCATAATTTTAATAATTACATGCTTTTTGAATTCAAGATTAAACACAATTTAAATATTTTTTTATTGTTGTGATGTGACTTTTAAAGACTAAAATATAATATAGTTTCAATTTTTAAATAAATAATACCTCAAATTTAATAATTAATTTTATACATTTTATTTAAATAGATTTAAGGTCGTAATATTGACACAATATTGTGAAGTTTGTGGAGATGAAAAAAAGTTCTATATATAAACTTTCTTTCTCTTTCAACCTTGATTATAAAGAGTTTTGTTTTATTATCTAAACACTCTCATATTATTTAAAGAGTCAAAGTTAATAATAACTATAAATATGAGTTACAAAATAAACAATACATAATCATATTATTTCAATTCACTTAAAATCTGATCTTATTTTAAATGTTGAAGTTATTACTTTAATTTATATTTATTAATTGTGAAATTTTAAAATAATTTAGATATTTGTTATATACCATAATTTTATTTAGCTAGAAAAAAAAGAAAGTAAGTAAAACTTAAATTCTAAATTTCAATTTATTTAAATCACCTTGGTCGAGAGCCTTAACGCTTCCCCACCAAATTGTTACTAATGAGGAACATTGGTATCCTGAAGATAATGATTTTGATGATGTTACAAAGTGAAGAATAAGAAGACTTCTATTGTATGAGTTTAAAAGTTTCTGTATAAGAGAAGACACCAGGACTGTGTAGATAAGACCGAACGGTAGAAGGCATGAACGAGACCGAGCGGTTGGAAGGTGAAGTGGTGGTAGAATTGAACCTAGCATCTGAGCAAAGGCATGACTGAGACCGAACGATCACATGAAGTGGTGGTAGAATTGAACCTAGCATCTGAGCAAAGGCATGACTGAGACCGAACGATCACAATCAGTCAAAGACCGAACGATATGTAATAGTTGAAGGTTGGACGGTGTATAGCAGTTAATGGTCGAACACTGTTCAAGACCGAACAGACACTCACAGGACCGAACGGAGTTGAACATTGGCCAAACTCAGTTGAATACCGAACAGTCACTAACAGGTGGAGGCCGAACACAGGCTAAACACAGGCCGAACAGTTAATGACCGAATGGTGTCGAACACAAGCCGAACACAGTTACGGACCGAATGGCTTTGTAAAGAAGTTGAACGATATTGAGTCCAACAAACACTAGAATAAAAAGTTAAGTGTTGAAAGGTATACGAGAAATAAGCCAAGTGGTGGAAATCTATGTGAGAGAAGAAGGTAACCGAACGATGGAAGACAGTAAGGAATCAAACCGAGCGGTGGAAAGCTATGGGAAAGACCAAGCGAGGTATGACCAAGATCGAGCAGTTAGCACCGAACACTGGAAAACTGTGAGGAACCGAGTTAAACGGCAGAAGGTGATAAGGGGTTGAACTGAACGACATGAGCTGTGTCGAATCAAACCGAGCGGTAGAAGGTGAAGAACTGGAGTCGACCGATCGAAGAGTTAAATATCCTAACTATTCCAAGTCTCGCATATAATCGATTATCACTTATAATAATCGATTATCACTGGCAATTGTAATGCGTCTTTACAGTTTCGGACCAGTAGGCTATATATACCTTTGCCAAACACTTTAGAATTCATCTAAGTAATTTGAGAATACAGTGTGATTTGAGGAAGTTTTCAAGTGTTAGTTCATTGCTCTTGTCAAGTCTTGTGAATAGGAGAAGCTCGCGCTTTGTGTGTCAAAGGTCGGAGCGATTCTCTTCAAGTTGGCAGAGTTGTTTTCTTCCGGTTCGTTGGTCGAAGGAAGATTTTTGCTGCACTGTTCCGGTTCGTCTGTCAAAGGAAAGTGTTCGCTGCTTGCTTCTGGTTCATTTGTCGAAGAAAGTTTCCTTCCGATTCGTTCGTTGAAGGAATGTTTTATCATTCTTATTTCATTCACTATATTGTAATTTGTAAAACTGTTTTTAGTGAAAACGTTAATCACTCTTTATAGTGATTAACAACTGGACGTAGAATCTTTTGATTCGAACCAGGATAAAAATCAGTTGTGTGATTTTTTTCTACTCCCTACACTCTTATATTTTATGCTCATCAACTGTTTGATAAAAAATTTATAAGAGAATTAAAGGAACCATTTTTTTTAAATTGACCGAACAAGCTCTTTGTTTTTAACAATCCGTATCGTACTCTGTTTTAATATTTCTGCTGCGCAAAATCGGTACCGGTTGTTCCAACACAAATTCCGCACCATATCATCCTCCCAACCATCTCAATGTTACTAGTTTTGATCCAACCTAGCTAGGAAGAGTGATATCAAGAGGTCTCGACTCATTTGAGTAAGGATTGACCCACATTCAACCAAGTTAGGTTAAGCTTAAGTGGTCTTAATCTAATCAATACCAAATTGGGCGTAGCTTAATCAAGACCATGTCAAGTTGAGTTGAGCCAAGTGGCTCAAGCGAGCTAATTTAGGTCAAGTTATGTTAGCTTGGACGTAGGTTGAGTTGAGTTGAGACAGACTCAGTCGAGCAGAGTCGACCTAAGCTTAATCTAGTAGAGTCAGCCTAAACTTGGTCTACTAAAGTCAATCCAAATTGGTCGACCCGAGTTAACTCGGATCCAAGTTGAACCTACTAAATTCAATCTTAGCCAAGTCGACTCGACCTTGCCCGGTTGAGATAAGTTAACTCAGACCCAAGTCAAGTCAAGTAAACTTAAGTCTAAGTCAAGCTAAGTTAGGATGAGGTCATGTTCAATCAAGTTGAGTCCAATTTGATCATACCTAACTCAAGTTGGGTTGGGCTCAAGTGGGACCGAGATAATCTCAACCAAGTTTGGCCAAGTTGAGTTGAGCTTGTAGATTGACAAGACATTGAATCAAGACCATATCAAATTAAGTTGGATTGATCGCACATCAAGTCAAACCAAATTTACCATACCGAACCAAATTAACTCGAATCCAAATAGATCAAACTAAAAAACCAAAATATAAATTTCAGAATGTGAAGAATTTCAATTTTTGTTTTTTGGAATTTGAAATTCTTTTCTTTTAAGCAAACTAATTACTTTAATTTTTGTTGCATATATTTTTCCTGGAAATAAAGCCTTTAAACCATTTTTATTCTAAAAAGAAGGAGACTGACGTACTCCCAGTAAAATGAAAAGTTACAGACTTGAATAACCACCTATATCCACTCATTCTTTTACTCTCTTTTTTTCAATTTTTAAATGAAATTAATTTTAACATTTTTTATCATTCCTAAATGTAATATTCCCGAAACATTATTCCTGCAATACAAAATCATACCGTCAGCCGAGAGATATGTGAAAGAATTGCAATTTCTGCTTTCCATATTGTTGCATGAAAATATAGTTGTAGGTCAAATAGAATTCATATTTGCCGAGGGACTTAAAGAAGCCTAGCAAACAATGATACAAAATTTACTACTTATAAAATGTATATACAACAACATCTTGCCATTATAACGTGTTGAAAAACCATTGGCAAACCCTATCTTCACAATGGTAGCCAATGTAATAATGTGGAGGTATCGGCTATATATCTAAGTTATGTAATCTCAATGTACAAGCTGTACAGTAATTATACGAGTTTTCATCATAAGGGCAATGAATATCTGTTCTTCACTTTCACATGCGTCACAGAGCCTTTTGATCAAGCCTCTCGTTCCAATTTAGGCAGCGAATCAAGCTATGGAACCAATCACCCGTTTGGTCAAACTTGTTAACAGTTGGAAGGGGATGTTGACTCATAGATATTCGGACAGAATCACCTCTCGAGAGTTGCTGCCTTCTCTTCCCATCAAATGAAACCCAGGCATTACTTCTTGCATCGTCTGGAATCTGTTATGATAAACCCTATTTAAGTATGCAACTCACACCCTTTTACTTAACCTTAAATTATTGAACACAAACGAACGCCTAAGTATATTCCTCATGTATCCTTTTTTCTAATACAAGCCGGTGATGCAACTCAACTTAGCTCAAAAAGGGAAATCATTTGACAGTCGAGACACATCATAAGGCACGAAATAACAACATCTAATCTGTTAGGAGGGAGAGGAAGATTAACTTCACCTTTAATTCTAATTGTGCAGAATCTGGAAGTATAACTGGCCTAAAGGAAAGTGAATGTGGACAGATTGGAGTAAATAGTATGCAAGGAACATTTGGATGGACCTGCAAGTATTCTTCTGAGATTAGATTAAAACATCAAGCAAAACAATTATGGATTCTAGTATAAACTAAAGCTGGTCCATGTATTGTACTAACATGGGGACACCATACCATTAGAAGATGAACATATATCACATTTGAGAATTTCTATGACAAAAAGCATACAAGATGATTTCTATGTTTCTGTTAGGACACAACCTCCTATTACAAAGGTCTATTAAAGAAGGAATAAGGAAAAAGGAAAATACAGCCTGCTTGTTTTAATTAAAACAGCTGTTAAATCTGTTAGAAGTTATATAGTTGTGTGTGGGGTAGTTGTGTATATGTATGTGTTTGCGGGTCAGGGTGGAGGATAGGAAGATATAACTTTGTTGTGGGAGGTTGCTGGACCCTCTAAGTGTCAGTGATTGTGTTGTAAACTTGTACGTTGCAAGTTCTATACGAATTCTCTTTTTTCCATCTAAGAATTCTTTCCTGTTAGAGTTTTCTAATCCAGTTTTGTTAGATATGTGGTTAAGATAGTACAAGATATTGTTAGTTACATTATTGTGTGTTAGTTTTAAATGTAATGAGCTTAGGCTCATCTCTTTGTATTTTCCTATTTATAAATACATAACCGTATGTGCTCAACAGACATGAGGGATTCATCCTATGTCTCTTTCTAGTTTATTTTAACATGGTATTAGAGCTATAGGTTAAAGCCTATTCTATCAAAATTTGTTGTTTATTGAATCTATTGTTTCACCCGCTATTGGATCGCTATCGAACCACCATTAAATGTCCTGACGTGAGGGATGAGGGTGTTAAAAGTCTCACATTGGCTAGGGATAATGTCCTGACGTGAGGGATGAGGGTGTTAAAAGTCTCACATTGGCTAGGGATAAGACCAATTTACAGTGTATAAGTGGATACAAACCTCACCTTACAAGCTGGTTTTGTAACATTGAGTTAGACTTATAATCCACTTCTTAATAGTTTCTATAAACTAGCATCAGAGCTCTTTTCGGGCTTTGTAGGTATGGCTCATGGTGACTACAAGAATGACGGAGTCAAGATTGGAAGCACTACAGGATAGTAGAAAAGGGGCTTCATTTACCAAAGGGTTTTGAAGCAAGATTACATGTAAGATTGACCTAAATGGAAGCAAATTTGGAATCCCGTCTTGCCCAACAAGATTCATGCATGGCACAATTGGAAAAGATTGTGGAAAAATTTATGAAAGAAGGAGGGAAAGGTGCTAGTGCAAAAAATTCTATGAATCGAAGAGTCTTGACGGACGTGTTAATGTATTTGATTATGTCTTTATTAGATTATTATTTTCTATCTTTAATAGATTGTTGTTAGCATTTATTCGCATTTACTCCCTGTAAATAGGAAATCTCTTATAATCTCTCCCTTTATTGCATATCTCTACAATCTTCAATATTAATGTAAAAATATTCTATTCTTCCTATCTAAGAAAAGAGGGTCGCAGAATACAAATAAGCAATTCTAAGCAAAGAAATCTCTCATGCTTTCTTTTGTCTTGACATTTTGACATGGTATTAGAGCCAAGTTTCTCAGCCGTGGTCTTTTCTTGGGTTCTAGTAGATATCTTGGGGATGGAGTAAACACCTTTGAATTGTGGGTTTTCTACCCTGCAGAGCTACAACCGAGCCGCACATGGTTTTTCTCTCTTCTTTCATCATGTCTTATGATAAATTTGAATCATATCTTATTCGTTTTAATGGCAAAAATTATGCTGCTTGGGAATTTCAATTTAAGCTCTTTGTCAAAGGAAAAGAATTATGGTGTCATATTGATGGCCGAGTTCTAGCACCTACTGGAGCAGCAAATTTGGTGAAATAGGAAAGCAAATATGCCTATATAGGTCTTGGATTCTTAGCTCGGTTAGCCATAATTTATTCTTAATCTTAGGCCTTACAATATTGCTAAGGACATGTGGAATTATTTGAAAAAGGTTTATCATCAAGCCAATAACAACTAATTTAGCTCCATCCAATTTATGGGCAGAGGCAAATTCTTTTTCTCAATCTAGTACCAACAAGGGTAGCAATGAGGAAAAGGCTAATAGTGTTGGCCACAACAGGCAACCTTAAAAGGTTGACACAATCAGAACTTCAAGAAAAGATAAAAAAAAGGAGGATGTTTTTGTTGTGATAAAAAGTATAGCGTGAATCATGTTTACAAGAACAAACAACTCAACGTCTAAGATGTTAATAGAAGGGCATGAGGAAGTGGAGTCCGTACATGGAGGAATTTCTGTAACCCCTGAACTTTTCCCACAATTCCACCTTGAGAACAAGGTGATCTTGATGGGCCAGGTATTGTTAGGACACAAACTCCTATTACACATGTCTATTAAAGAAGGAACAAGGAAAACGGGTAATACAACTGTTTGTTTTAACTAAAATAGATGTAAAATCTGTTAGTACTTATATAGATGTGTGTGGGGGTAGTTGTGTATATATGTGTTTGTGGGTTAAGGTGGAGGATAGGAAAACATAGCTTTGTTCTGGGAGGTTGTTGGACCCTCAAAGTGTCGGTGATTGTGTTGTGAAATTTTTCTACGTTGCAATTTCTATACAAATTGTCTTTTTTCCATCTAAGATGACTGCAAATCTTATCTTAGCAAGGCTTGTTGAGCCTATCATGCACCTTCTATGGGGTCACACTATTGGACCACCCACACATATGTAGTCTCTTGTTTGAGATGTCCAATTGTGTGGGGAGAGAAAGTGTTGGAGATGCCTCATCGAACAGAGATATGACTAAATTATAGTATATAAGTTGATGGAAAGTTTACATTGCAAGCCGATTTTGGTTGGTTGAGTCTACTTTTTAAGATCATCAAATCAGAATCATTTTGGAAGATTGCCTATTAGGAAGGGAATTTGGAAATAAAAAGGGGTTATGCAATTAGTTGTTTTGGGGGAGAGACTTTCTCAGAAGGTCTATAAATAATTTCCCTTTGGGAGGTGTTAAGGATCTAACCTTTTGGTATTGAAAGTCTTTGACTTTGGTGACAGGGTATGCCATGTGTGAAAGAAAGCTTTTTCCTTTGTAAACATAGTTCTTTTATGGCTAATAATCTGTCTTGTTTTTCTGGTCATTGTTTCAAGGTGCCAAACACTGCCGCAAAACAATCTTCCACAATTATTGGGGGTGTAGGAAGAAATACCCATTCCCACTTGTATCAACTACGCTTCCCACACCAAGCGATCCAACCACTAAAGCCTGAGGTCCAACTTCGCTTAACCCAAATCATAGCATAAACCCTTCAGGCTGTTTCACCCTGCAACTCCAAACATTTCATCTGTACCTCCAATTTTCCAAAAATAACCTTAGAAGTTACATTTTTCTTTATCGGATTTCGAAATTCGATAAATTCGGTGAAGGATTTTTTCATATTGGATTTCAAAATCCAATTAAGAATTTTTCAAAAGACTTCATCGAATTTTGAAATAATGAAGAAAATGAAAAATCCTTCATCGCATTTCAAAATTCGATAAAAGAAAAATTCTTCATTGAATTCCGAAATCTGATAAAGCAGTGGGGTGTAGGGATTTCTGAATTACAGAGGACAATTTTATTCATTCCAAAAATCATGTTCTGGAAATCTTGTTCCAGAAATTCTTGAAAGCATGTTCAGGAAAGTTTCTGGAGCATATAATCCGGAAGTCGATTTTACAAAAGTATAAAATAGTCATTTTGAAAATTTGAAAGGGTGTGCAAAGAAATTATGGGGGTGCAGGAAAGGGTTATTGATAGTGGGCCTCCCACTATACAAACAAACTCATCACGGCCCATTAGAAAGATTAACAAACTCACATGGCTCAAAGACTACATTTGACCTACAATGAACCGTTATGAGTATTCTCTATTAAGAGTATTTTCTGTTAGAATAATTAACAGGTGTCACACATGTACCAACTTCTTGTAATTTTGGTCCTTTTAAGACCGACACCATGAATGAAAATGGCAGAAAAGAAAGTTATTGACCTTTTATTAATTTTATTCTTTACTTTTCCTTTCCTTTTCTGATTTCTTCATATCAGTTTCCAATATACTAATTCAAATTTCATCAATAATTCTTCAAGAATTGTCTTGAAGAGGAATAACTGTTTACTTCATGACATCTAAAGGAGTGATTTACTCTTACCACATGTATTTAGTATTTTTAGTTTACATGTGCGATAAGCTACAATTGAAGTGTAAATTAGAGTGTATTATCTTTAGGTGATAAGGTAAATGTAATTACTGATGACATCACATGGAACCCTATTTTATGAAAGCAAGGAATAAAAGAAAACACTGTTCACGTATATATTTCACCCAAGGGAAAATTTTGAAAGAAGAAAATGAAATACAAATAACAATGTTTAGATATTGATACTGCGACTCATTCAGCATTGTGTACCAAAATTTGCAAAACAGGAAAAAAAGAATTTAAACTCAAGCAATTTTACTACCGCATTGTTACATTATAAAGAATCTCAAGCAGTTATCTTTTAAGATAAAATTTTTAGTCCCCTTTAAACTCCAAATCCCTGATTTTGGTCACCTATTCTTTTTTCTGTGCTTTGACTCTTCACATTTTAAAAAATCTGCCATTGCCATCTAATCCTCAAATTTGCACATGTTTTATTTGTTTTTATTTTGGTTCAATAGAACCCTAGCTTAAAATTTCATTTAAGATACCTACAAAATAACTTAATTAACATATAAAAAATAAAAGTAATAAATGTAAGTGAAGTTGAAGATTAGACAAAAATTGTAGGTTTTCTAAAATTTGCTGACCAAAATTGCAAGAAATGAAACAAGAAATGAAACAAGAAAACCAAGATCACTAAGAAGAAATTAAATGGGATGAAAATTGTAATTTAGCCTAACTTCTAAGTTGCCATCTATAGTGCAATGCTGTAAAATATGGAATACACAGCATATTCAAAGTCTACCACTCGTGCAGAGAAAGCATCGCAGAGAAGCTTAGGTCAAAAGCAAGAATATCAAATCAACGTATCTAATGATTGGTAAAACTCTAAGAAGCTTACCATGGAACCTCCAGCAGCAGTAGAATAGGCTGTACTTCCTGTTGGGGTGGCCACGATAACTCCATCACCTTGTACCTGAAACACATGACACTCGTCATACAGAAGGTATGCCACGGATTAATAGAAGTGTTGTGAGATATGAAATTTCAAATATTTACTATTTTCATCATAGAATACTTATAATTATAATTATAGAAACAAGGAATTGATCCGATATGATGATGAAGAATATCTAGATTATATAAGTATCATTAGGAATGTTTTCATTTATTCACGTATCATATCTTTGTCATTAAAGGATAACAAATCTCTATTTATTGTATTGATTCCTTTTTCTCAACATACACAAAGCATCCATGCTGCAACGGAAACACTCAATTTGGTTTTAGCTCAATGTTTCTCTCTTTCCCAGAGTTTAACAAAATATAAGAAAAGAAAAATACTAGATATTCAGAAGGCAATAAAGACAAAATAAAACTCACTTTGGTTATAAGTCGATCATGTTCATAGCATTCAATCTTTGAAAGGTAAGGATTGGAGCCCCGATCAACAACAACCTCATTGAGGATGTCAAATACTTTCCCTGGCATTGCTTTACCTTTATGAAAAATTTCACACCGGAGACGCATTCTGAGAGTAATATACACACCATCTCGTGTATTATTTCCATGGATGACTTGTCGTAAGTCTTGCTTGTAATCATCAAACTGCAGAAGAGCAATACAGAAGTCAAAAAATGGAAATAAAGCTATGTAATGTATCTATGTATATTATTTATAGTGAAACAAATTATGAATTTGGAAAGCTTACATCATGAGAAGTTAGAAAACCAAGGGAGCCTAGGTTAAATGACACAATAGGGGGAACCGCTTCTCTGAAAAGATTTGATGCATGCAGTATAACGCCATCTCCTCCCAAGCATGCCACAAAGTCTACTTTTTCATGTAGATCACTGAATCAAACACACCGTATGTGTTAAAAAAAAAATAAAAATGAAAGTAACACTTTTTTAGGAACAGAAAAAACTGCTCTGAAGCTATTCGATACAATTTACAATTGCCAGCACCTGGTATCTTGACTGTAGAAGGTCTGAACAAATCCAAAGCCTGGAATTCTAGCAAATATGTCATGCACATCAGGTTCCACAAGAACATTCATTTTCTCTTGGTGATGAAGAAAAGTGGCAACCTGCAGATTATATATAAAAAATAGAGAAAGTACGTAGTGAAATTGGTTATAGAAGTGCATAATAAATTTTCAATCAACGTTTTAATTGAAAACGGACCAAATGCACTTATACTATTCAAAGTCCAAAACCACTCCAGTCTCATGTTCCCTAACAGATTTTATTCCTAAATTCCTCCATGTCTTTATTACACAAGGAAGTAGAATTAAAATCCTTTTTGGTCCATTCTTTATTATTGAAAATCTATATCATGCCATCCCCAAAACACTGTGGGAGCAAAAATTTCAGTATCCTATTTTCTATATTTTACATCTATATTTTGTTCTTTAAATTAACCAGTATTTTTATCCATCCAATTTTCTGTATTCGAACAACACGTTATAGTTTTAATTACCAAAACAATATAACCTACAATTATAAAATATTTTTTATATTTCTTTACCGGAATTATTAAATAGTCAAGCATAGGAGTAATTCTCAAGCTAGGCTTGCTTCTTTAAATATGTTTCATTGCTATCTTAAATCAATTTATTTACTACATGAGACAGACCAAGCCCAAGCCTCCTGCTAAAAGGCTAAGCACCACCACAATCCAACAAATGGTTCTTCAGGTTAATGGTGGAGATGATTATATAAGGTTTACCAATGATACAATAGAACTAGAGGCATAGAAGATGGAAAACAATGCCAATGATTATCATGTTCAATGTCAAATCTTTTTGCAAAAATATTGTTTCTAAACACTAATATGAAGATCATTTCTTTGAACCACTTTCATGCTTTCTGCAGTCTAAGAAAATCCTTACCATTTTTGCTTCTTCCATTAGTTCATCTCCAAGTTTTTTTAACAATAATACATTCTTCGGCATAGACTTCCACATAAGCATCTGCTGCTGGGTGCTAGGATGAGTGAAAGCCAAAGAAGATTCGGTCACTTTTTCTCTGGTACAAGAAAATCCATCTGTTCGAACTAGGAACATCTCAGCCTTCTTTCTTGATTGCACTCTTACAACTCCTGTTGAAGAAGCACACATATCTCCTTCGATGGATCCCAAGTCATCATCATTTAAGGCTAACCTATGTTTAACCATATGATCTTCAATCCTTTGAGAGTTAGCTGCGACATTATCAAAATTATTCTTCACAGTGTTGGAACCATTGCCATTAGTCATGTATTCATGGTCACTAAATCCATTTACTGTTGTCCTAACAGAACTAGAAGTACTCCCGTTCCCTAACTTCCTATTGCCATCAACTGTAATCTGGGACTTTCTAGATGGATAGTCCACATGGGCTGATCCATTTGAACTTTCTGGACCTACTATTTTAGGTATAGGATTATCACTACTGCTGACACCCACACCTCCCTGTTGTTTTGTTATATTCATGTTCCTCTGTTGCAGAGAGCCTTCCAACCTTCTACTCTGATAATTGACATAAGAGGGCGGTGAGATCTTCCGGCTTCCCAAAAATTTTGACATCTCTCTTTTGGAAAAGATATCACAAGGAGGAAGTTGAGATTTTAAAGGGTTAATTTTGCTGAAGTCACTTGGAAAAGATCTTTCCCCATTAGCAGCAGTTGCTTCTGATAATTCCTTGTTATCAGTAGAAACTTCACTCAAGACTGTAGTACCTTGTGCTTCACCGTTATACTTCTTTTGAGAGGTGCTTTTGTCAAATGCACCAACAGAACTACGTGTTGAGTCCAAATTCTCGGGCAATGAATTGAAATCTTTTTCCAGGGAGGATCTCTCTGCAGTTGTTGAAGAATCCAGAAGTCTAGCAGACCCATTTGTATATCGTGATAACATGCCATAGGGTGTAACTGGTGGATTAGAAACAATCTGTGATGAAGATCGAGTCATGTACTGCCTCCATCGGGAGACCATGGCAGATGTTCTTAAAACTCCTTCCTTGCTGTGAAGATAGATAGGCCTTTTGCTGCCATTTAAAACATAAGATGCAAACCTCAAAACCTGCTCCATTGTAGGTGCAGTCCTAGCTTCAACTGGGATTTTAACCAATTCAATTCTTCCAGATGAAATGGCATCATGTAAAGCCGCTTGATAGAAGTTGTCTTTCACAGTCTCTGCTCTAAGATCTATAATGGTTTTATATCCTTTATCCAGTAACCACTTCAGGCCTTCTTCTGTTACCTGACCACCACTGCAAAAGACTGCTTCTGTGTCTTTGGTTTCCATGTCCTCTTTAGAAGCAGATAAATATACAGGATTCCAATTTGAAAATAGCATGTGACAAGGAAAACCCTCCCCACGAGGAAAACCAGAATCATAGCAGACATTCTTCAGTCTTTGAAGTTTCCTCCATACATTTAAGCTTCGATCATCATCAAGTACTAAATAGTTTTCGAGAGCTACATGCAAGCTCTCACAACACCTTTTCATCTCACTCCTAAAAAGGGCTAGTGGGGGGAGCTTATCATCTGTTGTGCTGACATCTGCAGCACGAAAGGAATTCATAATTGAGGATCTTCCAGAAAGAATATCCTCCCTTCCTTTGTTCACAAGAGATACCATGCATCCAAGAACAGAAACTATTTTATCTTCTAGTTGAGGTTTCTCATCTGATGGAACCTCATATGAAACACTACACTCACCAGTCAATGGGTTACATAATGCATCCATTAATGCAGAATGAAGCCTTTCTGAATTCCTAAAGATCCTACAAAACGCCTCAACTTCAGCAATATCACCTGGAACTGGACCCATCCAAGACAACCGTGATGTATCATTGGATTGGAAGGAATTCAAATTCTATAAAGAAAAGTATCAAAAACAAATTTGAAAGATGGATGTCAGTCCATGACATGAATAACAGGAGTTAAATCATTAATGCATGTAAATTGAAATATTAAACAAAAGAAAAACATAGAAGAACAAGATGACACACGCTAACAACAAGATGCTAAAGCACACATTCAAAATTAAAAAAAAAATGGACCTCAATAGTAAATTGAAGAGTTTTCGGTTTAGATTTTAGGTAAGGCAGTGTAAAACGACCTACCCATGCAAGTACATAGCGAGGAATTTTTTGACATTAAGGAAGGGTACGTAATTTAGTTTTAGATTTTGGGTACACAATCGATTCTACCATGAGTAGTGCTGATATTCAGAGAAGTAAAAATTTTAGTTTTCAGTTTATAAGAATTGATTTTATGTGTGCAACATACAAAAAACACTTATATTTACACTTGTAAAGATATAGTACTTTACTTCCTAACTGAATAAATTCTTGTACAAGGTATTTGGTTAGAGGAAAATGGAAGGGAGAGAAAGGGAGGAGTTTTTTAATACCTTTCTTGTTTGATTCAATTTTCAGGAAGAGGGGAGGGAAGCAAAATCTACTAAACAATTTACAAGAGAGGTGATTTAAAACATTTCAAGTTTATTTACAAAAAAATATTTATATTTATATTTTGAAATCGAAAATTATAAAAGTATGAAAGTAAATTAGTTTTTGAAACTTTTTATATTCTTTGTGCTCCAAACAAGAAAATGACTACTTTCCCTCCTCTCCTCTTAACTAAACAGGATACCTTATCGAAATCTCTCCTCTTCCTTCCATTTCCTCTCCCTCCCCTACACTCACTTTTAAAAAATCATTTTCAAAAGCAAATCGATTCTTTCAAAACCAATTCTTTAACTTATTTCAAAATTAATTCTATTAAAATTTAAAAACAAACACACTCTTTACTGCATGTGAACCAACATCAAAGTAAAACTGAGCTCCGTATCTAAGCTTCTTATACACACGAACACTTGTTTAAAGAACTAAACTAAACTCAGATGCAGTTCCCTAACTGTTTAAGTAATGTTCTCCCATAGAAATTAAAGTTTCTTGAAAACAGCACCAAAAGACTTCGTTTACATATGCTTTGTCATTTCCCAGAACATACATTTGAAAACAGTCAAGACAACCCACATCGATTTCTTAGCTAAACATCACACCGGACAACAATTAACAAAAAAATATAGCATTATTTAAATTATCCATCATGTAGAAAGCATCATCTACCCTCAAATACACTCTCACATCAAACACAATATTTTACAATAAAATCTAAGCCACCGAGCGCCGTAATCGACATAAAGAAAAAGGAAAAAGGCTTGTCTGACAACATATTGAGTCTACCAGGCACAACTAATAAAAAAATTAAGAAACTATATTAAAATAATTTCAAAAGGAGATTTCCACTTGCATCACCATTGTTTTAATTACTTTTTCACAACCATTATCAAATTTCAGTACTCGCATCAGAATTGCTAATTCGAGTAAATCAACTTAAAGAAAAGCTGAAAGTAGTGTATCATAAGCTGAAAAAAGAAAAAAAGTTGCAGAAGAGAAACAGTTACGAACCGGAGAGTCGAGACCGAAGCTAAAGGAAAAGGAGTTGGAAAGTTGGGCGCTGATGACCAAGTTGAAGTGTCTACGGAGCTTTCTTCCCTTTCTCTGAAAGTCCAGGCCCAGGCCCAGGCCCAAGAACGACGGAGGAGGCTTGAAGAAACAATGATACGAAGGTGACAGAGCCGCGGCCATGTCCGCCGAGAATGCCATGTCGATGCATGCTACCATCGGAGTTCGCCACGATCTTCCAAAATAAGAATATTGTATATGTATTTTTTAAATAATAATTAAAATATAAAAAAAATCTGTTCCTTGGTTTTATTATTATTTTTGTATCGATATTTGCGTGTGGGTAAAGGGATAATGAGATGGAAAATGAAAAAATTGTGGCTGGAAAATGGCGGAGGATAATAATAATTTTGGTGGTGGAGGCAACATGTCCGGTCTATGGACATTTACCGTTTGTGCTTGAATCTTGATGTGATGTGATGCTTATTATATGGATTTTACCTATTTTTCTTTATCATTATTATCCATTTTCCTTTCTCATATTTCATTGGGCCAGGTCATGAGACAACATCTACTTTATCTCACTCTTGTTTTATTTTACATATAAAGCAATTGAAATGCTAACTGTATTTTTTTCTACTTTAGATTGCTTTTTATAGTTTAATTAGTTGATTTTAATTTGTATATTTAGAAAATAGATAAGTTTTGCCTTGTAATTTTAATGGTTTATATACCGTCTACATAAACAAACAATTTTAGAATATGTTGAAAGAAATTTTATAATTCTTTGTTTAAATTAAAAGATGGATTTTAAAGACTGTAAAATAATGAACTTGAAAAAAAAAGTGAAAAGTAAAGTGGTTTGAATTAAGAGATGGAGAAGGAAAGTGAAAAGAAAGACATAAAGAAAAGATGTAAACTATTTAATCGATGTAATAGATAGAAAATATTTTAATTGATGATATTGTAATATTACTTTTTTTTTTTTGTCTTTGGTTAAAATTATTTTAGAATAAAATTTATTAATTTAAAATAAAACATTAGTTATTATTTAAAATAAAAATATAATTGTTATAATTAATTTAAAATAAGAGTGTAATATTATTACTTATTTATTATTTTTGTTGCGATGGAGAAACTCTCAACACATTTATTCTTCTTTTTTTTATTTACTTATTCACATTTACTTCTCGTTGGCTTACTTTTATCTCATCATATCAGATAATACCTACAAAATGGACTTTGACGCTCAAGTAAGTTTTTGAATGATATAAGCCTAGAACATGCAATAAATTATCTTACCTACTTTATTGATAACACTCCTATTTATAGTTGTTCTAATGGACCATGCCTCACTTTGGGGTTTTGGTGAGGCGTAATTCCCCTTAACCCTTTTTATCATAAATATAATGAGTTAATTAAAGTAAATCATTCTTATTTAATGCTTGCTCCATGAGTAATAACCTTTGTTTGATTCTCCATTAGTCCTCTATCTTGGATGTTAACATTTAGCGACATGGTTCAACCTGTTTCTTGGTTTTACCTTTATGGCTCTTTTAGTAATCGGTTATATAGTCTTTTGTTTAATGTCATAGTCTTGCGTCAGTACCAAATGTATGTATTGCCCATATAGTATATTGCCCCCTCCCCTTGAGCCCACAAAGACGTAACGAAATGTGTCTTTGAAGGGACATAATGCTCTAGAGAATGTGCTTTGTATGTCATTTTTTTGGCCTTTAAATGGTTGTGGATCCAACAACTAAGATTAGCATATGTTGGGTTCTCACGCACGTTGAATACCTATAAATAGCGAAGGCATTTGAAGAAGAATTTTGTTATTCTACAATGTTGTCTGATAGCTTGTTTTTTATCAACCAAGAGCACAAATCATTTTTTGAGGTGATGATGTCTTCTAGCTTTAGTTATGCCATCTAAGGAGTTTTTAGGTCACTAAGACAAGGGTTATCCTGACGAAGAAATTGTAATGGTGTTGGGTTCAACCAGACTATGAGAGATTCATACTCGACCTGGTTGTTGGATAATTTAAAATTCAAATGTAGGGGTTGTTTTATCTTTCTGCCTCTAGGCCTTTCGACTCGACTTTGATCAAGACTGAAGGTGTTGTTTTAAATAGTTAATTAAAGTTTGGTAATCAGGCTAACCCACTTTGTCCCTGACCCTATGATGTGAATCCAACCAATGATGGGAATGTGCCACTTTGCTACAATTTTTAAGTAATTAATTTGTTTAATTAATGGCCAAATCCTTTGTAAAATTGGATGACCAAATTATGTGTTGGAATAATTAATTAATGAGTTTTATTTTGTTTTTATTTCCAGTTTTAATAAGGGTCCAATTGGAAACTTAGTCATCAGTCTTTGGGAGACTAAAAGGATGCATAGCCCAATGCTTTTATTTGGATCATTATTAGCTTAGTGGGATAATTCTTAGCTTAAGTAAAACATAATTAATGTTTTTATTATTATTTTGATAAACAACCATCAACTTAGTGGGATCATTATTAGCTTAGTGGAATTATTATTAGCTTAGTGGATCATTATTAGCTTAGTGGAATTATTATTAGCTTAGTGGGATAATTCTTAGCTTAAGTAAAACATAATTAATGTTTTTTTTTTTATTTTGATGGTTTAAACTTCTATACAAGTTGATACCATTGTAATCAAATAAATATAAATTGAGTTTTATTCAAAAATATTAGTTTTATCTCTTTTATCTTAGTGAGAGTAATACTCCTAAGTTCTTGAGTGATTCAAGAACCCTTTGTATAAAAGGATTTTCCTATCCTTTGTGTGTTGCCTCCCTTAGAAAGAGTGATTCGTTCCTTCCACCTTTCATATTCACCTCTTGCCTTTTTCTTCACCAGAATTTTGAAAACTAATTCTGCCCACATTTCTTGCCTACTAACATTCCAACCTAGATAGATTCGTAAAAAAAAGAATCCACCCCTTTGGATTCTCATCATATGGTATTAGAGCTTCAACTCTAGGTTTGGAATGACGATGGAAACTTTCTATACAAGGTGTTTAATCAAAGGCTACACGTGTTTAGTTGCATATGATTATGAAAGTGGCAACAATGTTATGAGCAAAAGATTGGTGGAGAAACTCCACTTACTAATAAACTCTCATTTGAATCAAGCATGGATCAAATTCACTACAGGATAGTGTGTGTAAGAAGTCTTATGTGATATCGCTCCAATGGACTCTTATCCTCTTCTTTTAGGATGATCATGGCTTCGTTTTAAAACATTCAATCTGAAGTGTCAAGAAACACTAGAAGGGGGGTTTGAATAATGTTCCCATAAATCCTTTCTGAAACTGATGTTTGACCAAGGTGGATGGAGATTAGATGATCACCATGATCAACTTGGTTATTATGCTATAAACATTGTCCTGATAGGTGTGTTTATGATCTTAATATTTATTCTGTCTCCATAGCGTTTAGGAGAGGTGACTCTTAAAGAAGGAGGTGTGTGTTAATAAGTGTGCATGTCAAGGTATTGCTTACAACATAAGATAAACACTTGTAAATCTAAAACATAACTCAGACATTTTGTACTGGTTCACTCAACTAAGCTACATCTAGTTATCCTCTAAGATAACTTAAAGGGTTTCACTAGATTTTAAATGAAGTACATGTGAGTATTCTTACCATTCCTGGTTAAACTAGTCAACCTCAGTAAATTTCATTACTGTGATTAGTACCAAGTATCACCCACTCTTGGTTGCGTAATATTATTCACCACTCCTAGTTATTAAGACAAAATCGTCAATAGGACTTATATGTTTAAAGGCTCTCATGTTTTGAAGTTTAATCAAATAACGTTAAACGACATAATAATATGAAAATGCTAGAAGAATAGGATAGGTAGAAACATAATTGTTAGGATTAAAATCCCTACTTGACGAGCAACATAGGAAAGCCTTAGAAAAACACTTAGGAAACACAAAGCAGTTAAGTTAAAACATCCAGAGGCTAAACGAGTCACAAGTCAAAACGTCTATGAGAATTGTGCTAAACACGTAAGCAATATTGTACCAAAATGATAAACAGTTAAATTCTCATAAAGATAAGGACGTTGAAATATCAAGACAATGTTTTTTGCAAAACTCTCAAGTGTCCAATCAATATTTCCTAAACCTAAAAAAGACAGAACCTGCTAAACGCTCTTGCTCTAAAAATGCAATATCACAAAAAACGTTTACAACAGAATAAATGATACCACGAGCTACACCCTTTACTTCGTCAAACGATGAATTTCTCACTCAACGCTTGGTATCTTATAAGAAAAACTAATTGATAAACGCTACCTCAACGATAGAAAATATAAAAAATACTTTGTTGTTCTGACAAGCATTAAATGTCATTAAATGTTCAACATTCAAGAATAACTAAAATGATAAAAGATAAGACATATCTATTACATGCAGAATCTACTCTATTCTATGCAGATGACCTATTACATGCATCCACTTGCTCTATTCAAAGTATATTAGAAGTGGGCATTAAAGACAGAGAAGACATTCACGAAATGTTCACCTCATAAGAAGTCGTGCCCATAAGTGGTGAAGAATATTGCACAACCACAAGTGGGTGAAACTCCACTAGGCAGCTAATACGTTGTCGTTGAAGCTATCAAATTAATACTACTTTACAAGACAACTTTAACATTGCCAAGTTAGTTGTCAAGAAAATAGATAGGGTTAAAGTAACCATGAGTCGTTTCCCAACGAATACAGAATTGTTTTTCAATACTTGACTCTTATGTAGACTCTTAAAAGGTTAGTAAATGCTATGCAATGCTTAAAAATAAGAGTGAAAACCTATCCTAATGAATTTGATGTTGAAGAATGTTGTGAGTTTAATTAAAGAACAAATGAGAAACTTTGAAGAAATTATAATGAAATAGGCTAATTCCACTGCTTTTCCAAGATAAATTGATCATCGATTATCCATAGATTATTGTTCAATTGATTATTGTTTGGGTTTCGAATTAATTAAAATACATTCTTAATTAATTTGAGGGCAATCATACAATTAACCAAAGTAAATTCTCAATCAAATGAAAGACCTTTCTAGATTATTCACAATGAATTCAACCAAAGTATATTCTTAATCGAATCCTATTGTGTTTAATCTTATCTATTCTTAAATCTCCTAACCAAATTAAAAGGTAATTAATCAAAGTAGATTCTCAATTAAATAAGTTGAAATTCTTACTATTAATCAAAGTACATTCTCAATTAGTAGCAAAAACACGTTTAATCATATGAAAGTTCCTAAATTTAATCAAAGTAAATTCTCAATCAAACCTAGAAACCCTTGAACTCATATGATTAATATGCATGTAAATTCAAGCACCTTATGATGCAAAAATCATTACTTCTAATCTGATTGAAAGATGAAAGACATAGAAGAAGAATAACTCAAATCAATAATCAAAAGAAACAAATACATTGATTCAACTTAACCTCAGAATCCATAATGAAATTACAGTGGAATAGCCCTAGAAGCTTAGCCCTTTATGAATGAAGTACAATATATGGTAAAATAAAAGTGAGAGGAGTAGTGGATGATTGCTTCCAGTAGAGGAGTCTGAAAGAATGAATGAGTACTTATTTTTGTCTCTTTTGGGTCTCTTTATATAGGGTTTGATTGGACTTGAACTCTGAATATTCTGTTGATAAGATCTTTTATCTTATATATTCCAAATAATTAAAAGATTAAAATAATTATAAAAATATTTAAAAGATCTTTTTTGTTGATATTTCTAGATTTAATTAATTATTTTTAAAATATCAATTGAATTGTCTCCTAAATTTCATTTATGCCCTTCTTAATTTTCCAAAGTTGTAGGAAAACCCAGAAATTTCCTCTATTTACACTTTATCCCTTTCTTTCTTTTTCAAAATTACAATTCAAACTTTAATTTTAGCTACATCAACAATCATTAGACGATTATGGTATCCTTCAAATACACTATCTAGTTGAGTTTAACTCATTGTTGGTTTTCGTTGTCAACCCAGTAACCACCGTTACTGTGACTATGACTGAGTTTCACCTACTCCTAGTTGTGCAGTATTCTTTACTACTCCTGGTATCCCTAGACACTCCCAGTATCCTCTAGATACATTGTCTAGTTGAATTTAACCAATTCCTGATTCTCGTTGTCAAGCTAGTAACCACTATTATTGTGACCATGATTAAGTTTCACCCACTCTTGGTTGTGAAATATTCTTCACCATTCTTGGTATCCTTAGACACTTCCAATATCCTGTAGATACATTGTCTAGTTGAGTTTAACCCACTCTTGGTTGTCGTTGTAAACTTAGTAGCCATTGTTACTGTAACCTTGACTAAGTTTCACCCACTATTGGTATCCCTAGACACTCCCAGTATCCTCTAGATACACTTGTCTAGTTGAGTTTCACCTACTCCTAGTTTCCATTAGACACACTTGTCTGCCTACTGTTTAACTCCACCAAGTTAAACGTCAAAGTTTCACCCACTCTTGGTTTCAACTGACACACTTGTCTAGCTACTGTTTAGCTTCTCAAAGTTAAACGTAAAAAGTGATTTAATTCTCTTCAAAATTTACAATCAAAATATTGGTTACAAGTCCTTAGACAATAACTCTTTGATCGAGGTCGTTCATGAATCAAATTAATATGCAATTAAAGTGCAGTAT
Source organism: Vigna umbellata (assembly GCF_029865625.1). Lineage (NCBI taxonomy): Eukaryota > Viridiplantae > Streptophyta > Magnoliopsida > Fabales > Fabaceae > Vigna > Vigna umbellata. Next base: position 25,219,205 of record NC_142165.1, on the reverse strand, counting down.
ACTAGGAGAATGACTCCTAAGTCGTCCCTCAAGGACCAAATGTGGTTCAAGAATTAGGTCGAACACGTGGTGGGGGGTGGTTATGTGGATAGTTTTACTAACTAACAAAGACTCGAATTAAAACAATGATTATGACAGGTTGGTTATTGGAGTCCCAGCAATGATTTCAATCCCTGATTAAAAATAATTATACGCGCTCTCTTCACCCTAATCCAACACCAATCAACCAACTAAGCGAAGATTAATTGGGTTTTCATAACCACAAATTAAGCAAACGCGATTGCAACAATTAATCAATTCTGCACACACGAATTACGTAAATAAGCGTATACCTAATTTGAAAAGCCCAAAACAGATTAATACTATGCAAGGTCAGGAGCACAATGACAACAAATTAATCTCATGGAGATAATGCAGTTTGACCAATTACCAACCCAGAACAATTAAATTGCCATTGAATTGAAATTAAAACACCAAAACGAAATTGAATTCATGGTTAAGAAGTGCAAACATAATTGGAATTCCAAACTGAACAGAACCTAGAAAATGAAACTTAACCTAGAAAAACGAATTCAATGTAGCAAAACTGATTCAATCCAGAACTGGAAAACAAAGAACAAGGTGCGATGAATTTATACCTTTTTTTATCCAATGAATCCTAAAAAGACATATTTGTGCAACCTATCATATAATTTATAAAGACTAAGACCAAAATTGTGAATATAACATGTAGACCCAAAGACTCTAAATGGTAAGGGATAAAGAGGTTAATGAGAAAATAAACTAGAATGATGAATTTTACTATGTAAAATAGAATATGACATGCGATTAATAAGATAATACTCACTAAGAATAACATCACTCTAGATTTATTAAAAAACCTCACCATGGATTAAAATTGTGAGTTGTTTCAACAAGATATCTATTATTGTGCTTAACCATCCTATTTTGTTGAGGTGTATCACTACATGAGGTTTAATGAAAAATGTCACGAGAAAACATAAAAGAATGAGAAGGATATTCCAAATAACCTCATGTTAAGCATCATTATGAACTTTGACATTTGAGTTATACTGACACCCTAATTGAAAAGGATACTCACAAGCATTATCACTGCTCAAAGTTTGTACATTATGAGACATAACCCCAAATGAAATCCTAAGTTTGACATAACACGACTTGGTCCCCAAATGTCATAACTAACTAAGACAAAAGAAGACGAAGCACATTATGAGACACTTGAAGGGAAAATTATGACTATGTTTCCTTAATTGCCACAACTTATACAAAAAACTTGATAGGTTAGATAAAAACTTCAAACAAGTTGCTATATTCTGACAAGGTTAGAATGACCTAACTAAGATGAATAAGAGAGGAAGATTCCATTATTGAATCAATATATGTAGATGTTCATAGATGATAAAGACCATGAGACTCATATTCAATGCTAATTATTTGTTCCAAACTATGGTCCTGTAAATAGACATAATCTTTGGTAAAGGAGGTAATACAATCAAAAGAATGAGTGAGATGACTAAGGGGTATTAAGTTAAATGAAGATCTAAGGACATAAAGAACATTATCATTGATAGAGAAGGAAGAAGATGAATAATATCAACATCATGTCAAGAAACTCTAGATTTGTTGACCATGATAATAAAAGCTAAGTAACCCAAGATAGGTAGAGAATGGAAAAAAGATTTATTACTTGTAATATTATTTTTGACACCCGAGTCCAAAACCTAATGGACATGAGAGTTAAAGTAAGTACTACCAACAAAAGTTGCATGTGTGAATCAGAAACAATGGATCGAAAGTTATGATGATTTTCATGCCATTTAAATGTAATAAGCTATATCAAAAGATCAAATGACATACAAATAGCAACAAAAAGATACCATAGATACTTAAAAAGAGAAAATAACTATAGGAAGGAGGAAACAACCCTAAAAATAATGAAAAAAAAATTTCTATGAACACCCATCGTTACAAAAGTTATAGATATGGAAAGAAAGTGACAAGACAAGTCGAACGATAATAGTATCTGTCAAACAAGTTGTTGGACCATGACCACGACTCACAAGAGAAAGTGACAATAGTGACAAGTACAATTATATAAAAACATTTTATTTATTATAATATAATAATCATAATCATGAATCTTATTTATCAACATCATATATAGATTAAAATTTAAAAGATAAAACATTTGTCTAAATTCAAATTATTAATTTAATTTTTCTTCTATGTACAATTTTATTAAAAAGATATATTATAATTTTTATTAGTATATAAAAAAAATTACTTAGAATTTAGAAAAAGAAAATAAAGATTTGAATTGTCATAAAATTTTTATTTTTGTATAATTGTATAATATTTTACATAATTATTTCATTTTAACATGATTGTTATTTGATATTCTAATTTAAAATTTATATACAATTATAATTTTTTTTCAAATATTTAAACTTTGAAGAAAAAAAAACGTGCATTATATATTAAATATTTAGTAAATATTATGTTTCTTTTGATGTGATTTTAATTTTTTATAAAAATTTAATTAATTGACATTAAAAAAATAAAAAAGTAAGTACAAACCAGGGTATAATTATACCCTTTAACGGGTAGGGAAGAATCAGATAAAAATCTTATTTGTTGCTATGAATATGGAGATGAATTTTTATTTTGGAGATGAGAAAGAGATAATAAAACAGACATAATTGATTGACCTATACTAAGCTGCTGATGTGCTGATGTTCCCTTCGTTAGCTGACCAAGGTTGAGTTTTCTTCTTTTATCTTTATGTTTTGAAACCAGGACAAGACAGATTCTTGTTCCTATTCACTGCGTGCTACTTCGAGTTCGGTATTTATCTATAAGGCTTTGCCTTCCTGACAAATCTTCTTCATAACTAACAACCTGCATTTTACAAAAGTAAATGAGATTCACCAATTGCACTCAAATAGTCATTAGTAAGTAGCAAGTGCAAAAGGTAACCAATTCTTGTTCCAGGGAGAGACTGGTATATGTAACAATAAATGTTTAAACAAAAAAGAAGTCACAAACAAGACAAAGTACTTGAAAAAAATTGAAGAGTAAAAGCAGTAGCCAAGGTCCAAAATATAACCTGAGATTCTGTCTGTGTTTCACTAAAACCATCGTATATTCCTGCTCGTCTGTCTTGAGAAGCCTCCCCATCATCTTCCTTTCTGTCATTTCTATAAGAATATATGCTCTCAGTACTGATTCAAAGAAAGATGAAAGAATTATATGCATTCTCGTATATTTTACTTTGTCACCAAAATAGACAAGAGTTTGAACTTTATTATCACACTTTTCACACTAAATAAAACATTATCCAAAAATAATAGCTGTGCAAACGAAACCTTGAGGATTTCATAGTTATGCTCCAACCAGATGCGTGAGTTATTGCACATTAACACAAAGGATATCTCTTTCTACTTCAATTTTAACCATCAAAACCAACCCACCAAAGGGCATATCCAGCTTATTCCAAAAGGCAGAACAAAATTTTTTAAGGAGACACAGGACAACGTAAAAACGGATGAGACGCCAATTCTAAGAAGGCGCCACCCATGGTATATTAAATGAAAGAGCCGTATGTAACTAGTTGGATATTGTTAAATATTAAGAGAAAATATATTGCGAGGTCCTTGGCCAATTCCAGGATCTACATAATTATGATAATAAAAATACTAAGATATCTATAATGATTCTTTTATTTATTACCAATACTTTATAATCATTCCTATTTAGCATAACTTCCAACCTCCATGTGATGGAGTACTATATGATATTTGCATGAAAACGTTAAGAGAGAAGAATTGCTAGGTGGTTGAAATTTATAAGAAATCATAAAATTGTGTGAATCCCATTCTTATTTAACCAGTAGAAACACAGGCTGGCGTATGTCCACAATTTTATGATAATAAAAAAAAATCAAAATTAATTATTATAATAAAATTGATTAAAAAATCTATCTAAAAATTATATTAAACTTATAAAAATTTGTTACATAAAAATAAAATATGAATAAAAACATATATTTCAAATTTTAGTAATTGTTATAATTATTTACTTTTAATCTTTATGGGTAATAAAAATTAAAAAACACAGTTAACGAATATAACGATACAAAGGGTTAAAAAAAGTGTATATCAAAAAATGGTTACCAGATTCAATCTACATTATTAATTCTTATAGATAAACATAGTGTTCATTAGATTCTAATCAATAAAGTGATCAAATAGGTCATTTGAAGGCCGTGGACATAAAACAATCTAATTCTGACAAATAAAGATTATGTGGCGACATGAGAACAATATGATAAATTTTAAACGGGAACTAAAGAGCTAACCTGTTTAACCAGTGTTTAGATAACCCAAAAACGGTATGGGGATTGGAATTATCTTCACCAAGGACTGAAAGATCAGATGGGTAAATCTATTCTACCATCAAGGATAACTACTCCCAAAAATAAATTAAGGAAATTATAAAATAGAACATCTATGAAATTGATAACACTTTAAGGATACACCTCTCTCACACCCTGTATGTGCTGGGGACCTCTGACCATGCATCTTTGTGAGAAGAAGAAAACAAAGAAGTTGAGCAGGAATACTTTGGCCATGAGCACAGTAAAACAAATTTAATGAAATATCAACATAACAAAAAAAGCAGCTCTAGTACCTTACTAGTCTGCTCTAACAAGTCCTCAATTGCAGCAGCAACATCAGGAACAGTACGACAAACCTCTCCACCATCTATTAGCATATTGTCTTCAGAAAAATTCTTTCCATAGGCATGAATACCTGAATTTGATGCCGAAGGCATCTTGTTGGATAGGCAAGGTTCTTCCACAAGTCTTGCCTTTTTGCTATAAACACTTGGTTTCTTAAAATTGGTCTCATGATTACCAACTCCACAACCCACATTTTTATCTGTGATGCCTCTCAAAATTTGTGATTGACTTGACAATTGCGAGGGCATGCCACTTATCATTTGAGCAGCCTGGGTAGGAAACTGACTTACGGTGCAAAGTCCTGCCTCTTGATCTTGAGCAGTTACTTCTTTTGGTAAAAATTGATCAACGGCAACAAGTCCATTCTGGAAAAGAAAATGTTGCACGTAGATAAGGACCATTTTAGTAAATAATACATAACATAGAAAATGTATGTAGACATTCATGAAAAAACAAAATGTCAATGCTTTAACATATATTGAAGCTCCCACTGCCCTGTACACGGTCACCATAAATAATATTACCTGTTTGACGCATTCAAATATCCATTCACATGTAACTGATTGAATCCCCCATTTACGAGCACCATCATACTTGGGTCCATTGGTGAATTTACACAACAAATGCGTAACCTTCTTATGCAACTTCTCCCCAAATTTAGCTCCTAGTACAAAACACAAGTTTCTTAGGAGATTTCTGTCTTTCTCCTCATACTGTGAAACACAAAACCTGAATCTTTCAAATCCAGGCAAGGGAACATGGCAGGGAAGTGGAGAATAAAGAATGTGACTATCAACATCCAGCAAGGATCCAGCCTTCAAGAAAAATAATCAAAGTATAAGTAGGTGTAAACCAACATATTCTCAAAGAATCCAGCTTTTAACAGAAAAAGGAATCATCATACACAATGGTAATAGAAGTACATACGCCACTATGGACCCCTCACAAATATCTAGTTCCAAACTCGAGATATCCTGTCCTAACATGAGCGGGTGTGTAGGAGATCACATATTGATTAGAGATATGACCAAATTATAGTATATAAAAACTTCACATTATAAGTTAGTTTTATAGGGTTAAGTTAGTCTTATAGTTTACTTTTTAAGATTCTTTCGTTTGTGATAACAAATGATACCAAAGATCAGAAAAAGAAAGGTGTAATGTAACCCCAATTTCAGCATTTAAATTCAGAAGAATATAAGGAAAAGAATACATGCATGCATCACATGTGATTGAAGTGTTGAATTTTTGCAGCTATATAAAAATGGATCCAACTGTCCATCATTATTTTATTCTTGTGAATATCACTTTTGATATAATAACTTGGGACACATGGACCAAGACTAGTTTGGGTTTTCACCTTCAATCCATCCTAATTATTCAATATTTAAATCAAGAACTTTAGCCCAACAAGAACCAAGACTAATAAAGCTTACCTCCAAACAAGATCGTATCCAGTGACTGGAAACAGACCAACTCTTCGAATCACCAGTCGACATGGGTGTTACACCATGACACTCAACAGTATAGTGGACAATCTGTTCTGCTTGCCCACTTATTACCTCTCCTCCCCCTTGACTTATCCATTGAACAATCTCACCTCTCTGAAAAAAGTGATCGAAACTAAAATTAAACAATATCCATGAACATATATATGCGTATATCTGTGGTGAAACATCACATTTATGATTACTTATAAAGCAACTTTAACTTTGGAAACCAGAAAAAAGAAAACATTATTATAATTATAAAAATAAGTCCTATATAATCAAGAATATCTAGATTATATATGTATTACGGCACGATTATATTTATTTGTTTATCATATCTTTATTCTTAGAGGATGTCAAATTTCTTCTATTTGTTGTATTTATTCTTTCTTCTCAATATAAATACCATGTCGGAACCCGTTTCAGTTCAATGTCTCTCTTTCCTATAGTTTAACACATAAAAAACACTAAATAGCTAGGTTATATCAAAATAGATGATTCAGATATCAGGCACACAAAAAATGAAGAGCCCAAGCACCAAAAGGTTGTGATTGAAATAGTTACCATGGTATTAGATTATCTTAGTAATTTATTTAAATTAGTCTACAAATCATATAAGAAATCACCTATAGCATGTAATCTAGGGAGTGTTCCTTGTTGCCCCTTTCTTCTAAAGCCAAAAGGTTAAGTTTTAGCACAGGGTAGGGTATATTTGTGCATCCACGCTTACAAGACCAAGGGATTCATGTGAGGCGGCATGTTTAATGTAAGAGCAGTCAGGTTCCTTCACCAATCAACTTACTTTTTTAGATGATTGGTTCATGTCTCTATGTTTCCAAATTTATCATTAACAAAGACTGGTACACCATTAAGCTCAATTTGATGACTAACTACTTGACACTGCCTTAAGTAACCTCAACTAATGCTTGAGGTCCGTGGAAAAATAAACTTCATTTGGACTGATATATCTAAAAAACAGAAGGGTTTATTTGGTTGATTGAAATGCTGCATTTGTTTCCTAATTGTCATGAACCAACTACCCAAAAGCTTAAATTGTTAAGTGAAGTAACACATATAGTTTATGTTATAATGAAATCAGCTGTTACAGATTTCCACGGAATAAGAAGTTACATAATCTAGGAAATTAGGATGATTGATTCCTAATTATTAGGTATATTTATTATAATTGATTTTGTATTATGCTACAAATACATGTTGTGAGGTCTACATTAGACACACAACTTATTAAGAACATATACAATTCTATATGATATTAGAGCCAGGTTCTCTGAGTTTCTTCTACCGCTATCTTTGCCGCCTACTGATGGCCAATGGTCATTGGCAACGGTTAGATATATTCTATCTTTTATCTTTTAGTTAGTTTGTTATTATTTCTCATTTGTATTTTGGGCTTAGCCCATATTTCTTCTATTATAAATAGAGAACCCTATGTGTGTATTCAACACAAGGGAGATTAATCCAAATATAGTTTTTCACTATATTCAACCTGGTATCGGAGTAGGTTCTCTGATCTTCTTCCGGGGTCTCTGTTGTCTGCCGGCCGCCATGGCCGCCGGCAGCCCTTAGAATTTCGCCGGCAGCCCCTACAGTTTCAGTCGGCAGTCCATTTTCTCTTCTTCTCAGTGCAGCCAGTCGCCTCTGCCGTCGACCATCGCCGCTTTCCGCTGCCGTTGCTGCTATCGCTGACACCGCCGCTGCCGCCACCGTTGCCACCGCCGGCCACCATCACAGTTTCGACGGGTGACCTGCGGATCTGGACCGTCTCTTCGAGCGACGACCAACCACGCTGGTTTTGAGAGCAAGTTCTCAGTCACGCGCCGCCACGCAGCGCTTCTTTCCGGCCAGTCCGTCGCCGGCCGCCGTCACAGTTTCGACCGGTGACCAGCAGATCTGAAGCGTCTCCTCGAGCGACGGCCAACCCTGCCGGAGTCAAGACTAGAATCCTCTCCACGCGCCTCCACGCGCCGCCTGTCTTCAGCCAGTCTAGGGTGCGTATTTGTCACGCGCCGCCGTCTCGTCGACGATCGTCACAGTTCCGACCGTTGTACAGTGGATCTGGACCGTCTCTTCAAGCGCGACCTAACCCTGGTGGTCGCCGTCTCTGCCTTGTCTGCATGCGCCGCTACGCGCCTCCTCTTCTCCGTCAGATCTCGGGCGCGTGTTCATCACGCGCCGCCTTGTCGGTGTCGGCATCAAACCACGCCGCTGCCGGTCGTCTCGCCGGACCTCCCTCTCTCTGTTCAGACCTTCCAGAGAAGCCATTGCTGCCATCTTCGTCTCCGCCGTTAAGGGGGAGTACGTTTCCAAGACACTGCAAGTCACACATATATATGGGTGTAGTCCCTGCAGTTTTGTAGATTTCAGCTACTACTGTTGATCCCGTCACCCAGCCATCATTGATGAGGATTTAGTGTAGTCCCTGCAGTTTTGTAGCTCTTAGCTTTCAGCTATTACTGTTGATCCCGTCACTCATCCATCATTGATTGGGAATCAGTCCTTGCAGTTTGTCATTGTCCACCACTGCTCTCCTTCATCCACTTTTGAAGTTGAAGTTTCACAAGCTGCTGTTAGTCCATCTATGTTTGCCTCACACTCTTGAAGACAAATCATCTAGTTCAACACTGAGTTCATCTATTCCAAGCTTAGTTCATACAATTTGTATGCACCAGCTTGAGGGGGAGTGTTAGATATATTCTATCTTTTATCTTTTAGTTAGTTTGTTATTATTTCTCATTTGTATTTTGGGCTTAGCCCATATTTCTTCTATTATAAATAGAGAACCCTATGTTTGTATTCAACACAAGGGAGATTAATCCAAATATAGTTTTTCACTATATTCAACCCCGTAAATTTTTTTTCTTTCAACAATTGTGTTTGAGGACCTCAGTCCTGCTCTCCTAATTTCAGTTCTTTGCAGTCCCTCTTTTACTGTTGTCCGTTGTCTTTGTCCACCGTTGGCCATAGTGTGCCCCCTTTTTCGGTCACCGAGCATCCTTTTCCTCCCGTAACCACCGTGATCGATATCGGCTTCCTCCGTCGACCACCGCACTTCATTCCCCCCTCCAACTCAGTCGACCGTGCTCCCACCCGGCTGACCATGCTCCAACCCGGCCAATCGTGTTCCAACTAGGCTACCTCACACCCCGACGGTGCTTTTTAGCCCATTTCCAATACTTTTTTCCATGGCTTCCATTGTCGTTCCTACTAATTTTATCAACTCTAATAATCAGCTAGCTGACATGTTCATCAAGTCCTTAGAGGCCCTCAGATTGAGTACAATTGTAACAAGCTTAGTACAGATGACATATATGCTCCAACTTGAGGGGGAGTGTTAGAATGAAATCAACTGTAATAGATTTCTAGAAAATTAGGCATTACATAATCTAGGAAATTAGGATGATTGATACCTAATTATTAGGTATATTTATTATAATTGATTCTGTATTATGATATAAATACTTGTTGTGTAGTCTACATTAGACACACAACTCATTCAGAACATATACAATTCTATAATTTATTTTATTGCATCTCTAACATGTCATTAAAGCATAAAACCAACTATTATTAGAAGAATAGGGATAGCATGAATTGAGCTCAACTATTTTGTTCATAAATCCTTTGACAATTAATATCATGTCATGAAATAACTATCCCCAAAACTTAAATTGTGATGTAAACGTGCATGAATGTTTATGCCTATTAAGATCATAATGACTTACCTTTTCTTCAGGAAACAAATTTGAAAAACAAAACAGTTTTCCTCTGAAAACATTTGCTGATTTTTCATATTGAACACTGAAGTCATGCTGGCTCATTCCTTGTGTGCTCAATTTATTATCAGGAAGTTGATTTTGCAACATTGTTCTACAATTTGCTTTACGGAATGAGTGACCATTTATATCCATATCTTGTATCTCTTCTTTTCTTTTCTCTGAAGATTCTGGCTTCACAATTTCAAAGTCCACCTGGTGCGAGCTTTGATGACAGCTGGAGCTTTTACTGTGATCCATAGATGTGCTTTCTGTTACAGCTCCTTTTACCAAGCTTGCTGAGTTTAAGAAATAAGCCAACAAATAAAGCATGAATTCAATAAAATCAAGTTTATAAATTATTTAAGAAAAATCTAATAAATTAACTAAAAAGTGCTCTCCAGCTTGAACAAGATAAAGAGATAATAGACACAGACTACAAAAGCGAATATGCACATCATAATACCAGACCTTTTGGATGAAGTAGATCATACGCAACGTGTCTCCTAAGCACTGGGACTTCTTTCTTTTTATGGTCACAATCTTCAAGCCATGAGGTTTTAACAACATAAATTACACCTAAAGCAGCGAGACTCCTTACATCCTTCTTTTCCCTTGAAAAACACAATGCATGTGAAGACATCAGAAAAGAAAAGGAAAATGAAAATAAGGTTTGCAAAACATTTGACAGTGATACAGGTAACAAACTAAAAAGCAATTTTCATGAAACTATCAAGAAACATAACATGAAATGCACCCATAAAGATTCTTCATAATATCAAAGTTGACTTACATTTCAGTAGGATTCCCAACTATTATGTGTGTCAATTTGTCACTAAAAGACATATACCGGGAGCCTCCACCTTTGCGCACAATATTAATTAGTTTCCGCATTTCTAAAGCTTCAAAACCAACTAGTAATATTCTGCACTCTGATAAGTACAGGTCATTATCATCAGATTCAGAATCATCAGCAACAATATTGTCAAGGTTCAATTCACCACTGGTCTGCAATGGAGGTTCAGCATCTGCCTCCTTAGCAAATATACGGGTTTGTGAAACTGAGGACATAAATTCTGATGGCATAGCTTCATGATCTCTATCCCTGAACTCAGCACAAGAAACTTGCACATTTGAATCTGTAGTACCTGAGGATGCCGCAGATTGCAATTTCCCAATATCCTTTTCTTGGCTATGTTGCATTGTTAAGTCCCTAGTTACTTTATGTGAAGATACAGATCCATGCTGAACAGGGAAGAACTCCTCATTCAGACATGCTATCCATGAAAAGAAATACAAATAAATAGATGATGAAAGTCAAATACAATGAGTGGTATTCAAAGTTTAGAGATGAGATGTAAAGTAGTAAGGAGAGAGGATATTTCACATGGCTCTAAATAATTGTATAGTAACACAAACAATAACTTCAAATTCCTACTGGCCGAGTAAAGATTCATTTGCTCCTCCTAAGATATTGGTCAAATCACATTGACCCCCATATATAAATAGATCAAATTGCTCCTCCAAAAATATGCATTATTGTACCATAAATTAGATCACATGCACAAGTCCATTCTTATAAACTTCAAACTCAAGATCTCTAGTCCTTATGGTAAGGGAGTGCTGAAAATCTCACATTGACCAGTCACATGGCCAAAATAGTGTATATATGGGTAGAGGGTACATACATAATTTTGAAGTTGAGTTGGCCTAAACCCTAATTTTGAAGTAGAGGGTACATACATAATATTATATTTTAACATATGGCATTCTACTATTCAATTTCAAACCCGAAAAGTAGTACAACATCCTTATAGCATAAAAGTTACCTCTTCGAGCAATTGATTGATCAAACCATTTCTTTATCACAATATGAATGTGGCCCCATCGTTTTGCTACCTTATACTTGTCACCTTGTGGAGCGTAAGAACAGTCAAGAACACAAATATCCACCAAGTTTAAATAAGTATAAGATATCCTTGAGCTCATGTACTGAATTAGTCCGGCATAGAGGATCTCACAGAAAAAGACAAGAATAACCTTCTAAACTTTTACACCACTAACAAGTAGAACACCTAAGCCTCTAAGCTATCTCATTTGAAGAGACCGAAAAAGCACAACACAGAATAGCATACTGAAAATGTATTTCACATACACAAACTTGTGTTATCAAAAGGTTCACTAATTGAGGTGAAACAAAATTTCACCAAGCCAGCTGGTGTTGAAAACAGCAATCTGACAAATATGGCAGATTGTTAGAAAATAAAAACAAATAAATGTCATACATTCAAACCATGTGTACTCTCCAATAGGGTAGTCTTTTCCATGACATTGAAAACCAACTTTGATATCAATTAGCACCCAAGCACTTGGAAAACTCACCCTTAAAAACTAGCAACTACGGGGAGAGAACCAAACATTTAAATATTTCACTGAGTATCCCATAATACTCAATGTGGGATTTAAGTAACCCCATAATATCCAAGTCCCTATTAGAAACACATAAGTTTTTGGCATTTTGGCAGAACTACTGAAAAATAATGTAAGACATGTTCTCTACTCAAATAATAGACGAATATTTGCATGTTCAAAATATACGCAATCATTTACAACAACTATGAGAAGGATATCTCAGAAATCAAATGTGTGCAATTCTTCGTCAATTCTGCAGAGTATTTTCCACCATTTTGTAAAATAAGCTTCTCCATCTCTTTACGAACATCTGAAAAAAATCTCAAACTCATTAGCATCCAACAAAGAAGCATTCTATTATGACCAATACTAGCAGATAGCTAAGTTACAACCTGCAGGAATTCCAGTAACACAAATCTTTAACCCAGAGAAAGGAAGGACCTTGTATGACTCTTGAGGAACAACACGATGCTCCTCTGAGCATTGTTTTAGCCATTCATACGTGACTATTGGTTTCTTCAATTCATTCAAAGCCCACTGCCAAACATAAAGAAATGTATTAGATAGTAAAGCATGAACATAAGTTCAATATGACAATTAAAACCTCCACAAAGATTGAATAAGACAGAATAACTGATTTCTTGAATTATTACAACTTAAAATACAAGTTGCATATTCAGAAAAGGCAGGTGAGCTTTTAGTATCGGCACATTTGCATAATCAAATGGCCATCTAGATGCATTGTAGGGAAATAGACAAAGCAACTCAATAGATAGGCCAAGAAATTGCACATATGAGCTCTATTAAGAACCATTTAGCCACCAACAGTTTGGAAGTTAAACCACGCACAAAACATAGTGCCAAACAATAATTTATATTGTACTCCAGACATATATTAACTACTGGACCGTGACCACAGAAAAGAGCATTGGTTGAATTCATTGAAAACTATAATAATATAATTTCTATTTATTGTAATAGTAGTGGTCTATAGGAATATATCTCTGGTTTAAAGGAAGCAAAATATCCTCAATTTAGGTATAGTTAATGCAATAAGCCTATATAAATTTACATTTTATGTAATATACACATACAATTTCATCTTAATTAAGTCTATGTTTTTCTCTCTCTTTCAACAAGTCTATTTTGCATCTAATTATTGTTGTTAAGTCTATTGGACCACCCCTGATTGGGTCATCATTGAACCAGTTGCTGATGCTGAATGTTGCAGATTTCATGCTCAAGATGTCTAATAAACATGAGGAGGGTGTTGGTAATTTCGTATCAATTAGTGATATGACCAAATTAATGATTGTAAGTGGGTGACAATCCTCACTTTCGAAAGTGGTTTTGTAAATTTAAGTTAAATCCAAACCATAATACAAGTTGGTGTAAGATTTTCTATCTAATTTTAATATTACTTTCTGTCAAAATATATTTTAAGAAATTTTAGATATTATTCCCATGTATTTAATTTGTTATATTTTCTGTATCTTGCTATTATTACTAGTATAACAATCCCACAATTCCAGGGATTTGTTCCGTAGAATAGGCTACTTTTATTTCCTAAAATATTCACTAAGCTCTTGTATATATATCCAATGTATGTGAGGAGACAAATAATAAGAAATATATTCTCTCTCCTAAATTTAAGATGGTATCAAAGCTCCCAATCCTTGGGAGCCTCTGACCGTGTGATTTGATTGCAACCTTCATTGCTCCCCAACCCTAGAGTTTCATTGCAGCCTTCATTCCTACGTGATCTCAAAGACTCATCATCATTCTTCATTTCTTTGTGCCTTGCACATATCTTTAATGGCTTAAAGGAAAAATGTAGACAAGTTCTAGAATACAGGAAAGTTGTAGAATGTTCATTCAGCTTATCTATTGAATGGAAAAAATTATCTTAAATGGTCTCAACTCATTAAGACCATTCTAAAAGGGAAAGGAAAGGTCAGTCATCTCAATGATGATGCTTCTGCTGAAGAAGATGCCATATTCAAGTCATGGGATGAAGAAGACTCCATGATCATGGCATGGCTATGGAACTCAGTGGTTCCAAAAATTAGTAAGACATGCATGTTCCTCACTTCTGTGAAGGCTATATGGATTGCAAAAGAGCAAACCTAAGGCAAAGGATGCTACCCAGATTTATGAGGTGCAAGTAAAAACGATGGAAGCTAAACTAATATGTATCTGAACTCTCAACACTCGCAATAAACCGAATGAATAATGAAGGAATGGAATTCTTTTATTGATGATAAAATCTGACTTAACAAAAGCAAACAATAACTGGGAGCATAACCTCCTTCAGTCACTTGGGAGCATAACCTCCTTCACAAAACTCAATAATCAAAGGCCTGCCTTCCACCATAGCGTTAGGCTTTATTTATATTAAATATTTCCCTAGAATATAATTCTATTTACTATAATTAACTTATACTAAATATCTCCCTAGGATATAGCTCTAATTACTGTAATTAACTTATACAGAGTATTTTCCTAGGATATATTACTGTAATTAACTTATACTGAATATTTCCCTAGGATATATTAGGGTAATTAACTTATACTAAATATTTCCCTAGGATATAGCTCTAATTACTGTAATTACTACTAAATATTTCCCGCCTATCCTAACTGCTGTCCCAGTTAGGATAGTCTTCTTCAACCGATCGGCTCATGGTCTTCGTTGCTCCACATCGCTCCGCTCGAGCTCTCACCGCCTTTGGCCGTTCGGCTCGACTCCTCCCCGTCTTCCATTGTTCGGCCTGTTCGGCTTGGTCTTCCTTCCTCCAACGTTCGGCCTTCTCCTTCTCTCCTAAACCTTTTTCTTTCATACACCTTCCAACCCCTAACATAAACAAAGCACTAAAACTGTCATGGAGTATGCTAATCAACTCAAATCATTATGGATGGAATTAGATCATTACAGGGTCATAAAGGCCAAATGTTACGAGGATTCAACAATTTTAAGAGAATACATTGAACAAGATTGGGTGTGTGATTTCTTGGTAGGCCTAAACCAAGAATATGATCAAGTCAGAATCCAAATATTAGGCAAGGAGAAGGTTACTGGACTCAATGAAGTAATGGCAATTATTCGGAGTTAAGAAAGCAGAAGGAGTCTAATGCTAGAGACCCCAATTGAAGATAATTCAACTATGATTGTTGAAGGAGCAATAGCCATGGTTGCATAACATAAGAAAGTAGGCCCTATTCCAAAAATGGAGAAGAAAAATGAAGGAGTTTGGTGCACCTATTGCAACAAGCCACATCACACGAGGGACAAATGCTGGAAGTTACATGGAAAACCTCAAAGCAAAGATTGAGGACACAAAGGAGGCCCTCCAAGGAGAAGGGGGCAAGCTCATATTGTTGGTCCTGAAAGTCAAGAAGGATTTGTCCAACTCAACCAAGAGGAGTTAGAAAGAGTAAGATCCTTTCTTAGTAAATTGGAAAAACCCACATATACGTGTTCATTGACATACTCTGGAAAGTTCCCATTTTCTTTTGGATTTAATGTCTCAAATACACCCTTTACCCGTTATTGGATACTAGACTTTGGAGCCATAGACCATATGACACCATTCTCTAAACACTTCTCCACATATTCCCCATGTCCCAACATCAAGAATATTTCTACAGCTGATGGAACCCTCATAATTGTAGCTAGACAAGGAGATATCCAAATAATCCCTGTTGAATATAGTGAAAATTATATATGGGATTAATCTCCCTTGTGTTAAATACACACATAGGGTTTTCTATTTATAATAGAAGAAATATGGGCTAAGCCCAAAATACAAATGAGAAATAATAACAAACTAACTAAAAGATAAAAGATATAATATATCTAACACTCCCCCTCAAGCTGGAGCATACAAATTGTATGAACTAAGCTTGAAATAGATGAACTCAGTGTTGAACTAGATGATTTGTCTTCAAGAGTGCGAGGCAAACATAGATGGACTAACAGCAGCTTGTGAAACTTCAACTTCAAAAGTGGATGAAGGAAAGCAGTGGTGGACAATGACAATCTGCAAGGACTGATTCCCAATCAATGATGGATGAGTGACGGGATAAACAGTGGTAGCTGAAAGCTAAGAGCTACAAAACTGCAGGGACTACACTAAATCCTCATCAATGATAGCTGGGTGACGGGATCAACAGTAGTAGCTGAAATCTACAAAACTGCAAGGCTACACCCATATATATGTGACTTGCAGTGTCTTGGAAACGTACTCCCCCTTAGTGTGAAGGGCGGAAATGTGGAATATCACAATTGTTGGACCACTAAAACAAAACAAAATATTAAGCTACAATGCTGAAACAAAGGCATCAAAGATATGTTGGAGGTCCAAAATTCTTTGCTGGACAACTCCCAAGTGGTGATACTTAGCAGTGTATCACAAGAAGATCGGGCTAAACTCTAGCCCAAGAAGAACTGACGCAGTTGCGTCTGTCTGAGAAATTGTCATCACTGACTGATGGGACTGATGGGGCCTGTAGTGGCTGGAAGCGACAAAATTACAGGGACTGCCATCACTAACTGACGAGGTGATGGGCGGCGCCTGGACAGCGGCAAACGGCGCCTGGACAGCGGCAAACGACGCCTGGACCGCAACGGCGCCTTGACCGCGGCAAACATCGCTTGGACAGCGGAAACCCTAGGTATGAGCCCAAGCCAACAAAATGGAGAAACAGGAACCAAAACACACTCAAGAAGCTCCGGCGAGACGATCTGCAGTGACGCGGTGAAACTCCGACACCGAGAAGGCGGCGCGTGCAGAACACGCGGCCGAGAATGGCCGAGAAGAAGCGGCGCGTGGAGGCGCGTGGAGAGGAGTCTGGTCATCACTCCGGCAGGGTTGACCGTCGCTCGAGGAGACGCTTCAGATCCGCTGGTCACCGGTCGAAACTGTGACGGCGGCCGGCGGTGGCCGGCAATGGCAGAGTGGCCTGAAAGAAGCGCTGCGTGGCGGCGCGTGATTGAGAAGCGGCTCTCGAAACCGGCGTGGTTGGCCGTCGCTCAAATAGACGGTCCAGATCCGCAGGTCACCCGTCGAAACTGTGACGGTGGCCGGCGGTGGCGGCGGCGACGGCAGCGGCAGCAAAGGTGGCCGGAGTTAGCAGCGACGGCAGCGGAAAGTGGCGGCAACAGCAGTGGCACACTGGGTCTGGACTGGTGCTGACTGTGGCAGAGATTTAAGAAGAAAAAATGGACTGTCCACTGAGATTTTAGGGGCTGCCGGCGGCCATGGCGACCGGCCGCCGACAGACAGCAGAGACCCGGAAGAAGATCAGAAAACCTGCTCTGATACCATGTTGAATATAGTGAAAATTATATATGGGATTAATCTCCCTTGTGTTAAATACACACATAGGGTTTTCTATTTATAATAGAAGAAATATGGGCTAAGCCCAAAATACAAATGAGAAATAATAACAAACTAACTAAAAGATAAAAGATATAATATATCTAACAACCCCAACCATAATACTAAAAAATGTTCTTTATGTCCCTAAATTATCCATAAGTTTGATATCTATACAAAAACTTACCAAGGACCTCTTATGTAATGTATTTTTTCATAGCAATCTTGTATATTGCAAGACAAGAAGTCAGAGAGGATGATTGGACATGCTAAAGAATGGAATGGCCTTTACTACATGGAAGATTTGAGTCTGCCCATTGAGAATCACTCTCTAATATCTGAATCCTCCATGGCCAACAAAGAAAAAATCCAATTGTTTCATTGTCATTTGAGACATCCAATTGTTCTGTAAGGTATAGAAAATTATAAGTGTAATCTCTCCCAAGGAAGCCTATCTTCCTCCACCGGCAAATATGCCCAGTCTATACTCAAAAGAATTAACCTCCTTCAATAGAGTTACAAGAAGACTATTTATAGTGTCGCCTTCCCAAGCCCTAACTTTTCTGCTAACCCAAATTGCTTTTACTAAATACCGTTCGGTCTACCCTTCCATCTTCCCTCCTGGCTACCGTTCGGCCCTTAACTCCCTCTTCCCTTGAAACCACCGTTCGGCCTTTAACTTCCCCCTGCCTTATCGTGATACCGTTCGGTATACTTTTCCTCTATTAAACCGTTCGGCCTAGCTTCCCCTCTCTTACTCCGTTTGGCTAAGTTTCTCCCCTGCCTTACCGTTTAGACCGTTCGGCCTCGCTTCCCCCTTTCTTTCTGTTCGGCCTTACTTCCCCTTTGCCTTACCGTTCGACTTATCCTCTGATGCACCGTTCGGCCTCATTTCCAACGCACCTTACCATTCGGTATTATGTTACTTCCCTCTTTTATTCCTAACACACTTGCAAA
Organism: Vigna umbellata; assembly: GCF_029865625.1. Lineage (NCBI taxonomy): Eukaryota > Viridiplantae > Streptophyta > Magnoliopsida > Fabales > Fabaceae > Vigna > Vigna umbellata. Next base: position 25,200,433 of record NC_142165.1, on the reverse strand, counting down.
TGGAACTTTCATTACAGTTGCTGGAAAATGAGATATTATGATAAATCATAATCTAATTCTGAAGGATGTTCTGCATGTTCCCAAATTATCTAGCAATTTGATTTTTGTTCACAAACTTACAATGGATTTACAAATGTTTGGTGTTTTTTTAATCCTATAACCTGCCAATTTCAGGATCAGGGAATGGGACGGTCGACTTGCTAAGGAAGACAATGGGCTCTACCTTCTAGAGGATGCTAACAGGACACATAGCACTAAGAGTCAAATTTCTTTGCCTTTGATGTACAAAACAACTCTTTCTGATAGAAACTAAAACTGAACTGAATAGCTAGGTATGTATTACTTAACGGATTATGCAGTAAAATAGTGATGAGCGTACAGCTCTACAGCAAACAAAGTAACCCCAGAGTCACAGACTCCTCCAAAGAGTAACTCTCCCCCAAGCAAGCTAACAATTCCTCCTGCTCTAACAAACTCTCCCCTCTCTCATACCAGAATCCCACATAATAGGGATTCCTTACACGTCTTCCCCATTTCCTAACTAACTTCTCACTCCTTCCCCACTTGACCCCACTTTCTTTCTCCTGGTATAAACATTCCATATTTTGGGCCTAACTACCCCGTCTATAATTGTTCCTTGTTGAATAACAGACCGATGCTCACTTCTCATAGTATGAGTCCTATTTGGAGTCCTATCACTTTCTAATGTAGAAAAAATCTAGTTATACCACCTTCATTTAGGTAATACGTCATTCAATACCCTGGAAATTATGTTTCACAATTTATTTCAAAAATTGACCAACAAATGTTTCATTGTTATACTTTTAAATTTGCGAAGCACAAGCATGTTGTGTTTCCCTTTAGTAATAATAGAATGACAATTTCCTTTGTATTAATAATAGTGTATGTACGGAGACCCTCTAGTATTCCTAATCTATCTAGGGCTCATTGGTTTGTCATATTCATTGATGATTGCACTCGAGTGTCATGGGTATTTCTCTTGAAACAAAACAGTGAAATGAGCCAAGTTTTCAAAACATTCATCCAAATGATTAAAAATCAATTTGAGACAACTATTAGAAGAGTCCACTCAGATAATGCCAAAGATTTTTTCAACCAAACGCTATCCTCCTTCAATGGACAAATGTCAAGTATTGACGTAGCTCTTTCAATTAACCTTAGCATGCACAACTACATACAATTCCCCTTGTTCATTGCATGTGTGGTACTGTGATGCTTGTAGGGAGGGGGTGATAATAAGATGCAAGATAGAATATACACATAAGCTAATAGGGAAGAGGAATAAAACGCAGCATAAAATGATAGAAAGAAAAATCCACCTGCTTGCAACAATATTTACTCAATAACATGTGTTAGTGTGTGATATAATTAAGAATAAACTAGAAATATGGGATAAAAACTTGTACCAGACCTTGTACTTCCTAGCTAAAACATTTTTCACAATGACAAAGTTCAAATCCAACGATGTTTTAGTGTGTAGAACTCCCCCCATTTCCGCCACTAACTCTTCTATCTTAACCTGCAAGATCACATACATTAAACACTGCCAATTGAGATTAAAAATAATGCAGAAGAATCATATGAAAAGACAACAAACAATAAAAAAATCTTATCCCACTTGGTGAGGTTAGCAACAAGGATCACATGATGCCATCAAGCTCAATTAAAGAAAAAATTCACCGGAATTTTATTCAACATGAGATCCCTCGTCACAATCAGATCCTTATTGTCTTGAATCCTAAGCATAACCTACTTTAATTGATAATAACATCCTATTTTCAATTATTTATTTTTAACAACATCTTACATTCTCCATTATTTGTTCCAATATCTTGTTAAAACTCTTCAAAAGATTTGGACTGTGTCCCACTCACAGCTTTCCTTGTTTTCTTTCTAGTAGTCCAATGCCTTGTCTAATTCTTAACATTTTAGCATGATTATAAGACTTTAAGCACTGTCTTTTGCTTCTTAAATTGCCTTGAACATTTTCATTCCACCATCAAAATTGCTTATTTCACAATTCAAAACCTTTTGATTCACAAGACTATATTATCAACCAACCAAATTCTCTCAGACATCTCATCTAAAATGAAATTAGCACTACATTGTAAGTTTTAATTATCTTCCTTCAATATATTTTCTTAAAAGTCAAATATTTATCTTCCATGGCCTATCACCACTTGGTTCTTGGATTACTTGTTGAGTTTCTGAGCCTTTGGCTCTTCAAACAAACATACATGATCAAAATAATTGAAAGCAGAAGCACCTTAAGCACACTGGTAACAACTTCTTAACGAAGCATAAGAAAACCAAAAACAACGAAGAGAATGAAAACATCAAAATATGAAAAGTTAAAATTAAATGAAAGGAAGGGAAGGGCAGACAAAATATGAATTGAAATACATAACTACTTAGCTACAAATAGTAACAATATTTAAATCAAAGGTTGCTTATATTCAAGAAACCTTTCATAATTCTGATTCTTTTTATTTTCCTTTTTCCGTTCAAGAATGTTCTGGGAAAAAGAGACACGTTGTAGTTCATGGGAATGCTGACAAAGAAAGAGAGCTAGAAGGGCTGTTGTCAAAAAAGAATATATGATCACATCCTTATGCCGATATCCAATTGAGTATACCTCTGACTTTGGTTGTTGAGATTGTAAGTGTTCACATTAGCCCCTCACTTTACAAAACTTTCCCTCCAGTCCCTGACTATACAAAATGAAGTAAAGTTTTATTCATCTTAACCCCTAATGACAATGGGAAAAAACCTAATGAAGAAGAAAAGATAACAAAATTTTGAAACATTTCTCATGTTTAGGGATTGAATTGGATCGAGAGATTTTCAAAGACGGGGTAAATAAATAGTCCTCACAATCATAACCACCAAAACGATGATTTACAATGAAAATATGAGCACACAATCGTGGACAACAGCGAAAATACCTTCTCTTCCGTATCAAAGCCAGATGCAAGTACTTTGACGCCGTCCATGGCAAGGCAACAAGTGAAGCCTTGTTTAGGCAAAGGCCTTCCACCTTTGGCACACGAAAGAACACATCTAGGACCTGTTGAATAATAAAGAAGAAACAAAGCTCACGAACAACACCAATTTCAATTTCAACTACATAAACCAACACAAAGGCACACTTATAAAGAGTGTGTGGACTCATTAAGTGGTTTTGAACTACTACTTGGTCCGAACTAATGTATGTAACTTATGTAAATTTTAAAATCAACATAAAAAAAATTAATAACACTTGATTATGTGCCACGTGAAGATTGAGAAAGACAATGGAAGAATTTCTCGTATACCACCACTGAAACCTAGAACTGCCATGGTCTAACACAGACATTACAATCCAGACAGGTTCAATTAAAAATAGAAGGCAAATTCAAACACATAATCGAAGGAAAATAGAAACGGAAAATTACCAAGCAACTTGCAGCCCTTGGATTTGAGATCATCGAACTTCTCCTGCGAAACAGAGAGAGGAATCAGAAAAGAAAGAGCAAAAAATGAACGAGAGCAGAGTGAGTAACTACTTACGTGTTTACTGGAAGCAATGATGTGGTAATCGTCGGGGCCGTTACGGAAAGGATCGCAGCAGAGGTGGAGTTGAGCACCGTTATCTTTAACGGCATCGTGCAGCGCGTCGAAGACTTCCGGCGGCACGAGGTTTCGCGACATGAACACATTGGCGCCTTGGAATGCTTTCATCTTCAACGTCTTCGTCTTCAACATCTTCGTCGACTTCGCCTTCGTTTTCGTAGGAGAGGAAGAACTATGGAGAGAAGATGAAGAAGTAGAAGAATTTTGGGTGAGAGAGATTTGATTTGTGGAGTGAATTTGGATGGAGAAGAAAGGGAAAGAGCGAGTATACAAAAACGCGGGAATGTGAAATCAGACAGAGGATGTGAGTTGCTGATGTGCTTGGATGGAGTAAAGTGTGATGAACAGCCGGTGGGATCGTTAACTCAATCAGGACCCTATATCAATGGTCAGATGGCTATATTATATATTTTAATGGAATTTGAAAATTTTAAATTGTTTATTATGATAAATAAAATTTAACGCAATAAATTTTATAGTTCAAATTTTAAATAACATATGAAAAAAATAAATAACATCAATTTCTCCCTAACTATATTTAAGAATCCAAGCATATTAAAAAAAATATTTAAATAAAAAAAATTAAATAGATAGTATAGCGCGGAAGAGAACTTAAGAGTGTGCTTCAAGAGGAACTGAAGTTTGATAATGGTGGATACTCCAGTTCGTAAGTGCATAATGCTTCACCTTCGCAATGCAAGAATGTTCTCCTTCACCAAAGCACTGAAACATTTTCAAATCATTAACAAACGAAACAAAAATGAAAAAAAATAAAAAGGAAATTGTGTTCGCAATATACAATGTTACCTTGTTTATGGAGGGTTCGCAACATATAATGTTATCTTGTTTATGAAGGCTTCGAGTTCGAGCATAGGAGTGGCGCGGAGGCTTCGCATTCGATAAAGGAGTGGCGTGGAGCCTTCAAAGTCACATTTTGTGTACCCAAGAAGAAGAACGAATGGAGAGTCGTAAACGGAAAAACGAAAAGTGAAAAAGGGAGATGAAGGAGATGACAACGCTCGCGGAGAAGAGTGGAGGATATGGAGATGGAGAAGAATAGACAAAAAAAAAGAAGATGGCTATGGCGTTCCCAATGAAGGCTTTCGCGAATAGAGCTGTCATTTTAATTCCAGTCCTGACCTTCTTTCAGGGGGCTTTTCCAAAGCCCTGGCCCCAAAAACCCTATGAAAGGGGTTGACATTGGATTAGGACCGGGTCAGCTCCTTGCCCCCAATCAACAAATTTCTGGCACTGCAACACTCTCACAGACTCGTTTTTCTGGCACCATTTCCTCCACGTCTCTCAGAAACTTTCTTCCCAGATCATTCTCTTCCACGCAAAAACCTACTTCAATCTCTAAAATCCCAAATTCAGATGCAGAGAAGACTCCCCCACCGATCCCAACATCTTGAACAACCATGACCAATCGCTGAAGTAGTGGTAGCTTTCTATGTTATTGTTGGTTGGTTGTTAGGTTTGATTTCCAAATTATCAATAGTGTGGTAGCTTTCTGTCATCTGCAGGGTGTTGTCCACCGTGATCTCAAGCCAGAGGTAACTAGCTCATAAAGCTAACCAATGTTTATCTGGAAAAATTAATCAGGATAGGTTTTGCCTTTCGGTTCTATTAGATTATAGAATGACGTTGTTACACTCTGATATAAAATTTACCTGTTTAAAGATGCACAGTTTATTCTAGTTTAATAGTGACCTTGTCTACTCTCTGATATAGTTCCATACCCCAAATGATTCTTTCATTTTGGCATTTTATACCGTTTTCCTCATTTTTAAGAAAGCTGATTTTCTGCCGCAGAATTTTCTCTATATTTCTGGCCTATTGCATCAGTCTAACTTCTCTGATTTTTTACCAAAAACAAAAACAATCAGGCGTTTTTTATCTCTTAATTAACAAATGAAGGCATTTTTGCAATAAAAGAATGAACAAGGTCTTGAAACTCTACAATATTAAACAAACAGGCGTTTCTTCTTACCGTAAACCAATGGCTAGGAAAACACCTAAAGGATATTAAAAAAAGCAATGGTTTCCTCTAAAAATGATGGGTAAAAAGAAATTGAACATTACATTGTAAGCTTAAAGAATTACCTTACCGAAATTTTCAGTAATTTCAAAAAATTAAATATACGATGTTTGAATTACTTGTAATTATTATTTTTTAAATATTTTTTTAATAGAGTAATTAAAATATTTTATATTTTAATTTCTTGTTTGAACAAAGTAATTAAATTTCTCATTTAAAAAAATCATTACAAAAAATATTAGTTAAATTTAAATATTAAAATAATATTTAACATTTTTTCCGATATGAATATATATGTGTAATATATTAAGTAGAACTCTCAGTTTGATCGATTTCATAGGTTTGATCCTTGTATACATATTAGAGTAAAAAAAGTCTATAAAATAAAAATAAAAACCCACGTAAGAAAATGTTCATAGACCTAAAAGAGTAAAAAAGACAAAATAACCAATATAAACTGAAAGTCGACTAAAGTTGATTTGAATTGAAAGTCAAGTGAAGTTGATCTTGGCGATTGAACGGAGCTGGTAGAAGGGAAGAAGGCGGTGACTCTCAATGGAGATGAAAGGGTGTCGTTGGTACATGGGCTAGAATGAAAAGTAAAAATATTATTTCATAAAGCCTATGTGGGTGCAGGAAGAAAACATGGGATTCAAGAATTTCATTCCTGTAACAATGTGCAGTTATCAAGTTAAAAATCCATCCTGAAATAGAAGTTATAGAAGTTGGGTAGTTAATGACCAAATATTGAAGCCTGTGAAGCTGAAAAACTAAACAAACGTATTCCCTTAAATGTCTTTTAAAGGTCATCTCATCCATCGACCAAATAGCGTTTAAGAAATGTTTACTAAAGATTAAAGACATGGTTGTCAATCAAAATGCGTTATATGATTCAACTCTAAATAGAAGCCTTAGGATGTACATAAGTCCAACAAGTACTCCCCAAAGTATCCGCAAATAAACCCTAAGTATAATTATTTTAATAAAAGTGAATGTATATACAACTTTACACAAACCACCTTACAGCAAAATTTGTCATTAAATTGATCAATAGATATTAAGTCAGTCCATTGCAAATATATTTATAACCGCTTCCATATGTTCACAATTTAAAACTTTCTTTTTAAGAATTAATTAATGTATTGACCCACACAATGAAAAATGACCCTCTTAAAGTTTTGGCAAAAAGGCTTTTAAAGGACTCCTATTACTCAGACCATCTCCGTTGTAAGAATCATTCTACGAAAGTTTAATTTACTTGTAAGTTTCATTGCATCATATCACGTTTAAAATAAAAAATCTTATAAAACCCAAATTTTAATTATTTTATTTAGTTGTTAGAACAAAGAATATATTTCTAAGACCTTTTTAGTTATTCAATCTTACATTTTATATCTTGTTAACATACTTTAATGCGTTCTTATAAAACCCAAGTTCTAAGCTCGTAATCCTATTTACCCTATCATGTTAGTTTAACAAGGACTGATTCATTGCACACTCACTGCCTCCAGAGGAAGGCTTTTCTCAACCCTCATAATTTGGTATCAGAGACTTCAATGGTGATTTCCAGATTACCTATTCTAGAAATCTCCGAAACATGTTTTCCAGAATAAAAATACAAATATTTCAAACGTTTCCAGACCATGAAATGTTGTCCAGAACAAGCTTTTCAAAAAGGATTTTTCGAAACCCTACATAAATACGATTCCCTACTCCGTACTAGATAAAAAGGGATGAAAGGCTCTCATTTATGCTTAGACTCCTACTTTACTTACTAACAATATGGCGGGCACATTACAGATTGATCAATCTAAAAAGGAGAAAAAAAAACTACGTTTCTTCCTATAAAATCTCCACCAAACCCTATGTTTTGTCCTCTTTCTCTGATCCCACTGTCAGCAACGTATCCCAAGCTTTCCTATAGGCCATATAGGCAACACTACCGCTAATGTTGTCACATCATTGCAAGAATCAAAAACAAATAATGACAGCAAAACTGCATCAGAGAAGACACAGTGACAACAATGACTGTAACAACACCGATGACGTGGTGCACCGAGAAAGGATAGTTCAGTCTTTTTGTTGTAATAATGGGAAAGCAGGAAGTAAAAGCCAGAGAGGAATAGTGAGAGACTTGAGTTATCGATATGGCTCATCAACCAATAAATCTACCTACATTTCAAGGAAATTAATTACAAAAATGGTAACAGTATAGGATATTAACTGATCTTGGGAGGGGGACAGCACCAAAAAAATATATAGGTAAAAAACTGTAAAGGTGAGATTCTGTTGAGTAAACATCCTAGTTGATATCACGTTAGCTTGACTGCTCAAGACCATGGAGAGAACTTGGCTGAATGTTTGATTTGGGGAGAACACCCGCAGACTGCTTTAGAGACCTAGTCTTGTCAACTCGCGTAAAAGCCGTCATCTTCCCAGGACGAAAATTATTTCCTTCTAAACCCTGTTCAGGCCTTCTCTTTACTCTCTTCTTTACTAAAACATCTTCATCCCCGTCATCATCCAGAGAACCACTAGAACTTCGCTTTGCTTTTTCTTGTTTTGAACCATTCATAGAAGGATAGTAAATCCGTGGAGCGGCAATTGTATTAGAAACTGCCTTGTTTACTGAAATATGATTAAAACTGCTAGAGTCTGTAGCTAATCTCTCTCGCATGGGCTGTTGCGAAGTAATTGGATTAGCATCGAATCGAGCATTCTCATCTTGTCTAGGTGCAAATAACTTTTTCTTCTTAATTTTCTCCCGATCCTAACAGTATGAGGAACCAGTAAGATAAAAATAAACTAAAAACATCATCGCCACAAATATCAAATCCTGATTGTCATGAGTACATACAAAGAACAGAAAGCAAGTTCCGCAATTCTTCAGAAAAATTAAAAGACTACTGTTCCTATATAGTTATGCTACATAGGCATTTGCAGACTAGACCTGTGGTCGTGAAAAAACTCTATTAAATTTCCCAAACTGACAAGGAAAGGGTTCTTCTTTTTAAAGAGATTTTAGAATGTTACTACACAACATTAAAAGTTATTTCGTTGCATAGGGATACCTTATGTCTGATGTGCAGTGCTCGGCGCCTCTCCTTTGACCTGCAAATTGCACGCTTGATCCCATGGTTGTCCATGTAACCAGTTGGCCATAATTCTGCAAGCTGAAGACAATGCAATCCAAAGTGAGAAATCTTTTTTATCTATACATAGATATAGGAGATTCTTCTTTTTCCTTTTTGTATACACATTTTTTTTTTCAATTTTACTCTTAAATAACTATTATTTTAAACTAAAATAACTATATTTCCATTTTTATCTTTTAAATAACCATTAATTTAAATTTAATTATTTTTAAATTAAAATAATTATTTTACTATTTTATTCTTTTAAATCACTATTTATTTAAATTCAGTTATATTTTTAAAATAAAATATCTACAATAAAAAGAGAACACGTGCACGTAGCACTTGTTTCCACTAGTAAAAAATAAAGATATTAACTTTAGCACAAGAAACTACAATGCATATAAAATACAGTCACAAAGTAACACAAACTTCAGAAGAAACAGAATCATTTAATACGGAAGAATGGAAAAAAAATGACAATCAAGAAAATTTCCATGCATGAAAATACAACCGAAAATCCTTTTCTTTTCAAGGTTTCAAACATAGGTATCAATATAGATAGTGAAACCTCAATTTATAGCAGGATAGTGGATGGTACGATCATTGCTGTATAATAATATATTATCAAACAAATATATTATTATTCATCATTATGTACATAATTACATACATAGTGCTAAACAAATACTTGAAACTGATATTTCTTGGCATATTTACAAATACTAATAACAATCAATAGCAAAGTAAACAAAAAATGAAGGATCCAAAATTTCTTTTGTCGGAGAATAGACGCAAAAACAGAGATGGGTGTTGCTGAAAACAGTGGTTAAAAAACCCTAAAGAATGTGTAGCTTTTGGGAAAAAGGGAAATTCACTGGTTTCGCTGCAGACTGCAGTGGTGCCATTGTCCAGTGAAAACCTGCTTTTCTGCATCTATTGAATTTTACTGCGATTGTGCACTATTGATACCTATAGTCTCTAAAACTTGAAAAGAAGGGATAATAGATATTTTAAATAGTACTAATTACGTAATTTTAACATAAACAAGGATATATTCAAAATAAAATAAACCAAATCAAACCTAGGAAAGTAGGTACTCAAATTAAAAACAAAGGAAGATAAACATAGCGATAACACTAGCAATCTATTAACTCTGCTAGATCAATATTGAGAGGAAGACAGAAAATTTAACCACCTCAGCATACAACTTTCTGATTTGAGGACCGGCATTTTCATCTAAACCCTGGAACAATTGCAAACAAGATTCATTAAGGACAAATATTAACAAACCAAACAAGATCAACAAAATAAATATTTAAAGCTCGAACTTCTGTACATCAACGAAAAGGTCATAGAGATCACAAATCCTGTCTTCCAATGCAGTGTCCATACTAAAAATCTTTTTAGTTGTTGCTTTTCCATCAGGACCCATTTCTTTTTCCCCAGATGCTCCAGCTTGCTGCTGTAACTGAAAGGAAGACATTAACAAGCATCCCATATGAAATAACCAAAATATTTATTTATCAATCAAAAGCACCCTATTTCCTGAAAAATTGCAATCAAGATGCAAAGCAAACATGATAGGCCAATATATATAACGGAAAAAAGGAAAAACGGAAAATATAAGGGATGTGGAAAGTGAGGAAGTGCGTGGGTTTGAAAGACCAAGCCCGTGTTGAAATGGTGAAAAGAGGGATCAGCTGGCTTCATTGGAAGAGGAAAAAGGATTGAGCGTAACAGAATGAACACCTGGCAGCAGAGGAGAGGGGAGAAGGATACAGGAATCTCACATTATGGGAGAGATTGGGTATTTGGAGGAGGCGGATATTTTCTATTGGACATTATTGTGGCCAGGCCTAGTGAAGGAGTTGGTCCTTCTTCAGTAAAGGTTTTCATTAATTTTGGTTGGTTACTCCATATTGTAAGGAGCAGTGCTCCATTCCACCCTGCACCATTTTCAATGTCTCTGGGATGCTATATTTATTTTTCTATGGAATAGTAGAGTCAGCCCAGCGATTAATTTACCATCAGAATTATATCAGTTCCTTTCCAGTTCTTAATTTGGGGTCTGATAGACTTCTTTTGTCAAGAAGTCAATCAACTCTCTACGTCTCACACGCACACACAAAATAAAGAAGAATATTATATGTATTACTTCTGAAAGTATGAACAATGTACAATCTCACACTCCTAGGAGCACTCTCCCTCCACTGGGACAGATACCCAGTCTATACCAAAGAATACAAAAGAATTAACCAACCCTTGTACAACACACACAACACTCTTTATAAGGTTCCTCCTCCTTCACAACTAACTGCCTAACTGTCTAGCAGCCTTTCCCACTCTCTAACCTTCTAACCGCCCTCTCATTTTCTCTTCTTTCTTTCACACACCCTTAATACTCTATCAGGGTCCCATCAAAACATCAAGAAATATTGCACGAACAATAGGTCAATGGTTGAATTAAATAGCCAATATTTGTTAATGTATCAAAAGTACAATTATTTCATGAAAAATTGCAATCAGGTTAGAATGCAACCATAAAGAAATTTAGCAAGAAACTACATTGAGTGTCAGAATTACAAATTACAATTAATGAAATCCCTGTCCAGGTAAAATGACTCATCCCTAAGTAACCATGCCAAATAAAGTTCTGCATATAAAACTCAAATGGATTAAACCCATATAAAGAAACATCCACAAGAATGAAAATATAACTGTCATATGGGGGAACCAAAACGGAGCTACATGAACCAGCTAAACAAGTAACTACTGAATGAGTGGAAAACTGAAAATATGACACGTTAAAGACAGTTTACAAATATTTGATTTTAATACGGAATAAATAGCAATGGTAACTGTAATAAACCTTCGATTCCATGGATGGGGTCTGCATCTTAATCATCTGAACAACTTCCTTCTTTATCTGTTGAAACCTATCATCTTTCTCCTGCTTTGCAGACAAACCCATACTGATCATAATTTTTAAGTTTCTCTGTAGCAGGAAGACATTGCATGAGAAGATAAGTTTCAATTCAAGCAATATTGGAAACTAAAACTACCTACATAATGATGTTCGTAGATATAAAATATAAATAAAGAGAAGAATAGTTGCAATATGATGACCAAAATAACATAAATAAATAATAGGTGGCAAATTACTATTATTTGGATTGGATTGTGTTGAATATAGTGAAAACTGTATAGGATTAATATATCTAACAGATTGTTGAATGGAGTTCAAAGTTGAGTATGTTTAATACTGAAGGATAACTTGAAATGTAGTTATAGACACGACTTGAAAATTAGAGTCCACAATTGATAAGATTAATTTTGTAGGAATGGGAATAAATACTTTTCTGTGAAAAATCACCAGCTTGGTTTCTACTGTTAGTGTTTAAAAGGAACATTTATGTGATTATAATAAATAAAGAGCATGTGCAGGTTCAGAACATTCTACAATTTTTTTCTAAAGCTCGAATAAGTTCTTTCTCACCGAGGCAATACAATTTTACTCTTCCTAAATTTGTTTCTACAAATAAAAAATGTGGGCTAGAAAAACTTCACAAACATGGTCAATTGCAATTAGTGTGTGCTTAGTTTAATTTATTTTGAAGGGATAATTACATATTCTTGCCCAGTTCATAAGAATTTAAAAAATAAAAAAATAAAACTAGTATTTCTCAAAAACTAATCTATACCAATCTTGAACTAAAAAGCCCTTCAGGAAGACCATCTGTCACTCTGAAGTAAGCAAAAATGTCTAAAGCTAACAAGTACTTCATTCCGGAAGGAAAACCGGATTAATTAAAATGAAAGTTGGCAAACTATCAATTAGAAATAAGACCTTCTTAGACACAGAAGTACACCATGTCAAGCAAGAAAAAACAAACAATCTTCATAAGGTCACAATGGGTCACGGATGTATTCAAAGCCTAAATATGCTAATGCATAATCACATCCAACAAATAAATGAACAATTGTATAGAAGTTCAGTATGGTGGACTCGACAGCAAGATATGTGATTTGCGAGATACAATCTTTAGTTTCAATTTTCATATTTAATATAAAGTTGGGGTTCAACAACTAACAGTGAAAAAGAAATCAGCCATCTATAAACGCATTGGGGGTATTGTGACCAAAAGCTGAAATAATACACACTAAGGGATTACCAGTCATGTTTATCAAGCTGAAATACCTTTAGAGTTCTAAGTTGAATCAGATGCCCAAGAATACTCATAAGACGGTTAATTAAATCCTTTGATACTTTCCCTTGGCTTGCCTGCTGCGTCAAAAACATTTAGTTAATATTATTATGTGATAAATGTTCTCTACTCTATTAGGTTCAGTGAGGTTGAAATAATTCTTTCTTAGTGCTCTCCCTCACTCCCTCTGTCTATTCTAAGAGAAGATCAAACTGAGAAGATTTCGAGAAAAAAAGTACTAAATTGTGCAGATCTAGAAGCACAAAGCATGAAATCACAAAAATAAATTTTCCATTACTGCTAATCTAGCCACTTTAGCAAGTTTCAGCTTTATGTCTCTAGGCAATCTCCGTTTGACAGTCTGAGGTGTGTTATCACCCTCCTGGTTTTCCATAGTTGGTGGCCTTGCTGTATCATTATTAAAAAAAAAAAAAAACTCGCATTAGCAACAAACTTCCCACACTGCTAATTTGAGAAATGTAAACTTAAAAAATTTTCTGAACTTACATTCCGTGACTATCTTCTCCAAATCTCGAATAGCTTTCTCAAGTGTTGTAATTTTTGACCTAGCACTAGAACCATCTTTCTTGAGCACATGTTCAGATTTCTGCATAAAAGCTTCAATCAAGCTCTCAACTAATACGGTATACGTTACAGACATAAAACAGTCCACTTTCACAAATTTTGTATTCAGAAGTTATAGTAATAGGAAAATGTTATTTCACCAAGTGCCTGCTACAAGGATAGTATAGTTTGCCAAAGCTTCAATTTAAATCTCTCTTAAAGATAAACCAACCCTGTATACCAATATGCCTTAAATAGAAATTGTTTTAAATGGAAAAGAATATCCTACAACAGCCAAGTTAATGGGGAGTGTTGAATTTGACGCACACACAAAAAAAAGGGGAATCAGTAATGCATTTCTACTTATTAATTGTCACATGCTGTGAAATGTGGCACTGTTTAGATCCGAGTGCATGGTGAAAGTTGAATTCCGCAATAACAATAACAGTCAATGGCAGGTGGAACCCAACATCTGTTCCATAAGATAAATGTCTTCCTACACCCAATCAATATCCAAAACAGATTCTCCCATCTTTTCTAACCTTATTTGTTACGTATCCGAGTAGGAGACGTAATTAAACACGATCACAAGAGGTAGAAAAGACAATAAACAAATGATAATGGATGAATGAATCTCTTTTATTGATGGTAATATCTGAATCAACAAAGATAAACAAAGATAACTGGGAGCATAACCTCCCTCACAGGACTCTAGCTGCCTGTCAACAAAACTCAATAATCGAAAGCATGCCCTCAACCCTAGCATCTAGGCTTGATTTATATTAAATATTTTCCTAGAATATAGTTCTATTTACTATAATTAACTTATACTGAATATTTCCCTAAGATTTAGCTCTAATTAATGTAATTAACTTGTACTGAATATTTTCCTAGGATATAGCTCTATTTACTATAATTATTACTAAATATTTCCCGCCCAGTTAGGATAGTCACTCTTCAACCGATCGGCTCAGGGTCTTTACTGCTTCTCATCGCTCCGCTTGAGCTCTCACCGCCTTTGACCGTTTTGCTCGACTCCTCACCATCTTCCACCGTTCAGCCTGATCTCTCCCAGCCTTCCACCATTTGGTCTGACCTCTCCCCGCTTTCCACCGTTCGGCTTGGTCTTCCGTCTTTCCCCGTTCAGCCTTCTCCTTCTCTCCTATACCTTTTTCTCTCATATACTTTCCAACCCCTAACAATATTGCTAGTATTGAAATGTTGGATGTGTCTAATCATTCAACGTGGGCTTTTGAAATCAGCTTATGGTTAAGTGGGTTGGGCTACAAGTCCCATCTTAAACCTATTTTCTCTTCCTACAATAGAACGCAAACAATGGATAAAGATTGATTTGAATCCACTATCTACACCTCACTCAAACCTATTTTGTCTCCCCATGATCCATGTGCATCAGTTTGGAGTGAGATTCATGACCTCCATGCCAATACGCCTTTATGGTATGTGCTAAGATCTTTGATACTTTTTACCACACGACAATTTGAGAAGCCACATCTTTGCTTATCTTCGGTGGCTTCATGTTGTCTAACATGATTTTAATGAGGTCCTTCCAATATCTGCAGATGCCCAGCAACTTGAGAATCATAATTCTTTTATGACCCTAGGTTTGTATGGCTTGCCACAAGAATATGTTGTTTACTCATGATCAGATTTTGGGATCACCAGAGTAAACCCTACTATGACTTCAGCATGAACCACAATCCTTTGAAATTAAGTAAGGGAGACACATACTTCATTTGCATGGTGCCTTACATCATAGAGGAATAGTTCTAGACATTTTTGCACACATCATTCTAAAAAACTTCCAAAATGCAAACAATGCCCCCACATTTACTTGGGAAACCTCCTTGTTCACCCAATTTTTCCCAGGTATCTACCATGAGTCACTTGTTGCTACTACAATACCAGTTAACCAGCCTCATATGACTCTAACAACATATGAAAACTTTAACAAATGGTATGAGACTAGCAAATCTACCAGTAACCCTCCTAGGTGGCAAACTTTAGAAGTTCATCTACTTGTCTCTCTTAATCTTCTTCTCTTGGTCCTTGGGTCATGGACTCTGGTGCAACCTATAGTATTCGTTATTTTCTTTTTCTGTTAATACTACTTACAATTTGCATTTATCATTGGTGCCAATTGTTTACAAACACAAGCTTGCATTAACCCTACCCAACACCTCCCATCATGTCGCTTATTGTTCACTTTATTCTTCATGTCTCTAGTTGTCCTTTTAATTTATTGTTGCCACTTGCTTGATCAAATCTGAAGACATTATCTTCACCTTCACTAAAAATGTGACTCACATGATCTTAACTACCTCTCTCATCACCATTGGTACATACATCTATAGTCTCTCCACTGATGGTTCATGAACAATGAGGATACTCTGGGTTGACAAAATTGTAGAAGATAGTGCCAAGTTTAAAACATTTGTCTAGTTTGAAGTGTAAATCATGTCAATTAGGAAAACATACTCAACAACCTTCTCCTTATATTCTTAATAAAGGAGTGTCATATCCTTTTTCATTAGTTCACTTCATTGTTAGGCTCATTCTCGTACTATTACTCTTTCTAGTTTTAAATTTTTCTTACCTTTATTGATAATTATTGTATAAGTACAAGGATTTGATTCAAAAAGAATCGATTAGAAGTGTTTCCTATATTTAAAACCTTTTCTAATGAAATCAAAGCACAATTTTTCTAATCCATGTGCTTTTCACTATAACAATTCCACGAATATTTGTTTCACCAATTTTATCACTTCATGGGCTCCAATGATATTTTTCATCAAATTTCATGTCCTCATAGTCTTCTACAAAATGTAGTTGAACACAAAAACACATACCTTATGGAAACTACTCATACACTTCTTCATAGTCACCTTCCTCACTATTTTAGGGGGATGTTGTCCTAATAGCATGATATCTCATTAACCGCATGCCATCATATGTCCTTAATTATCAAGTACCTCATTCTATCCCTTTTCCTCATTCTCCTTTATACAATCAACCTACACACTTTTAGTACCACATGTTTTGTATATTACCTCACCAAGTCAAGATAAACTTTCTCCTTTACACATTCAAATGCGTCATCCTGGGATATCGTCATCCTCGTATTGTTTTTTTCCTGATCTTAAATAGTATTATGAGTCAACTAAGGTCTCTTTCTGTGTTTGTCCCATACTACACACATGTTCCTTCTATCGAAAACATGCAGTCACTTTCAATACCAATGGTCATATCTCAGAGAAAATATACTTTGGAGATTCTAGAAGAAAAAAGGATGTCAAGTGTTAAGCCTATGGACACACCAATGGATCCATTTCTCAAACTTGTACTAGACCAAGGAGAATCATATACTAAACATGGGAGATACAGACAGTTAGTAAGTTAAATTACCTCAATGTGCATTGCATTTGTATTGAGCATAGTAGTGGATTTTTAAACATTCCTTGTCAAGATCATTGTGATGCAAACGTATGAATTATATATCATATTGAGAATGCACATGGAAAATGCCTCATTTATGTGCATAGAAAGTCAAGTTTTAAACTCTCCTTGTCCAAATCCTTAATATTAAGGATGTAGTTATATTGTGTTCTAGACATAGGTATACTGTGAAAAGTTAAGAAATAAAATGTTATGCCACGATCATGCACAAGCCAGCGGAGATTCATTTACAGTTTGCACTAAGAATTGTGCAATATCTGAAAGGGACTCCAGGCAAGGGAGTTTTGTTCAAACAAAATGGAAATGTAAATCTTGAAGTATATACAAATGCAGACTATGTTGGGTCAATTGTGGATAATCAACTACTCGATATTGTACTTTCCTTGGTGATAATCTTGTAACTTGGAAAAGTAAAAAACAAAAAATGGTAGCAAGTTCTAGTGTTGAAGCAAAGTTCGGGGCAATGGCATAAGGGATAGGTGAACTAATATGAGACTTTACTGTAATAATAAATCTACTATTAACATAGCCCATAATCCAATGCAACATGATAGAACCAAAGACATTGAAATTGATTGATATTTTATAAAAGAAAAATTAGATAGTGCTCAAATCTCCATTACAAATGTCTCCTCTCAACAACCTTCCAAACTTTCTAACAGAGGGGTTGAATAGCAACAACCTTGAAAGCATTGTTTCCAAGCTGGGAATGGAAAATGCAGACTCACCAGCTTGAGAAGGAGTTTCAACAATCATATTTTATCATTCCATATTAAACAGATTATAGTTAAAGTGTATCATGTAAGTATCTCGGAATCATAGGAATCTAACTATATCCAGAATAATAGGGATCTGATTATATCCCTAAATCATAGGGATATGATTATATTAAGTTTTTTATTATATTTCTAAAATTAGTTTTCCAATCTTGTATATACATCTGATGTACTCCTAACAATAAAATTATTCTATTCACCCCTAATATTTAAGTGTTATTAGTCAGTTCATGAAAACTCCTTGTACTGAACATTGAAACTTTGCAATTTGTATTCTAAACTACCTCAAGATTCTAGGATAAGGTCTATTATATGAGGATGAAAGGAATACCCAAATGTCTGGGCATTATAATGTTGATTAGGTACGATCACTCAACTACATAATATTGAGTTTTCATTGAAGGAAATACTATTTCCTAGAAATCCAAAAGGCTAAATGTAGTTGTTTGATCAACTGCTGAAGCTAAATATAGGACAATGGCATCTTGCACTAGTAAACTTGTCTGGGTAAAACAATTCCTCCAAGAACTAAAATTTTGTAAGATTAGCAATTGAAGATGTTAGGATAATCAATTAGCTCTCCACGTTACTTTCAATCTTGTATTCCACGAGAAAACCAAACACACAAAAATCAACTAACAATTTATTTCAGAAAAGTTGTAGTCCAAGAAAATTTGTACTGGATTTGATGGATCAAATGGATTTGACGGATCAAATGATCAGCTTGCAGATGTGAAAACAAAATCTAATAAGGCCTCTGATAGACTTCTTTGGTAAAGAAGTTGATCAACTCTCTCTTTCTCACTAGAACACACACCAACAGTCTGAATAGTATGTATATTATTGAAGAATGAAAGAATTCAATGTACAAAGAATCACCCTCAAGGAAGCCTATCTTCCTCCCACTGGAGCAAGGCTCTAGTCTAAACCCAATGTACAAAAAGGCTAACCCCCCCGCCCCCCTTTTACAAACTCTCTCTTATTTATAGTATTTCCCTCCTTACAACTAACTACTAACTGACACTCCCTTTTTCCGCTCTTAATTCTCCTTCCTCTGCCCTCCTTTCTTTTTCTTTCTCACATATACTTTTAATGCTCTACCAGCCTCAAATTGAATTTAATTGTTCCAAACTTCATACAAACAATATGTATGCCCCAACTTGAGAGGGAGTATTAGAATAAGCTTTTTTAAAAAGTTGTTTTGAGTTGTGCCTAGAATCCTAGAGGTGTCTTTACTTGTTTTCTACTCTACTCTCTTTCACTGTATCTCAGATTAATCTACAGTTTCTATATAAATATTGAGAACCTAAGAGAGACTTGCACAAGCTTCTCTAAAATATCTGCTCTCTCTTTTTATTTTTCTCAAATACATACAAGTGCTTATTTGGTGGAGCAGTTTCATGCGCTTAGAATAGTGAAGCCTTTAATTTAAAGCTGAATAAAAAAAATAAATAGCTATAAGTGCAACGGACAATCTTTTTATTGGTATTCAATGTTTCATAAGTTATATTTATCATACAGCAAATACAATAAAAACCACAAAGCAGTTAGATAAACTTACTAGTGCATGTATAGCAATTTTTCCTACAGACAAGTTTAGATCTGGCAGTTCCCGGATGCAATTTTTATCTTTTGACCGACCAGTGTTTTCTACATTGTCAAGACTACTTGAGGATTTCCCAGGTTGGGATTTTGAATGTGCAGATAAATTTTTTTCATGGTACTTATGATGAGAAGTATCAACCAATCCACCTGCATCTTTAAATTTATCACCCGTGTTCTTAGATTGAGACACTTCAGTCTTCTGTTTATCAGCACCTTCTGCATCAAGAGGATCATTATTTGATACTTTTGAACAGACAGGGGGGTCCGAAATTGGTGTAGCATCAGCAGTTTTCTTTTTCAAACTAATTCCAGAGACATCCATTTGCTTCTGAAATTTCAGGTCTTCATGTTCACTAGGTACGCCAACATTATTTGAGGAACTGAGCATATTTTTCACAGGTAATGATGCAGTCTTCACAACGGCACTCTTGCCCACTTTCACAAGTTCATTTGATACATGACCATCAATATTTTCTCCAGGATTCTTTGATATATCTTTTCGGCGCCTTTTCTTTGCTTGCTGGATTGGTAATACTGGAGGTTCATTTCTTAGAAAGAACAAGAAAATGAACAAAATCAGGAATTTGTATGAAGAACTAAAATGCTAAAGTATACAATTTAATAGATTTAAAATGTTGACACAACATATGTAGAAAAATTCTCAGGAATAAAATCCAACCACAAGCCAGAAAAATAATGCTATGAATATTCAACAATAACATACAACCTTCATTTCATAGTTATCAATCTTAAATGTGTGTAGCAATCAACCCCAAAACTGCTATGGTGAGGTATACACTTGCTGAAACTCTGAGATACAAATTAAATACTTTATACAGCCCTTAAATAATTTAACAGCAATCCCCTTTTTTCTATTATTTTACAATAATGAAAGCAATAATACATAATAACACATACTAACAGTGCTATCAAAACTAGATCATAAAATGCTTTATGAAAAAATATTGCAAGCCATATGAGTTATGGCTGAAGCATCATAGACAAAACACAAAAATATAATTGTAAAGCTAAAATTAATGAAAGACAACCATATAATTAATAATAATATTATGTCTAAAAATTCAAATAACAATAAAATTAAACCAAAACACCACCAAATTCGAGTTTAAAACTTAAAATAACAACAAAATATAAGATAAATGTCCTAAATTTCTCTTTATATTTTGGATGTTCATGAACTGCCTTGTTCAGTTGTCATTGGGGATGCTGGAAAATAGGTAATCAAATGTTTCATATATTCAGCAAATAATTATAGTGGAAAAGAAGAAAAGAAAATTTTAGGGAGGGCAGATGGCACCAAATGAAGAGGAAGTACAAAGAAAAAAATAATAAAAGAGGACTTGCAGTGGAGTTAGAGGTGATTGCAGCAGCAAGACAGTGACAGCAGGGCAGTGGTGGTGAGACAGCGACAGCACTTGCACTGGAACCAGAGAAGGCTATGGGTGCAGTGCTTGAGGCTGAGATGGGGTGTGTTAAATTCATTTTCTGATATAGTTATTTGGGTTTGGGTTGAGTTGAATGGTGCAACCCTTAGTTTTAAAAAGAAACACTATTGGACTGACCCAATATGCATTGGCGAAAAATTAGAAACAAAAGAGAAATAAAGATAGGGTTTTAAATGTGTAGGTTTGATCGGGTTAGGTTGTCGAAAAAAAGGCTTGATACCTTTGTTCATTGTTATTTGTTCTATAAATAATGATCACAGCATTCACATATAATTATTAATCATATTAACAAATATCCCATATACAATTGAAGAGGACAAATCAATTCATGATTTGTCTCGCTTGTTCTTAAGGGAACCGAATAATGTAATTAGGGAAATAAAGTATTTCCTAATTCACACTGGTCACGCTAACCTAAGACTTCTTCCATACGCAAACCAGTGTTGCACAGTTCATGATTTCATCCATGGCCACTCCGAACTGCCACTCTACGATGCCCAAAGCAATCATTATGAGCTTCCATGCAAAACTCGATTTTAGACCATTATAGTGAGGCAGCCGGCAAAAAGTTCACCATCGAAATCTGCCATGCCTATTTTTCGATAATGCTGCATATTATAATAAAAATATTACTATGTTTTCTTGTCTCTGAACTATTGACTAAAATTATATTTCATCCTTAAATCAAAGAATGCACCAATTTCGTTTAGTCTTTTTTATGTGGCAAAAGGTATTCCACAGTGGATTAAATTAAACATCCATGTGGCTGTATATAATTGGATTTTATTTTTTCTGACAATTAGAAGTCCACGTGGCTGTATTTGGTTGGATTACAATTAAATATCCTTGAAGGTGGTGGTTACGGTGGTGAGGCTGTGGGGCTATGGTGGCAAGCCTGGAGATGCTGACCTTGGTGGTGGTAGATATGGAGGTGAGGCAGTGGCAGACCTGAAGGTGGACATGGAGGAGTGGTGAAATGGTTGCAGTAGAGCTTTTGGTTCCTTTGAGGGTTCTAAGCATGATATACAGTGAAGACATGAAGAACTTCAGGAAGCTGACAGTGGAAAGCCAAGAGCAAGGTATTAGTGTGTACAATGGTCCGAGCAGTGATTACGTTGACATCCATTTGTCTTTACTAGTTCGAGACGGCAAAATATGCAAGAAATTGAATTGGGGGAACATGAAGGGTAGCAACCATGATTCTACAACAAGCTCTTAATTGATGATTCCCAGCCACCCCAATAACCACCACCATCAAGCTCAATACCTCTAGGCCTACCACCATAACCCCCACCTCTAGGTCCACCACCACCAAGCTCATCATTTGGTGCTAATTGTAATAGAAAGACAAATAAAGTACGTGTATGTATTTTTTTTTTTGTTGAGGTGGTAGTTTCTCTCCACTACTTTCCGTCATCACTAACCTTCCCAATGAGTTGTTTGTGATTTTAAGACATTACTATGTGTAAAATAAGTCTCGCATCACTACCATTCACCATGACTTTAGTATTGTGATTTGAAAACATCAGTACGGCTAAAATAGAAAAATGATTTGTGTACACTAAATTTGAAAATCCCATTCTATATATTTCTATAGATTATACTATTAGTAACAATAAATAATAACAAAAACAATATTAGCAATAAACTAGTAATATTAATAATAAAACAAAAAATAATAAGTGTAAATAACACATATTAATACTAAAATTAATAAATAATAATATTTTTTTAAAATAATAATTCTTAAAATTTAATTTCCACTTTTTCTCTATTTCTCTTCAACCATACAATCTTATTTTCACTTTATTTCTCCTCTATTTCTATTATTTTCTCTAGAAACTAAGTAGTTAAACCAGGATGACCGTTATTCTATTTAATATATAAATATAGATATATATATATATATATATATGTGTGTTTGTGTGTGTGAGTCTCGTATCATTATATTAGTGTATTTACTATCATTATATTATTTGGGTTATTATATCATATCGTATGTTTCATTTAGTTTTTAATACTAAAGTACTACAATTAGTTAGGTTATTATATTTTTAGTAACTAGTATTTTTAACATATTAAATCATATATTATGCTTTAGTTAGCTTATTAATGATTTAATTAATTTTTTTTATATATTTATATATTTTTAATACTATTATTTCATTATTATCGCTATTTAGTTTATTATATTGTATTTTGTATTATACTATATTACATTATAATAATTGTTTACATATTCTAAGTTGACAAGCAACCAAAAAATATGACAAATGTTGGACCCAAATTTACACCCTGAAACCTATGGATCACCACACCAAGTTTCAGATAGCTAGCATTACACCCACAAAGTGAATCGTTTTGTGACACAAATGGAACGTCAACATCAGCACAATGGGGGTCATAGAGTGTATGGAGCAGCAGTTTTCAGCTGGGCTTCATAACTATAAAGTTCGGACATGCCTCATAAATGATGTGTCCCTATGTCTGACACCTATCAGATACCGACAAGCGTATGACACTCTTACAACACATATAGGTGAAGTGTCCAATTTGAAAGACATTTGTTTTTTGTCTCTAACATAATTTTGACATAACTCCAACATAATGTTAATAATGACAAATAAAATGATTTTCTAAAAAAACTCATAAACTTGTAAACTTATTGTACAAGCTTCTATTATGATTATAGAAATAAGGAACAAATTTTATATGATCACTACTTTTCACTTTATGGATATTAGATAGATTAGATTCATTTTTGTATTAGCTAACAATGTGTTTAGATTATTACATTTGACTAATCTTCTTTATAGATGATTTTGTGTATGTAAATACATAATGATCTAATATATAGATTTATGTCCTATATCCTACATTTTGGATACTATAGATGTGTTTGTGTCGTGCCTAATGTCCTACATAGCTTCATAGCCACATTGCTAAAACACCCAAAAGCACAACTACAGCCACCTGGCTCGGTTTCACCAACCAAAATTACAAAAACACAATGAAAGAAGGTATGTTGTGCCTCACTGCCGCTCTTCCCTTATAGCAATGATGGCTATTGGCAACCTAACTTAAACCAAATAATCTTTATTTCCACTCTATCTCACCTATTTCTCTTCGTTTTTGTTCCGTTCCTTTATTTTCCATTTCTATCCTCTACCAAAGACCCTAAAGGTCATATTCTAATCAAGGATCTACACATCCATGAAATCATCCTGGCCATTTCAAAATTCTATGAATTATATGAACTTGTATGAGAAGAAAACAATTGATCAATCTTTACTCTTAGCATCTTCACATACAAAGAGGGATGAAGCTCTACCGTTTATATGATTGTTGGATAACACTCAACAAAAATGCACATACATGTACATATAGATAGATTGATACATACATACATACATATATATATACATATATATATATATATATATATATATATATATATATATATATATATAATCTCATCATTCCAACCATAAAATATATCTCACCAGGTATAGACTAGTTGTGATCACTACTAACAGACTCAAAATATGACTGTGAATGGTATATGATCTCATTTCATGTTAAGACAATGCCACAAGCATAAATATAACTGAAGGTCCCAAGATTATTCCAATGACTTTAGTATTATATCCATTAGCTTAAAAAG
This sequence comes from Vigna umbellata, assembly GCF_029865625.1. NCBI lineage: Eukaryota > Viridiplantae > Streptophyta > Magnoliopsida > Fabales > Fabaceae > Vigna > Vigna umbellata. The sequence goes on along the minus strand of NC_142165.1, from coordinate 25,175,871 downwards.
AGAAAAGTGAAATCACTTCCAAAATTAAGCAATTTACAAAAATAAAGAGATAGACATAAAGAGGGCAACCCAATCCATGAGACTCTCACCTACAGAAATTTGTGGAAGGAAGATCTACACAGACTTGGCCCTACAAGCAAAGAGGCTATTTCTAGGATTTGAACTGGTGACCTCCAGGCCACAAGGCAGCAACCTTAGTTTGCACTAAGGCTACTCCTCATAAAGAAAAGAAATTGACATACACAGAAAATATTCAAACAAAAATCACTTACATGCGTTCCAATTTCCCCCTATTTACAAAGAACCCATCATGCTTGATTGCAGAGTTATCAACCTCAAAATACTCATCCTGCAGAAAGAAGAGTTAAACTAATTAAAAAATATGAAAGGTGAAATGGTCACAATATAGGACAATGAAATTCCTGTTTTATCATCAATCAAAGGTCAAATAGTCATAATGTCATAACAAAGCAAAATGGTATAAAAGATACCAACCAATTCAGCATCATCAATGAAAGAGTCTTCTGTATCATACTGATCATCAGGAACATCGAGTAGATCCTCCTCATCACTACTATCCTTACCCTAAAAATGATTTGGTCTCATTATTCCCAACATGGAAAACAGATTGAAAAAAGCAAATAAAACTTACATATGCATCTATGCTGTGAATTTACAGTATAAATCAATTCATTTTTGTACAGTGCATCTAGTAACACTATCGCGTGAAGCAATACAATCATACCATGTAAAGGCGTTCAATCTTTTCTATTACAGCACTGAAACGATTTGGCTGAGGAGCACCCTGTTCTTCCGTCTTCTTAGGTTGTCCCTAGAATTGACAAGTTTATCAAAATAGTGAAGCACAAAAGAAACCACGCACCACTAAAAGAGACAGTATGCTGATTTCTACTGGTTTACTAATTCAAATAATATAATGTGTCGTAAAACAAGACAGAGACAATTAAAGGCTTGATCACCTTGTCTATAATAATTTCATGTCACAAATAAATAGATATATGTGTTTGGATTTGCATCTGGGATACACATGTTCATGTTAAGTCAGGTAATCCGTGTAGAGGCAACATTTGACAATATTATACCATGCCAAAAGGCAAATTCAAACAGAAATTATATCAATATGCATCATGCAGTCAACCTTACAATTTTGATGTCAAATACAAGTACTTCCGACTTTTCCATTCAAATATTTTTCCGTAAGAGAAGCACTGCAGCACAAACCATTCTCTTTGTACATTCAAACTAGCAAGTTTGAAGTCAAATACAAGTACTTCCAGGTGCAATTTGACCACAACGAAACCCTTTCAAATAGTTTTTCCATAATAACAGTTATGCATTCAAACTACTAAGTTTGAAGTCAAAGACAAGTATTTCCGAGTGCAATTCCATTTTGCCGCAACAAAAACCTTTCAAATGATTTTCTATAAGAGCAGCACTGCTGGCACAAACCGTTATGCATTCAAACTAGTAGAAATCAAATACAAGTACTTCCAAGGAGCAATTTGACTTTGCCACGGCTAAACCCTTTTAAATAATTAAGTAGAAACAAACAGTTGTCGCCATGCATTCAAACTAATAAATTGGAAATCTAATCCAAGTACTTCCAGGAGCAATTCAACTTTGCCATGACAAAACCCTTTCAAATAATTTTACATAAGGGCAGTGTCACACAGCACACACCGTTGTCAAACAGTTGTCGCCATGCATTCAAACTAATAAATTGGAAATGTAATTCAAGTACTTCCAGGAGCAATTCAACTTTGCCATGACAAAACCCTTTCAAATAATTTTACATAAGGGCAGTGTCACACAGCACACACCGTTGTCAAACACGGAGAAGAAACACGTACTTTTGACAGACAATTATTTAATTTTCAAAAGAGAAACCTAGATTGTTAGACAGAAACAACTTAAGGTCAGTCACGAAAGGTTTGGCAGAATCTGTTCCCAAAACCTAGCCTTACCCAGACCCTTATTTCAGTGCCAAAGGAAAAACAATCACGGCTCAGTAGAAAGCCACTCTTACAAATTAGAATAAAAAATATCATCCATAAACCACACTATATCCCACACATTGCTATCTACTCACTGAATAATAATGTGCGTACACTGAAATTTCAGAACCACAGCAACACATACTCGTAACAATTCGGAACCTAAATGAAAATTAAAAAAAGAGACTCACCGGAGCGATTCTGGACTCGAGCACAGGGTTCCCATTGGGCAGGTGCTCTGGTGCGGAAGTGGGTCCCTTATTGTTAACCTTATTGGCGTCTTTCATCAGCTTCTTCCACGACACTATGGTGGTCTCTCCCGGCCGAAGCTCCACTGTGAACATTTGCCTGTCACCTTTCTTCACGAAGGATGACGGAGCCCTCGCCGCCGACGACGAATCGCCGCCGCCAAGAGGAGCCGTATCCTCCGCCATCAAAGTGATTGCCGATTGGCGAATTTATCGGGCGTCGGTGCTTGTTTTCAGGGAGAATTGTTAGAGCGCGAGGAACATGCGGAAACGGAATGATAAGCCCTAAAATCTGGAAAGAAGAACAGAGACAGAGAACGAGAAGAGGAAGAGCTGAAGAAGCGAATTGGGATTGCGCGGGATTCAAAAAATGAGAAAGGGAGAAAGAAAGATAAAAATAAAAGAAAATATTATGACAAGAGAGATGAAAGAAAAGGTATTGTGGATGGGTTTTGAGTTTAACCGCAATTTCGACTCGGTTGTAAAAAATTTCCAGTCCTTTTCTTTTCCGGGCAAGCGACGGAGGCAAAAGGTATTTGGGGCGGGGAATGGTATCTGTGGGCCGCATCATTTGTTCAATGTAGTGTTTTTACTTTATGCACTCCTCATTTTTTAAATTTGTCTATTTTGTTTGTTTTTTATTTTTCTTTATAACTCATTCAATCTCCAAAACTTTTATTGATATTTATTTTAAATATCGGATTTAGAGAGAATTGTTGGAGGTGAAGGTTCAAATTAGCTAGCTTTTTTATGGTAAGTTTTTGTTTTTTAAGCATTCAAATAACATTTAACATTAACTTTTAAGTTATTTTTGGATTATGTAATTTTGAAGTTTTTTGAATTGAACAATTTTAAAGTCTTTTAAATTGAACAATTCATAATAGTAATTTCATATTGTTAAACCTTCTTTCGAAATTTAGTAAAAACTTAATTTTTTTAACTAATATAATGACAACCAAAGTGTCAAAATGAACGAGATGACTCATAAATCAGTGTTATGTTTATATGAACTTAATTCAAAATCGAAATGTAAAGATATCCTTAAGTCTAAAATGCAATAATTGATTCCTACTTATGATAGATTAATATCAATAGTAATGAGTGGAAAATAGAAATTGATTAACCGATATAATATGGAGATGCAATTAATTGTATCTAGCTTACTAAGAATGCAAAAAATAATTCATAATAACAATTTTTATAATTGTTTGATGAAAGTTCTCTAAGAACTAAGAATGCAAATTGGAGAATCAATGCCTGGAATCATGTCTACTATATCCTAAAAATGCAATCATACCCGATGCAATATGAGTTGGTCTTAAGAATGTCTAGTTGAAGCATAAACTAAACAAGGATAAAAAAATTCCTAATTAGGTGAAATGCTAAAACTAAACTAAATTTGAAATTTAAGATTTTGATGTGCAAAAACAATAGTTAAAATCAAAAGATGGATGTAACCATGATTCACTCTAATTGAGTTACGTGTAGTTCTTCTTTAAGCACTCTTAAAGGGTTACATTATCTTTAAAAAGATACAACGAGTTTATGGTATAAAATATTTCACCGCACTAAACATTTAACAATAATGTTTTAAATCACTTATGATTATCCAAAATCAATAGTGTTTTTAAAAGTAAGTACATATAAAATATCTCTTAGAGAGGATATTTGAACAATACAGAGTATATCTGGAAAACTTGTTACAAAGAGTTTTCTTTTTCAAAGAGTTGGACTATGCAATAGAATGATACCATTTGAGTATATGCAGTTATGATTGATTTCTTCTCTTCATGCAGTCTTCCTTATATAGACAACTTCAAGAAAGATCTATTACTCAAAGGCATTGACTTTGATGTAGGTGTTGTAGCCTTTTGTATTAGGTCAGATGCTACTTTGCTTTTGTAGAGACAATTATGCATCTTGTACGAATTGGATAGACAGGAGGCATTAAAGAAACATTCCTAGAATGTCTTCGCATCTAACGTTCTTCTAAATCAATGCAAAACTTTTGAATAAAGCATTTGTTTTTATATGTGTTAAGACAAGATCGTTAGAGAATAGACTCTCTACACAACTCAGATTTTGAAATGTAACAATAAACATTAAATGAAATATTGTTGTGTATGAAAAGCTATTTAAAAGCAATGACGTCTAAAAAAGAAATATTCTTATATGTCTATTATAAATGGAATCAAGCTTATGAACAATGTTTTAGTGTCCAAGAAAAGGAAAATGTCTCTCTTTTGAAATCATTTAATAAATTGTATGAGTAACTAGCTAGCATCTTATGAAAAAGAAAACATATTTCTTGTATAACACTAAGGCTAAAAAGAATTTCCTTTTCAATACAAGTGTTATCTCAAGTAAAGTATTTTAAAGAATACATTGTCTAATGAATGACTGCTTAACGCTACAGCTTTTGAAGAAGCATCTAATGTTCATACGATCTGATGATTATACATGTATGTTTTACTAAACGGTGTATTTAAACAATATCCATACAATGCCAAAATAACATATCCTTTACAAAATCTTCAAATCAAGTGTGCGAAAAGAAAAACTTAAAAGATAAAAACCTCGACAAATAATCATTTTCCATCTCTCGTTGTGTTATTTCACTCGAGCCTTATCTGCAACACCATCTACTTCCATATAAATACAATCATTGTAGGTAGAATCACAACTACAACCGACAAGAGTGAACAAACAGAAATAACATTATAATACACAACACAATATAATACCATTAATCACATACTATATCAAGTCATTATATCAGGACTATGAATAATACATTTAAAGGGTTTAAATTACTAATAAAACAAAAAAATAAAAAAACATAAATTTCTGAAGTGCATTAAAACATTGAGATTATTACACTAAAAAGTTAATGTAATGTCAATTCGGATGAAATATATATGAATGACTCATTTTATTTCACACTCATCAAAATATTTCTTAAAATACATGTTTAGAATCAAATTAAAATAAAGCTAATTAAAGTAAGTAATTATTATTGATTTGATGATTCCTAGATTGTTTCGTTACATTCACATATAATCCTTGAATATTACCTAGCTGACAACACAATCTCAATTATTATAAATTTTAGTACAGACACATACAAGAAAATATATCTGTTTAATTTATTTATTTTAACTCAATTTAATTTCACATTTGTTATTATATTTATTATTATATTCGATCAAGTTAGGTTTCTACATATACTATAGTATAATGAACGCATTGAAAACTTTGAACAAATGTTTAAATTTTGTAAATCATAATATTTAAAATATGAAGTATAAAAATAAGTCACACAATGTAAATATTACAGAGGAAAAATGTTCTACTCAAATAAGTTGGATGTGAATAAATAATTTACACTATCAAATACTTTCATCTAAGGGAACATTTGAAACCATCTTCACAGGATAACTTGAAGAACCAACAAAGTTAGACAATGTTGTTTGGTGAGAGGATATTGTTTCACCATCTTCCAATGTTTCATGTGGATACAGAGAAGGCTTTGGAGGTAATTTTAGGTTTGCAATGTCTCCTTCAAGCATTTCCACTACTTTATTCATGGAAGGACGATCATTTGGTTTCAATTGTATACACCAAAGTGAAACTATGATCATCTTTTTTACAATTTTATTCTCATTCTCGGTGACATCTTCCATTTCTATATCTTTCCCTTTATTAAGTTGATCATAAATCCAAAAGGGAAAGTAAAGTTGACTTGAATGCTCTGCATGGGGGTTTAGGTTTTTCCTCTTGCTTGCTATTTCCATCAAAAACATTCCAAAGCTATAAACATCAGATTTATGTGATATTCTTCCGACATTTTTATAAAACAACTCTGGAGCCATGTACCCAATTGTTCCTCTTGCTGCTGTTATAGTCACAACACTTTTATCTGTTGAATATAGTTTTGCCAATCCAAAATCAGATATCTTTGGAGTGAATTTTTCATCAAGCAGGATGTTGTGGGGTTTGATGTCAAAATGCAAAATCTGCATCTCACACCCATGATGTAGATATGAAATTCCACGTGCTACTCCAATTGCTATATCATGTATTGTGTCATAGGTTAAATGTATATTTCCTTCTTTAGAAAATATAAATTTGTCAAGAGATCCATTGGACATGAACTCATAAACAAGGGCACGTTTTGAGCCTTCAGCACAATATCCAATTAAATGCACTACATTTTGATGATGTATTCTTCCGATCGTTGCAACTTCATTGATAAAATCTTCTCCTTTACCTTTTGATTTTCGTAACACTTTTATGGCAACACATGGTCCACTACGCAATTTTCCCTTAAATACAGAACCATAACCTCCTTCACCCAATTTTTCATTGAAACCTTTGGTCATCTTTATAATCTCCTTGTGTGAGTATCTAATAGGCATCAAGCTATTTTGCTCTAAATAGTTTTCAATATTTTCATATGCTGATAAGTGTCTTCTTCTCCATTTGTAAACCAAAAGAACAATAAACAATGTCGTGCCAACAACATCTCTAACTACGAAGTATGCAACATAATGTCCCAAATTAACTAATCGTGGTTCATCTTCAATGTCATGTCCATCAGGGTCAGTGAAAGAAATTTTAATATATGGGTTTGGTATAAATGTTGCCATCAATCCTGTGAATTAATATAACAAATGTCATCATCACGTTGTAAAAAAATAACCACTTATTAAGTATTTTTATTAACATCATAAGAAAATATTTAATTTCTATATTATTTATGTTATATTATTATTATTATTATATTAATAGAAGTTGTTAAATAGTTGTTTTACAAAAATTGCTGTTCACGTATCTTATTAAAAAAAGAAAGAGAAAGAGACATGTGAAATTATTATAGAACTTTGGAAAAAAATAGTTTGTATAAATAATATTATTTATATTTGCAAAAATTTCTTTATAAGTATTTTTTATAAATAAAAGATAAAAATAAATCTAAAAATTAGAAATAGAAGTATTAAAAGTTATATAATAATATAAGGTCTAAAAATTAGTTTATACATAAACTAGTTTTAACTTTTAAGTAATTTATTTAATTTTATATATATATTTCTTCAAATAAATATATTTATAAAGAAACTTGTTAAACCATACTTATTATTTATTGCCTATAGAAATAGAGGATGAACCCTGTGACAGAGACAAAGTAAACTATTTCCTTTCTACTTAAAAAATAGGTATAGAAATAACTCACCTTTTATGATACTATTAATAGCCACTGCAAAAAAAAAAAAAATCCTTGAGTTAATAAATAGAATGACAAACTTAAAAGTAAAATATTCTTTCATACTAAGGATTGTTAGAGCAATAGGGGAGAAAACACACATACGGAATAAGAGAGAGAGAGGAAATACAGAAAATTATACCCTGTAATAATGAGTATAGGACAACTACTTTAATGAATTCAACCAAAAAGTATTTAAGGTACAAGATGAATGTAGCTTAACAAACTAACTGTTTTTTGATTCAAATCTTTACTAAAAAAGACATACAACATTTAAAGAATTTTTCAACTTCTTGAATTTGTCAATCTTCAATGCTTTAGTTAGGATGTCAGTTAATTAATCCTCAATTCTACAATACTTCAATTGGATCATGCCTTTGTTAAATTGTTCTTTTAGGAGATGATGCTTGCTTATGCAATGAGATATTGGATTTTTGGCCGGATTTATGTCAGATTTGTTGTCAACAAACAATTCCACAAAGTTGCCATTCAGAATCTTCAATTCTTTAAGCAAAGAGACTAACCACAAAGCTTGGCAATCTGACCCATAGTACTTTTTCAATCCACTACATCACCACTCCAATATGAATAAGAATAAGAAGTTAGCAATATCTCATTACTTCCTTCATTCTTTTGGTTTGAAAATAGAACTCCAAACTCCACTGTTCCTTTCAAGTATCACATGATTCTTTTTGCAACCAATAAGTATGAGTGTTTAGGATTGCTCATAAATCTACTCACCATACCAACACTATAAGCAATTTCAGGTCTACTTTGACAAATAAACCTCAAATTGTCTACTATTTGTCTAAACAGAGTTGCATCTGTAGATGCTTCACCATTTCCTGATGCAAGTTTCAGTTTTGCTTTTATAGGAGTCTCGGCAGAATTGCACTCCCGCATCATAAATTTACTTAGAACTTCAAGAACATATTTTTTCTTATGCATGATAATCCCACTTTTAGTATATAAAAACTCCAATCCCAGAATGTATGACAAAATTCCCAGGTCTGTTATTTCAAATTCCATATTCAAATTTTGTTTAATGGTCTCAACATCTACTGCATTGCTACCCATAATGAGCAAGTAATCAAGATAGAGATATATGATGAAAATCTCATCCAACTTTACACTTTTCACATAGATTCCTTTGTTCAACAAGGCACTTCAGGAAACCAGTACTGCTAAGAAATGCATCTATTCTCCTATTTCAAGCTCTAGGGGCTTCGTTCAAGCCATATAGACCCTTCCTCAATTTTAAGACTTTATGTTCGCTCCCTTTCTGGATGAAACCAAGAGGTTAGGTAACATAGATTTCTTCATTTAACCATTCATTAAGAAATTCAGATTTCACATCAAGCTGCCACATTTTCCAGCACCTCAAACTGGCTAGAGCTACAATCAACATCACTATCTCTAATCTGGCCACAGGTGCAAAGACATCAGAACCATCTATGCCTTCCTTTTGCATAAAGTCTTTTGCTATGTGCCTTATGCTTAGATACCAAATCAGCTGATTCGAGTTTGATCTTGAAAATCCATTTAACACCAATAGGAATCTTGTGCTGTGGTAAATCAACCGTCTCCCAAGTCTGATTCCTTTTAATACTTCTATTATCTTCTTACATTATTGTCTTTATTACTTTGTTTGAAATAACTTCTTCAAACTTTATAGGTTCTATGTTAGCCATTGCTAAATGTTGAACCAATTCTCCTTCATAAGTAATAACACCATCAAAATATGTTTCATAATCTGAGAGTGATGGCAAACTCCCTAGCAATGGTCATGAGTATATAAAAAGGTTTGACCTCAACTACCACAAGAGTCCAAACTCTTATCTTTTGGGCCAACATTGTCTTTAAATATTGGAGTACAATTATTTTAACCTTGTATTATGAGCTAAGTAGAATAGGATTTTATTCGAGTCTTGTATTTGGGTCATGTTTTGGGCTTAAACCTTGTAGAGTTGTTTGGACCTAAAAGGAGATGGACCTAGTTTTGGGCCAATAGGTGTAGTACATGGATTAAGGTTTCTTAAACCCTAATTTGACATAAACTTGGAGAGGAAGCTTGTCCTCTTGTGTGCACCAAGGAGAGGAACATGTGAGTGCTTAGGTGGCAAGTCACACCTTAAACATGTCTCACTTGACTTCAAAATTCAAACATTTGAATTCAAAGTTGGCTCTCCTTTATGGAGACTAGTCTATGATTTCTTGACCTATAAATAAAGGCCTTTATCATTGTATTTTTCAACTTGAGTTTAGTAATGAAATGTTGCCCATTTGTTGCGCCATTCATTTACGTCAGCTCTCCTTAGATTAGTTTTCTATCTAAACTATTCTTGGCTTTCTTCCTAGGATTTCTCACTATAATCGAACCATACACTTCCATATCTTCATCCAACCATAACTTTCACATCTTCTTCTCATCACGAAGTCATTCATCTTTGTACATATGTTGAAGGAGCTAGGAGGAAGGCCATCATTTATTATCTAGAGCCATGGTTGCTCATTGATAATGTTAATTCTTACCATTATCTAAGCCTCACTTTCTTGGCAAAATAAACTCTTTTTTAGGTGTCAACTTGCTTAATCCTCTCTTTTATCTTAGTTTTAGAAATAATTGTGTTTTGGGCTACATTGATATAATATCATTACTAATCCCCTTATTTTATAGCTAAGATTGTGCATGGAAGAACCTTCACCAAATTATAGAGCTGAACCAACCACAAAAGCAAACAAATCTTATCAGAATTGAAGGAATTAGGAACACCACAAGCCTGGCACTGAGAGGCATTCTAGTGATGAATTGTGCTGTTTACAGTAGCTAGGGCGCTGAGCGTCCAAACCAAGCATTAAGCGCCCATTTTCCAGAAACTAGGGTGTTGAGTGCCCATGCCCAGTGCTAAATGTTGCCTTTTTATGAAGACTAAATGCCATTTCCAAAGAGTAGGGCGTTGAGCGCTGTCGATGCTGATGAGACAAATCTGATCTATTTAGCTCTGAAACGTGAAGAGAAATAAGTCTTTGGTTCTTTGGAGGCGCCATTTCACTTTTGGAGCTCATGGAGGCTGCGAGGAGCATGTTGGAACATCTTCTTCTACTCCTTTGGGTCTCCTTCTTCTTCCACCTTCCATGCTTGTAAGCTCTAAGGTTCTCCATGGAAGTGGAGAACCAGACCCATCTTGTTGGGGATAGTTGTAGCTTTTGAACTCTTGTGTAATTGTTGAATGATTCAAATATATATATGCCTTTTCCATCAATTGCCAGTTTCTTTTTTCCAATCTTAATGCTTGCATGTAATGAGATGTTCATGACTTGATATGTGGTTCATGGGGTATGAGAACATATTTTGTGACCTAGAACTGAAACTAGAGGCCTGATGGGGACATGGATTCTAGGGATGGAACATGACTCATTGGTTGTCTTAAGATCTTAGTTCTTTATGATAATTTTGCTTATTAATTAATCAAGAGATTGGTAGTTAATAGGGAGAATTTAAGCTCTTTCACCTAAGGAATTAGGATTAGAGTAATTTCGTGAGTTGATATTAGTAAATGGTTGGAGAGGAGATGAAATTGTGTATGCATGAGAGTGAATGGGTGAAAAATAACCTTAACAATGTCATTTCATATAATTTCTAACCATTTTCCATTCTTAAGTGCCTTTAAATACCAAAGTCTAACCTTGTATATTATGTAATTTTATCTTATTGCACATGTTTGTAAATTTATATGTTGTTCTTGAGTCTAAGTGAGTTATTAATTGTACAATTCTCTAGTATACACGAGTCTCTTGGAAACGATACTTGGTTTTACCATTTTATATTACTTAAACAATTCGGTATGCTTGCCGAAATAATCCGCCAACACTCATGGCTTCTTCAAGAGATAATTTTTTCCTCTATTGTTTCTTCAATTTTGAGTTGTTTTCATGTTTTCCTTCATGTGTTAATGTTGTTAGACATAATGATTTAAGTGTTATTGTTCTTCTTGAACCTTCATTTTGCGCTTCTAGATGTTTTTGTGAGTTCTACCATTTTATTTGAGTATTTATTGTTTTTGTTTGGTTGAATTGTCTTAATTTTGAATTCTTTTCATTTTATGATATATATGTTGTGTCTAGAGTCATGTTTAGTAGTTTTCTTGTCATTGAATCTATGTTTAATCATTTGAATTTTGAGAAAATCAAGTGTTTACATGTTCTTATGGTATGCGTATATGTTGTCCTTTTTTAGTGCTCTTGCTTTTCAATATTGAGTTCTTACCTATTTTTAGATCATAAATAATATCTTATTCATTGGATTCTACTATGTTTTCATTGAATTTCTATTCTACACTTTGATTCTACTAGGTTTCTTCTTTTAAGAGCTTGTTGTTTTTTCTATTTCATTTAAATTTTTATGATGAATTTGGAGTAGTAGTGTTTCGGTTTTTGGTAGTTTGTGTTGTTGGAAAAGTGTTAAAGATAGGAAAAAAAGAAAAGAAAAGAATTAAATAAAATACTAGAAGAAAAATTACAAAAATATGTGCACTAGAGTCACTACTGCTACTTGAATTTGTATTGTTTCATTTCCTTTGAGTTTTAAAGTTATTTTCTTTGATGAAACAACCTTCATAATGCTTGGCCTTAGCTATTTGAGTGTCCTAGTGCACCATTAACATTTGGAAATTTGAGAACAAGAAGCATACATTTCAGTTCTAGTTTTATTTTGGTTTTTGTAATCCATTTTACTGCTTTTTTTAGGTAATTCTTTTGAGTGATTATTTTTGTTTCTTTGCCTTAATTCCAATTTGGTATTCTCTTGTGTATGTCTCAAAAATTCCAATCTGAGTTTAACATTCCTGCATTTTATGCTTTTCTTGCTTTACTTTCTTGACCTTTTTTGGTTTGGCTACCATCTTTTGTTGTTGTTTCCTACTTGGAGGTGATCTATATTTCTTAACGTAGCAACTTAGGAAGTGAAGCATTCTAGTTTGCAGTGAACTCATCTTTGCAGAACTCAACAAGCAGAGGTGCAAGAGAGATACATCATTAAGTGCAAAAACCGAAAAGAAAAGTAAGAAGAGGAGTGGAGTGAAACACTTTTAAATTTTGCAAGTCATTTGTGTGATTGTATTTCATTAGAGTTGTAATATGTACTTTAATTCCTTGTCTATTTCGGCCTAATTAAGTGTCTTGGGGGAGTGATGACTTAGGTCCAAGCTAAGAACCCATTCAAGGACCTGTCACTCGTAGCATGATTAGAAGAATACAAGAAGGAAGGGAACATGCATCAAAAGAAGGAGAAGTGAAGCAAATCCTCACTTGGGAGAAGCTAGACTTGGCCAATGCAGCTTGAGGCTTGCTCAGCGCGATCGCGCCCAACCTAAACCCTTGCTCGCTCAGCACTGACGAACAAATTTTGCACCCACATTTTTGACTTGTTTTTCACATGTTCAAAAGCATGTAAAATATGTCCATTATGTGTCACTTGATCTTTGAGAGGCGCCTGATCATTATGAATGTATTATGCACCATGGAAAAGGTTGAATACTCTTATAAATTCATCGTCTCCCTCCATTGTAAATCACTTTGAGTTTTTGTAATGAAATGTTGTTGAGAAGACTCCAACCACTTCATTTTACTCTTAGTCACTAGCAAGAGAAAGATTCCAACTTCCTTTAGCCACCTTTTCATAGCTATGACCTCTAACTATCATTTAATCCCTTCACCACACATCAAACACCTTATCCTGAGCCAATTCGTTCATCATGAACCTTCTTCCCACTAGTGTAGTCAGGGGAAACGACAACAGTGTTTTTCAATTATAGGCAGCAGTTCCTAAACTGAGACATATATAGGCGATGCAAAAAGGGGTAGGCTTTATAACTCAGTTCTTAACTGAGGAAAAAAGGGGTAGTATTTTGTCTCAGTTCTAAGGTAATCGAAGTAGTAAGATTTTCCTTTTTTTTTATCATTTTTTTAAAGGAGTTTTCGCTCGGTTCCCTTCGAACCGAGGCAGTATCTCGGACTCTACTGCCTCGGTTGGGACTTGAACTGAGGTAGTAAAGTGTTTTTTATTTTTATTTTTTGCTTTTTCGCCAGACTTTCTGCCTCAGTTGTGACCTTAACCGATGCCATAAAGAGCTTTTTGCCTCGGTTATGGTCACAACCGAGGCGTATTCCCCTGTTCTAGTTGCATCATAGCTTCGAATCCACCTTGGAGAGGAGCTATCAGGGAGCCTTAGGTGTTCTCTTCATTAGTCCTTTCTTGATCTTAATTTTGCTAAGATCTTCCAAAAGAACTCCTTCAACTCCTCCCTTAACCCTAGCCTCGATAAGTCCCTCTGAAATTATCAAACTTTTTCTTTGAAGCATGAGCTTGTAAAGCTTGATGATCACCCGATTTATTAGCCTCTCTTTCAATAAATCTCTATTCGTGAGCCTTCAAACACCCTTGAAGTTCCTCCACCTTCAATTCTTCGAGCTTTTTTGATTCTTCAATTGCCACCACAATATTGCTTGGTCTGTAATGTTCTCTTCACAATTTTTTCATAGCATTATTGAGTCACAATTCTGTTAAAGAATTCAGCAATTCTTTTATTACCTTCCATTTGCATCAACTCATACTGATGCCTCATAGTTTGCAATATAGTTCTTTAATATTTTTAGCACCTTCATTGCATTTTTCAAGAATCTATCACGTTTTCTTTGAAGTTGCAACTCCTACAATCTTCTTAAAATGTGTTAATAAAGGTAACTTTTTTACTAGCAAAAAAAGCTTATAACATCACTAGTTTCATGTTGCATGACCAAAAATTTGACATTAAAAATGTTCTTTGGTATTTTTATAAATATTTCTTTCAAATTAGTGTCGGACACCCATAATAGACGTTGTGACCCTAGAACTGGTGTTAAATTTAAAATTAACGTTAGTTGTAAAGGGATCTGATGTCAATTTGCCTTTTAACATTTTTAAAACAGAACCAATACCATCACCTTTTTTTCTCGTTTGCACGAAACTCTCCATCCAAGTTTAACAACAATACCAAATTCGTAGGAGCAAGTTCTTCAACTCATTTCACTCTATCTTGTTGTATCGGTACTCATTTAGGCTTAAACTTTCATTCTCCCGATTGTGTTTTTGCATTTTTAGTTTAACTTTGATTTTGTAAAATTCATTAAAAGTAGCTACAAAACTATTTTTGACTCGAATATTTTTGTGGTAACTTCTATTAAGTTGTATTCAAATGTAGAGTATTCAGTTATAAGATATTGGTTACAAATTCAGAGTTGTCAAGATTTTGTGGTAAAAAATTTCAAATGGTCATAACTTTTTTTATAGATCTGATAATGACCAATTTTACTTCAATATCCAACATCAAATTGATGGAAATTGTCAACTCTTCCTTTACTTTTAGTCTTGTTTAACTCAATTTCTTGTTATTTGTAAGTGGTTACATTATAAGTTGTAATTAGCCCATTTGATGGTTAACCCCCATTCAAAGAAGCTGGGAGAAGCTACTCACCAAAGAACATTGCCAAAACCCAAGAAAAGAGAGAAGAGGAGCTGAAAAGATGAAGAACCAAGGCTGCTGCAGAGAGTCACGCCGGGCGCCTACTGACCTAGGCGGCGCCGGGCGTGACAATGCTGACCGAGGGCGCGCCTGGCGCCTGTCTGTCGGGCCGCCGGGCGCGACTTTTGCTGATGTGGCAGAAACGACTTATTTAGTTCTGGAACGCGAAGGGGTTGGCATCTTTGGCATCCCAGACACGAAATCTCTGAATTGGAGCATCCAGAGGCGAGCTAGGAGCTGTGGGAACATCCCTTCTTCATCCTTGGGTCTTCTTCCTTCTTCCATTTCCACCATTGTTGTAAGATCAAGCTCTCCATTCATGGAGAGCTAGTTTCATTCTTGTTGGGGATTGATGTAACCACGGATCTCTTATGTAAATTACAGTTGTTTTGAATTATTATATGCCTCTTTGATTGATTGTTAGTGTTTAATTCCTTTGCTTAAAGCATGTATGATTGATTCAACCGTATCATGATCTTAGGGTTTGCTTGATATTGGGAAATATTGGGTGAATCTAGAACTGGATTAAACACCTAAAGGAAATTGTATCTAGGGATAGAACTAGGACCTTTGGTTGTCTTGAATCTCAATTCTTAAAGCGGATGAACTTGTTAGGTTTTCCAAGGGATTGGAGTTTAAGAAGTAAGTCTAGGCTCTCTCTACCAAGGGATTGGGTTTGAGTAAATTAAAAGATTGACATTGGCCAATTAATGAAGAGGAAGTGAATTTCTATACATAAGAGTGAAGTAGGTGAAATCATCCCCCAATAATACCATTCCATTTCATTTCTAATCTTTCATTTCTTAAGTGTTTGCATTATCAAAGATCACTTTTACCCTTTATGTTTTATCTTAAATTTAATTACATGAAAACCCCAAAAACATGGAATCATTCTTTAATCTAAATTAGTTAGATTTTATACGATTGTCTAGGACACGAGTCTCTTGGGAAACGATACCCGGTCTTACCGGTTTTATTACTTGAACGATTTGGTACACTTGCCAGAAAGTTAACAAGATCTGAGATCGAGACACTCAAATTATAAAAGTTGTTGAAAATGGGTTGACGAATGCGCTAGCCAATCCCCTTTGGAATTAGGGGTTTGGAGTTTTTAAAATATCATTTAAGGTATGTCTTTTATTTTCTTAGAATTTTTCACCCATGTTCTATACTTTGTAGCTTTATTTGACATATCTATACTACAAAACTTCTGAATTTTTTTTTGTGTATTCTTGTATTGTATATATATTTTCCATCGTTTTAGTGGATGCAAATATTGGCAAAAATTTAAAAAAAACAACCCCACTAATTAATATTTCTTGTTCCTACAAAATACGTTAATTGTTATAAATATAACATAATAATTAATATTGGTTTAGAGATAACATAAGTTAATTTAATGTTTTCCACGGTAACTTCAGACCTTTAACATATGTTGGCTCTTGGTTGAGAATGTATCAGGTACATATGTCAGAGCAATGAAGAAAACACACGAAATAGCGCACAATGGTGGAGATAGAGGAAATACAAAAAACCTTACTCTATATAGAACAACTACTTTAATGAATTCAACCAAAGAGTATTTAAGGTACAATATGACAGTAGCTTAACAAACTAATTGTTTAAGTTTTGAATCATATCCTAACAAGGGTCAAAAGAAACAGTAATGTAAAATCTAAGAAACTATTTGATATTGTCATAATTTTTTTAATTATTTTATTTTACAATGAAATCTTATTTAAATTTATTGCATGAATAATCCACACAATTGTCTAGAATAACTTAACATATACGAATATATATAAATTATTTTCAGTTTTTGACTGATAAATTATTTATATTTCTAATATATACGAATTTAAAATTTTGATTAAAAATCATATTTTATAAATCTTCAGAAAGCACACAATATTAGACACATCAATTAAATATTTGACAGATCGAAGAAAATTCAAAATGGAGGGGAAAACAATTTTAAAATAGAAAACCAACATAAAAAAAATCAAATTTAAATTAAGAGATTATAAATATAATTAAACATTAAAAATGTATATTAGGTAATGTAGAATTAAAACTAGTTGTTGGTATTACGTGCCAATTCAAACATAGGGAATCCAAAGAGGTAGAATTCTTACCTTCTAAAGAATACAGCAGCCTCGAAGGTTTCCCTATTCAGCCAAAAAAGGAAGAGAGTATAAATATCAGAGAATCACAACACGACAAGGAAGACTACTTACAAAGGTTATGATCATACTGTCTAAATGCTTTTAATTCTGTTTGAAACCGAACATTGTTTTACATAACTTCATGCATACATAATGCAGGTAAACTATCAAACTGATAAATTTAGAAAATATTTAATTAATAGAGATAAAAGGCGGCTTCAGTGATCACGTGTATTTTCCAAAAATAATTTAGAAGTGCCAAAATAAATATATAAAACTTTTAAGAGGATCAAACATATAAATATATTAAAATTAAAAAGATTATTTTTGTTTATGTATTAATTTATATAGATAATTTAACTTTTATTTTTTTGTAATATTTATATTTTTATTAATTATGTCTTGTATATTTAGACTTCCTACCTCTGTCACTTTTGCTTTTCCTTTTTAAGAATTCGCATCTTTTTGTTTCATTTCTCAATTATCACTATTACAAATCTCCACAAATAATATTTGATAACTGTATAATATATACAAATTTAAAATTTTGATTAAAAATCATTAAAATTCATATTTTATAAATTTTCAGAAAGCACAATATTAGACACATCAATTAAATATTTGACAGAGAGAAGGAAATTCAAAATGGAGGGGAAAACATTTTAAAAATAGAAAACCAACATAAAAAAATCAAATTTAAATTAAGAGATTATAAATATAATTAAACATGAAAAATGTATATTAGGTAATATGATAGTTATGTAGAATTAATCAAAATTAGTTGTTGGTATTACGTGCCAATTCAAACATAGGTAATCCAAAGAGGTAGAATTCTTACCTTCTAACCTCGAAGGTTTCCACCCTCCTCCTATTCAGTCAAAAAAGGAAGAGAGTATAAATATCAGAGAATCACAACACGACAAGGAAGACTACTTACAAAGGTTATGATCATACTGTCTAAATGCTTTTATTTCTGTTTGAAACCAAACAATGTTTTACATAACTACATGCATACATAATGCAGGTAAACTATAAAAGACTGATAAATTTAGAAAACATTTAGTTAATAGAGTGATATTTTATGGATATAATATGGAATGGTAATCTATAAACATACACTTTTTGAAACTTAGTTTTAATAGATAAACGGCGGCTTCAGTGTTCACTTGTATTTTCCGAAAATATTTTAGAAGTGTCAAAATAAATATATAAAACTTTTACGAGGATCAAACATATAAATATATTAAAATTTAAAAAGATTTTTTTTGTGTGTATTAATTTATATATGTAAAAAAAAGAAATTAATTTTCGTTCTTTTAATAAAAATATAATAAATAGAAAAATTGTCATACTTATAATAACATTTTATATTAACTATTGAATTTTATATTAATAAAAAGTCCAAACAAGTAACTAAAATGATAGAATAATACAATAAAACTATGACGAATTAATATAACTAATACTATTTAATTAACAAAAAAATTACATCAACTCAATTAAAAATTATAAAAATGTTAAATACAAACAATTTCTTTTAGTAAGAATGAGATAAAAAAATTTAATATTTAAATTATGATAAATTTGAAATTTAATTAAAATTAAAACCAGAAAGCCTTTACGTCATACCTTGATTCTGGCATTGAAGCTTGGAAGAATTGAAATAGCAGCCATAATAATCTGAACAACGATCATGACAGGCGATACGAATCCATGAAAGCTGAAATCCATAAAGTAGCGCTTTGTGTATGATGGCATAGGAATCATTATTTGTTTCCAAACCCCACCAAGATGTGGGAGCAAGCAGCTTTACATCACAACCAACTTCTATGTCCTCTGCTAATAGGTCACCAACAGCCATAGCGTATATGTAACCTTTGGACTCCCAATTCACGCATCCACCAGTATCCACATACTTACTCTTCCCACTCACTCCATCACTACAATCCAAAAACACTATATGCTCGTAAACATATCCCTCGTGATAATAATATTGTTGGTGGTAGCCATACAAGGCGTCGTCTAGGTAAAAATCAGTGAAATTGTACGGAGACAAAGAATAGCGAGGAAGGGAGGAGCAGTTTGTTGGTTGAAGTCCAGGATCCACCAGTCGGATTGTGAAATTATTGTAAT